>NC_088980.1:100505614-100844364 GCF_963932015.1 Anas acuta
CATGACCTCATAACAAATGTTAAGGACTTTGTTCTAGTGCTGAAGATAAAACTTTTATATTCAATTATGCTCATATGCTATTATGATGTCATTGCACTATGGCCTATATAGTTGATTCTCAAACATCCATTATGCTTCTGCTGTTTATATCTTCATCAGTGACATAGACAATGGACTGACTGCACCCTCTGCGAGTTTGCAGATGACACCAAGCTAAGTGGTTCAGTTGATACAACAGAAGGAAGGATGCCATCCAAAGGGACCTGGACAAGCTTGAGAAGTGAGCCCACGTGAACCTAATGAGTTCAACAAGTGCAGGTGCTACACTGGGGTCAGGGACAATCCTGGACATGAGTACAGACTAAGAGAAGAACTCACTGAGAGCAGTCCTGTACAGAAGGACTTGGAGGTTCTGGTGGATGCAAAACCTGACATGAGCCACCAGTATGTGTTTGCAGCCAGAAGGCCATCTGTTTCTGGCTGCATCAATGGAAGATTGGCCAGCAGGTTGAGGGAGGTGATTTTCTCCTTGTGCTCTGCCCTTATGAGACACCACTTGGAGTCCTGCATCTAGGTCTGGGGTCCAGCACAAGAATGATGTGGATCTGTTAGAGGGGGCCGAGAGCAGGGCTGCAAAAATGACCAGAGGGCTGGAGCACCTCTTCTATGAAGAAGACTGAGAGAGCTGGGATTGTTCAGACTGAAGAGAAGGCTGACGGGAGACCTCACTGAAGCCTTTCAGTACTTAAATAGGTCTTATAAAAAGGATGGAAAGCAACTTTTACTCACGTAAATGATAGGACAAACTGGAATGGTTTTAAACCAAAAGAGGGGAGATTGAGATTAGATATTAGGATGGAATTCTTTACTCTGAGCGTGGTGAAGCACTGGCACAGGTTGCCCAGAGAGAAGTTGTGGGTGCCCCGTTCCTGGATGTGCTCAAGGTCAGGCTGGATGGGGCTTTGAGCAACTGGTCTAGTGGAGGTGTCCCTGCCCATGGTAGGGGGATTGAAACTAGATGATCTGTGAAGTCCCTTCCAACTCAAGCCAACCTATGATTCTATGATTTGCTTAGGCTTTTTTCAGTATGAAGAAAAAAGACAAGCTATTCTAATCATAGAATCACAGAATCATTAAGGTGGAAGAGACCTTCAAGGTCATCTGGTCCAACCATGACCCTACTACCAATGCACCCACAAAACCCATGTCCCTAAGCACCAGGTTCAACCTTTCCTTGAACACCCTCAGGAACTGTGACTCCACCACCTGTCTGGGTAACCCATTCCAATGCAGCATACTAGTATTTGTTGAACATATGGAGAACATCCCTTGAAATCAGTGAGAGAGAGAAGAGAAGAGAAGAGAAGAGAAGAGAAGAGAAGAGAAGAGAAGAGAAGAGAAGAGAAGAGAAAGAGAAGAGAAGAGAAGAGAAGAGAAGAAGAGAAGAGAAGAGAAGAGAAGAGAAGAGAAGAGAAGAGAAGAGAAGAGAGAGAAGAGAAGAGAAGAGAAGGAGAAGAGAAGAGAAGAGAAGAGAAGAGAGAGAAGAGAAGAGAGAAGAGAAGAGAAGAGAAGAGAAGAGAGAGAAGAGAAGAGAAGAGAGAGAAGAGAAGAGAAGAGAAGAGAAGGAAGAGAAGAGAAGAGAAGAGAGAGAAGAGAGGGAAGAGAAGGGAAGGGAAGGGGAAGGGAAGGAAGGGAAGGGAAGGAAGGGAAGGGAAGGGAAGGGAAGGGAAGGGAAGGGAAGGGAAGGGAAGGGAGGAGGAGGGAAGGGAAGGGAAGGGAAGGGAAGGGAAGGGAAGGAAGGGAAGGGAAGGGTAGGGAAGGGAAGGGAAGGGAATGGGAAGGGAGGGAAGGGAGAGGGGAGGGGAGGGGAGGGGAGGGGAGGGGAGGGGAGGGGAGGGGAGGGGAGGGGAGGGAGGGGAGGGGAGGGGGAGGGGAGGGGAGGGGAGGGGAGGGGAGGGGAGGGGAGGGGAGGGGAGGGGAGGGGAGGGGAGGGGAGGGGAGGGGAGGGGAGGGGAGAGGGAAGAGGAGAGGAGAGGAGAGGAGAGGAGAGGAGAGGAGAGGAGAGGAGAGGAGAGGAGAGGAGAGGAGAGGAGAGGAGAGAGAGGAGAGGAGAGGAGAGGAGAGGAGAGGAGAGGAGAGGAGAGAAAAAGAAAAAGAAAAAGAAAAAGAAAAAGAAAAAGAAAAGAAAAAGAAAAAGAAAAAGAAAAAGAAAAGAAAGAAAAAGAAAAAGAAAAAGAAAAAGAAAAAGAAAAAGAAAAAAGAAGAAAGCTTGTGTGTCCAGCTACCAGAGAGCAGAGAAATAGAGCATTTCTTCATCATGCACTCCTAGCATAACCTAAGAGACAACCACTGGTTTTAGGTCACCATTTGCAAACATGAAAGAAGATTAGGAACCTAAAGTGGGAGTCAAACCTTCTGTTTATAACATCCTGTCTCCAGCAGTGGCCAAATGCAGGTGCTCAGGGAGGCCTTAAGAACAGTTAAAGTCTGCTGGATGAACTCCAGCAGCTCGGGTAATTCCTACTCAAAAAAAAAAGGTGATTCTTATGTAATTAATAATATTTAGTATTTTCCATTCAAGAACATGACCAACCTCCACTTAAATCTAAGCAAATTTTAACTGTAGACTCACTGTCTTCAAATAGACTCTCATGACTTACTTACCAATTATAGAAATAAATGTTTATTTTTCTATGGTAGTATGTAAATTCCATGACAAACTAAGAGATTACAGTTGCTGAAGAAGGCTTAGAAGGAGTATTAGTGGGAGAAGAAATGCTGTTAGATTTAACTATAAAATAGAACTCTCAAAAACACAAGTTTTTCAATTATATGGATATAATGTATGAGAGAAACGTATTGCAGAGTAAATAGAGCAAGTTCACATTATCTCTGTGAAACAGAACCTGTATATACTCATGTGTCCAACTTGATGGCTGAACATTTCTGGTGCATAATATATTCATGCTATTTCCTATGTGACACTTGCAATTTTTACATGGACAATAAATTCAAACGTAAATAAAAATATGATGTATACATTAAGATTAACTTGAGATGCATTATTTCTATGTATTCTTTTGTGAAACGCAAAGAAAACACAAAGAAACATAAAGAAAATGGATACATTTAAATGTAAATGTGTAAGTGATAATATTCAGATATTTAAAATAAAATAACTTTTCCTCTTTAAATATATTTATATATGTATATTTTAAATGAATGAAAGGTGTATTCTTCATGCCACCCTGATAGAATTAGGGAAACTGACTGAGAAACAGAGTTGTTTGCCTGCTGCTGTATAAAACAAACAAACAAACAAACAAACAAACAAACAACAGCAACCACAAGAGACAAGCAAGGAAAAAAGACATTGACTTCCATTTCAGACTCAGTCTTCACAGGACCAGATGTGAACCTCTTTCCTTAGCCATGTACATTCTAAATTACTTTTTCCCAAAGGTAAGCTATGGATCAGATTAATTCAAGTACACCTTTTGCTTTAGAAGGTAGCAATTTAGATAATGGGGAAGGAAGAATGAACTGCCAAAATTTCTGTGTTAGTATACACTGACACTTTTTCTTGGTCCTTAGTGGAAATATGAAATGCACAGAAATAATGCGTGTTGTTTCTATATATGTCTTGTATGTACTTCTTCAGCTTATTTATTTTAGTTTATTTATGTGGCTTTTTGAAGGCTTTAAGTCCTTTGTCCCTTTTCTTTAATGTTAGCCTTGCTGACAAAGGTCTGTTTGATAGTCTCTTGCATCTTCACTCACTGTCTTGGTGAAGTCTCCAACAACATACGAAGAACTTTGTTTGGTCCCAGATCTTAAGCTCATTTTCTTCTCTCTCTTTAACCTGAAATGAAATTGTTTAAAAAAAAAAATAATAAAATAAATTGTGACTAACTGGAAAAGCCAGTTTAAATTTAAAACAACTGCAGATCAAATTTCTTCTAAGAAAAAGTTTCAGTAGAAGACCGGTAGAATTTAGATGATACAGAATCTTTCTGTCTATTGTTAACTTTATACTATACACTGGGTACTTTTTCAACAGATTCTTTAATAAAGAAGAAAAAGCACAGGGTTTCAGAGAAATTACTTAGAATTGTCTTTCACTGTGAAGCAGGCTGCACTTGCTTGCTTTGCTTCTGATGACTAGGAGTCATTATTTATTGATTGACAGTTCTGAACTGCAGTGCCATTGTTATTAAAGATACGTTTAAAACAGTCACATCTAATTCTTGAGTCTTTTTTTTTTTTTCTTTTTATTGGAAGAATCAAATGTGCAGAACAGTGAAAAACACAAAGTCCATCATAAAAGCCTTCTATTAAACAAATAGCAGTAGGGAGAGATTATTTACAAAAATGTAATCATTATAAAGAATGCTGTTAAAAGATAGCCATGCTGAAATATATATTAGTTTTTGCAAATCTTGTTTTGATAAATCACATTCTCAATAACAATGTGCATCAGAACAGGAACATCCACTCAGGCTGTGCACCAGAAACAAGCTGCTATGCTTTTCAGCATTTAAAGCACAGTGAACCAATACTCAATAGCTGTGCATAGATTTATGAGCTTAGGCAGTGCACAAAGTAGATACACTACAAACTGATTCAAGATGACTACTTTAGAATAGGTAAATCCTAGCAGACCTAAACTGTTTATTACTTGTGTTTATTAATAGTTTTTATCTCGTCTATAATTAATTGAAAATTTCCTTTGTTTTAAACTTACAGGCATATACTTCAAATTCTGTCCATATGATGTCTGTAATTGCATTGAAATCCTATCACGAACTACAACGCAATTTCAATTTTTTTTTCTTCTTTATGTAACTTTAACGGGTTTTCAGAAAGGGAAGTTGGCAAACCCAGGTGATTAGTTTTGAATCTGGGAACCTAAGAGTTTTTGGAACAATGACTAAATATGCCAAGGAACCTGGAAGTTTTCAGCAAACTGTAGAATACTGTGGATACCAATTACTTCTTTGTAGCTGTAGCCCAATTCCTGGCAGTGTGAATGGGTCAGTCATGCTACTGTGCATACATATTTAATATATGTACGTATATGTCTTTTGCTTAGAAAATAAGTTATCTCATTATTTTCTTGGGGGAAAAAAAAAAAAAAAAGGAAAGGAAAGGAAAAAAAATATAATATCAAAATCACTCTGGGTTAAAAGAGTAAAAAAACCTTAAAGCCAGCATGGCAATGAGATTATTTACAACATCAAAGACCCCATGATGATCCTGTCTGCTGATGAACAGATCTTTCAACGTCCCTTCCAGCCCCTTCAATTCTGTGATTCTGTGATCTCCACTAATCATACAGATACAGACAAGTTGCCAAGCCCTACATCAGTGAGAGTCAATAAACTGTCAAATTCTTCACCCCATTGGATACACAAGACTAGGCTGATCAGAAAATTAACTGCCATTGTTAAATTTCTCTTTTTTTTTTTTTTTTTTTTAAGCAGTTTCCCTTCTAATTAGTGACTAAAATTAAAATTTAATAATTAAAATTTCATAATTTCCAAACATAATTTTGCCTTATTAAAAATTCTAGGTAACTCCTTTTTAGTAATCCTTGTTATTAAAAATACTTCCGTGACTATATTACTGAAATGTCATTTATTGTTCCATCCTTTTCTATTCATTTTTCTAATCTAAAAATATTAATATATGTTAAAATCCCTAACAATAGCATCTGAAAGAGTTTTACATTCAATTTATGGAGAGTAAGAATATTTAAAATATATTAACCTTAGCTAATGGTTGTGGCTTAAATTGCATCTTGTTCCTCTAGGAATACACATAGTAAATAATCAAAAAAAAAAAAAGTAATATTTATTTCTTACTTAAGTTAGAAATACTCAGTCTGGTGCTTCTAGATGTATTGTTAGTCTACTGTCTATAAAGCAGTAAGAGAGTTTCATTGTGACTTCTGTTTCCTAATAAAATTAATACAGTTACAGTAAAGAATGACAATGAACACATGAAATGGTATTTTTAAATGATTTGTACAAAAGAATGCATGCTTGCCAGAATTCACTAGCATATAGACTAGCATATCACTAAAATCTTTAAAAGACTAGTCAGAGTCTGTAGTGAAACACAATACTAAAGAGCATATATTGACAAGCTAATATACAAGAACAGCCTATCATTTCCATACCAGTTTGCAACAGTCTTCAAGCATTTCCTGCTAAGAACTTCTGACATCAATGCTCTGTATAAGGGAATTGTATACTGATGTATAAGCATCAGTATGAGTAAAAAGAGAAAGCCTATTATTATTATTATTATTATTAATTATAATAATTATTATTAATTATTATTATATTGTTATTTTATGTAAATATTTTGAATCTTATCTCTTTTATCCCACTAAGCTGTTTTTAAAAACTCTATGTTTAAACCGAGCAAGGGAATTGATCTTGCATGTGTTTTGCTACAGACCGGGATAAATCCAACTAACAAAACAACAAAAAAAGCACAAACAAACAAACAAATGAGAAGGCAGGCCACATTAAAAAATGGAATAAACATTTGATATAAAAAATTGAGGAAATCTTTCCTGGCATCCTGGAAGTGGTGGGACAAGAAGTTGTTCAGTTGTGTCCCTCAGCCACATGGTTGGTGTAAAGGGCACTAGGGAACCAGGTGAAACAGGAAACAGGAAAAATCTGCTTCCACCTCCAGTGTTTTGGGGCTCCTTCGTGTATGCAAGGAAGCAGTCGACTGCACATGTGCTCACCCTGTTTGTGCAAAGCACTGTCAGCTCTGCAGTTGCATTAGCAGTTTGTTAGGTCAGTGGAGAGAGAGACAAAAGCTATTTGTACAAGGAAGGACTACAAAACTCTGTTCCAGGTTATTGCCCAATAGGAATTATTGGGCAATGGCCTAATAATAAGAGAAATATGCAATTGCTCATGAGGGGAAGCCAAAATACAATAATTGTCTTTTGAGCTCCAATTAAGCAAAAGAAAAAGGACAGAAAAATATATATATCCTTTTCCTAGCAGAAGAAAAATATGAAGTGCTATCAAATCAGCTAACAAAATTATGGCATATAAACAGGCAGCATACCATATGTCCACCAATGTCTCGTACAACAGGAACATTAAGAAGGCCATTAAGATAGTGTCCCCATTGTGCTCAGGTACACAATAACATAAGGTACATTTGCTGCTTCACTGTGCATTTCCCTGCTTTTGCTGTTTAGCATCACTAATTTAGTGCCCAATTAATAGAGTTTATGTGTATATTTTTTCTGCAGAATATTTTAAAATTCTTCATTGCTGCTTAAAATTAAGTTTAATGCAACTGTATAATAAGTATTAATATAAGGAAGAATTTATTCCAAAACCTGATTAAATGAGGGATCTATATAAAATTATTTTAAGGTAGCTACACAATATACTAAAATTATTACTAATTAAGTGTTCACACAGTTTGCTGTAACAATGCCACAGTGAAGCACTACAAGGTTGTTGTCTGCTTTAATCAGTGAACACTGTCCAAGGATAATGTGGATATATCTCAAGAGTGTGGACTAGAGGCATAATAGTAAGGAACTAATGTAGCAGTGATAAAGAAAATAAAACAAGAAACATAAACTGATAAATGTCCACATGTATGTGAAGTGAAAAGAGAAAAACCATGATGTCTGAAAGATCTCCTTCATGGATATTTATATTCAAAATTATGAATATGATTAAGGAATCTAAGAATTTTCATAATAATATTTAAAGCATTTGAGATAAATTGTCTCTCTCTTTGGTATCTACAGATTTTGTATGCCTTGTAGAAGAACATTCCCACCCTATCTCAATCCTACCACATATCCTATGTGATTTCAGAAATCCTAAAACAAACAAACAAACAAATACATAAATAAAAAAAAAAATTCTCTTCCCAAAGGAATATTGTTAATTACCTTATCTGTTTGTCTTCCTGAAACATTCATAAATTATTTCATGAGTTTGTTATAGAAAATGAAATTAAGGAGAAAATTAAAAAAAAAAAAGTTGTCAAATGTTTGCATCAGAAATGTTTACATCAAAGAATGGATTAGATCAAACAACCAATAGACTAAATATTTAATTTTAAAAGATAAAGGGTGAAGGTTCACTTAGTAATTAATAAAACTTAGTATCCAGATACACTAGGTTCTGGCCTTTACTGTTTCACCTATGACAGTGGCATTGTTCAGTACTACAGAAAAAACATGCAGTTTATTTACAAGAGTGGATGGAAAAAGATGGGATCTGTGATATGAAAACAGATGAGAATGAAAGAAAATCATTACAAACTTTAGTATGTATCTTCATTTTCATATTCTAAGTGGAATTACAGATTCCTGCCCAAATTATAGTAACATTTCAATTTCTGATTTAATTAAAATGTATTTGTTATTTAGTTTAGTATTTGTTATTATGGGATTATGGGGATGTTACGAATGATGGGTATAACATACGGATATTGAGTTAGGTTTCATAACTTTAACAAACAGAAATTGCTTAAACGCTGGGTAAACTCTTCTAATGTGCTGATCCAATCTCAAAAAAATACTACATGAGCATTCAAGCTACGATATTTTCTTCATATGTTTATCTTCCTCTGAGAGTCACAAAGCCCTAAATGACATACTTTTGTATTTTGCATTCAATTTTGTTTATTTATTTTTTCTTCCATGGAATGTATATAATGTACAAATTGGGATTTTTTTTTTTTTGCCATGTTTATTTTGCCGTATAAATAAATAAATAAATAAATAAATATCTCCTTTTAACTTTCAGAATTCTTTTGAGAATGAATTTCATTTCTATGTCTTGTGCATTACAATGGCTACTACAAAAACTTCCTAAACAATTACTTTTAATATTTTATCTATGGTGGAACATAAAAAAATGTATATTAAGTATTTCAAGTCATCCAGACAGCCCTTTTAGAAAGGCAGAGGATGCAGCATTATGCAGTGGACATATAACAGAGAAGGACTCCTTCAAACACTTATTCATAAATTCAGGTTTTGTTACCAATGAGGTTTTCCAAAAGAATCATTTAAAATTATAACAAAATAATTTTACTATCTTAGCACATAATAAGAATTAAGATGACCTTACAAAATATCTGGTTTTGCTTAAACTGTTTTTCCTTAATTCTCAGCTAATCTCATATTTCTGCTCAGTTGACTTTACATAATAGCTTCTTTCTCCAACTTTATATTTTAGTCTGATTATGCCAGGTTCTGACATGTCTGCAGAAAATAATTGACTTTCTGAAGAAAATGCTTCAACTATATAATAGAAGAAAAGATCTATCCAATCTCCACCTCAAAAAGAACACAGGAAATAATTTCAGTTTTTAGAGAAATGACAGTAATCTTTTGGCTTTTCTGACTTTGGTTTTTAGAATATTCTGAATCTACCTGAATGAACAAAACTGTACATATCGTCTGCTTTTACAGTGAAAGAATGTAGAAGTAAGAACATTTTTCATAACATTCTTTAAAATGATTTTTTTCCTATGTTTTTAATTATTTATGAAATATTTACTGAAATATTTATTGATAAAGAAAACAACCTAAAGCCTATCTGGGAAAAGCAGATGCTGTAAGTAGATATAAGATGTAAGACTAATTTGTGTAATGTGCTCTAATATTTTGTAATGAAATGGCTTCTTATTTCTGGTCACCGGAAGTTTCTTCTATGAAGTGTGATTCACATGAAAGTATTTTTTTTTCCTTAATAGCAGAAAAAAAGATAAGAAAGTACACTTGGTACAAGCTCTTTTCTTATTCCTCTTTTATACAGTAATTCACTTTCCCCAGTAGTAGTATTTTCACCTGCATAATTTTACAGCCAATAAAAACCATGATCATTTTCCTTCCCAGTAATTATATGCTTGCCAGCTTCAATTTATTTCCATTTACCCTTTCAAAATTCTTAACTTTTAACAGTTGTTCAACATGCATCTTCATTACTATGCTCTTACTTCTTCCAGGTATGAAAAGTAGTCAACTAAGTAGCAGATATTATTATTATTATTATTTTCCCTTATCCATTTTCTATTCTCTGTCAAAATTAATCTCAAAATTTGTTTCTACTGTAGAGTATCTTAGGAATAATGTCAAGTGTTTTTTTATGTACTTTTGTTTTCTCATTGAAAACATTACACTACATTAATGTTTAAACAGAAAATGAAGTTCTCTTCAACACAGGGGAAAAGAAACTTACATTTATCAAATTACACTATTTAATTCCTGAGAAAACATGCTTACAATGCAATATCATTCAATATTATGCCTCCCATAGATGTTACTTTTTGAAATTGATTTCTATTCATTGAATGAAAATCATATGAGAGTTATGGGAAGCACTAGAGAGTTCTGCCATACAACATGTTCTGCCATGGACCATTGCCCAAAACAGACTGTTAATCTTTGACAGTATTAAAGTCTTATATCTCTTGAACCGGTCTCAGTATAAACAGACACTGTGCATCATTGCAGTACTGTGATTACAAGATTTGCAAGAGTGAAAGCATTTATTCTTAAACTTGCAAGGTTGGGAGATAAAATATGAACTTGCACATTACAATTACTTATTCTGCTTGCTTTCACTCCTCCGAGCTTCAAATCCTGGCATGATGGAAACTGCTATCTCACTGTTAAAGACTGCATGTAGCTAGAAAATTATCTACGGGGAAGTTTGAGCCTCAACTTTCAAATATCACAAAGCACAAATCTTTAGCTCCATGCTTTGTCAAATTTTGGCCACTGAAATCATGTGGGAACTGAAGTGAAAAGGAACAAATGTTGATGGTAATCTGTGATACTGAATATTTCATTATCTTAGGACCCACTATGTCAGATAAAATAGTACAAGTGCTTTCAGGACCAGTAAAATTGTCTTAAGCATGTGAACAGCAGGGAAAAGAAGTGAAAAAGTGAAAAAGTGAAAAGAAGTGGAAAAGTCCAGATGGGCCTTAAATATCTCCAGAGAAGGAGACTTCACAACTTCCCTGGACAGCCTGTTCCAGTACTCCATCACCCTCACCATGAAGAAGTTATTTCGCATGTTGGTGCAGAACTTCCTGTGCTCTATCTTGTGACCATTATTCCTTGTCCTGTCCCCACAAACCACTAAAAAGAGGTTGGCCAAATCCCTCTGTCTGCCACACCTCGGGTATTTATACACATTGATGAGATCCCTTCTCAGTCTTTTTTTCTCCAGGCTGAACAGACCCAGGTCTCTCAGCCTTTCCCCATAAGGAAGATGCTCCAGGCCCCCTATCATCTTTGTGGCTCTCCCTTCTAGGAGATCCATCGATGAAGATGTTAAACAAGACTGGACCCAGCACTGATCCCTGGGGAACACCACTAGTAACAGGTCTCCAGCCAGACTCTGCACTGCTGATCACCACCCTCTGAGGCAACAAGGTTGGTCGAGCACAACTTCCCCTTGGTGAATCCATGCTGACTACTCCTCATAACCTTCTTCTCTTCCAATTGCTTGGAGATAGCATCCAGAACAAGCTGTTCCAACACCTTTCCAGGGACAGAGGTGAGACTGACGGGCCTGTAGTTTCCCAGATCCTCCTTCCTGCCCTTCTTGAAGACCTGAGTGACATTGGCTATCCTCCAATCTTCAAGCACCTCTCCTGTTCTCCAGGACCTTTCAGAGATGATAGAGAGTGGTTTGGCAATCACCTCTGCCAATTCCCTTGGCACTCGTGGATGCATCCCATCGGGACCCATGGATTTGTGTGTGTTGAGCCCACTCAGACGCTCCAAAACCACTCCCTTGTCAACAAGGGTGGAGATCTCCACTTCCCAGACTCTTTCTCCTCCCTCCAGGGTTGAGGAGTCCCAGGGGGGAGTCCCTGAAGCAAAGACTGAAGCAAAGAAAACATTTGGTATCTCTGCCTTCTCGGCATCTCCCGTTACCAGGACACCCCCCTTGTTCAGCAAGGGACCCACATTATCCCTAGTCTTCCTTTTACTGTTTACATACCTAAAAAAAAATAATAATAAAACCTTCTTATTATCTTTTATCTCTTTTGCAAGCCTCATCTCTAGGTGGGCTTTAGCCTTCCTTGTCACGTCCCTACAGGCCCTGACAATACTTCTATACTCCTCCCAAGAGCTTTTTTTTTTTTTTTTACTTTTTCAGTAAGAAAAGATGCATGAAGTTTTCAACATCACAATTATATCCATAATGTATCTAATTCAAAATACAGTTTAGGATTAGTTAACATATTATTTGCAAAATCCTTTGAAAAGTCTAATTTTATTGTCTCTGATTGTGACAATGCCAGGACACAAGATGGTTGCATTTCTGCAGTCTGGTTTCTGTTATTCCTCCAGCATCCAGAACAAATCAAAAATGATTGAAAATATATCTTTGTACTTTTTAGGATTCTTGTTGATCTGTTGTCCAGCGTTTCAAACAATACCTTTGGAACCAGTTAATATGTTCTGCCTGAGTAGTCTCTCAAGGCAGATTCACAGCAATGAAACCCTCAATCATTTTCATTGCCCTTCGATAGACTGTTTCCTGTATGTCCATGTCCTTCTTGTACTGGGGACCCAGAACTGAACCCAGCATTCCTGATGTGGTCTTTCTAGTGATGAGCAGAGAGGAAGGATCACCTCCCTCAGCCTACTGGCAGTGCTCATCCTAGTGCTGTGGACTCTCATTGCTGTAAGGTTTCATTGATGACTCATGGTCAGCTTGTTGTCCACCATGACCTTCAGCTTCTTTCCAGTCAGTCAGCCCTAAGCGTAAGCCCTAAGCCCACATGTTACTGTTCCTTCCCAGTGCAGGACTTAGCATTTGCATTTGAAATTTATTAGGTTTCTATGTGCCATTTCTCCATCCTGTTTAAGTACCTCTGAATGGCAACACAACTACCTGGTCTGTTAGGACCTGTTCTTCCTTCTTTCATAGAATCACATAATGGTTGCAGTTAGAAGGCACTCAGTTGGATGTCTTTTCATCAACCCCCCTGCTCAAGCAGGGCCACCTGGAATCAGCTGGCCAGGACAGTGTCCAAACGGCTTTGGACACTCTCCAAGGAGGGAGACTCCACAATGTGTTCCAGTGCTTGGTTACACTCACAGTAAAGTGCTTCCTGATGTTTAGATGTAACTTCTTGTGTTTTAGTTTGAATCCATTTCTTCTTGCCCTGTCACTGGGCACTACACAAAAAAAAGCCTGTCTCCACCCTCTTTGTAACCGCCACCCCCTTTCAGGTTTTCATATACATTGATAAGATCCCCACTGAGACTTCTCTTCTCCAAGTGAAACAGAACAAGTTATTTCAGTCTTTCCTTGTAAAATAAGTACTTTGTACATGTGAGGCTTGTTTCATTTGTCTGAAGGAGGCCTCATCTACTTCTTCCTGATCAGACAGGCACTAGCAGACACCCATCCCAGCGTCACCCATGTTGGTCTGCCTACTAACCTATTAACAAATAAGCTCTCAGATGGCTCATGATCTCTCCCTAGGCAGAGCTTCCCACACTCCTACTGTTTTCTCTCATACAGGACAACTCTTCCTCTGTCCTGTCCTGTCCTGTGCTTCCTAAAGAGATTGTACCAGACATTGCAGTGTTTCAGTCATGTAAGCCATCCCACTGCATATCTGTGATCCCAAGAAGATCACAGTCCTGAGAGACTGCACACAGAGATCTAATTCTTTCTTTGTTCCCCATGTTGTGTGCACTGGTGCACAGACACATCATATGGTTATCCAGTTGTGCCGATTTCCCCCACCCTCTGTAATGTTGTTGTCTCAGCTCTGTTTTATTTCACAGAATCATAAAATGGTTTTGGTTGGAAGGACTAGATAAGATTGCACCATTTCTGTTTACGTGTTTCAGGTGGGTCCCCTTCTGCATTCTTTGTTGATTTCAGGGTCTTTGCTGTTCTTACCATCCTACAGTCTCTACTTGCCAACCCAATTAGGTGGAAAAAAAGCCACCTGGTGCCAGAAGTCACTGGCCTTCCTTTGTCACAATGGGAGGCTCCACTGAGCACAGATTATGCCTGCTCCTCTTTCAGTACAGTTGGAGATTTTGAAGCTACAGTCCTGGGAAGATCCAGTGAATTTCTTCATTTTTTTCTGATCCTGAGCAGTCTAGTGACTGCCTCCCACAGCTCCTTTGCTGCTAGGTAATGCAGTTTCACCACCACCGTGTAAAGAGAGAAGGCTTACTAGGAGACATCTGCCCCTTCCTTAACTTCACTGAGAATCTCCATACATCTCTGAAGAGCTACAGCTCTCTTGGGATCTTGGATGCTTCTGTTGTCAAGATAGTGATGAGTACTGGGGAGTGTGCCTTGTGGGGCTTCACCAGCACTGCTGAGCAAAGGGATGTTTTTTTCCGGTACAGCATCCATCCCTTTCTGTCCAAAAGACTACATAAACTGCTGCACTTATTTGCATCATGTGTTATTTGTACTCTCCTTCTGGTGCCACCTAATTCTCTTAATTGGTCAACAACAGTGTCATGCTCAGTTTATCCACTACCCTCATGAATATCACCCCTGTGAATATCATTTATAACCCTCTCAGCTCTCTTCCTATTGAGTAAGAGCCCAAGACTTTTACTCTTTCCTTGAAAAGCTACTCCTTCATCAATTTGACCCATTCAGAAGCTGAAGCATATCCAGCTGTGGTTTTATTGAGCTTTTATACTCAAATGTAAATATATATATATATATATATATATATATAAAGATGGCATATTAATATGCAATTGAAGGTTGAAGGTTAATTTTACATTTTAATTTTACATCTGCAATTTCATTTTTAACTTACAGTGAAATAAAGGTCTTATATTTTGCAAATTCTTACTTTCAGAAACAACACAGAAATTTTCATTTTTTTTTTTCTGGTTTTATTCTGTGTAGATTAGTTTTATTACTGTTGAGATACTCTTTCTGTCTACCACTTTACAATTCCTTAATATTCCTTATCTTTAAAACTTTCACTACTTCCAAATATCAAATATTTCAGATGTCTGAAAACCTATATTATTCAAAATATCATTGCAATTAGAAAAAAAAAAGTTTATCTTTCTCTTTATGGCATCAAAAATTAATAGAGTATTGGACTAACATAATATGAAGCTCTTCTAGCTCTTCTCTGAACAGAAATAGAATCCTTTAGAATAGAATAGAATAGAATAGAATAGAATAGAATAGAATAGAATAGAATAGAATAGAATAGAATAGAATAGAAAGAATCATTCTTCTGGGATTAGAAATAAATGCAAGTTGAAAAATTGGTAGATGTTCTTTTTTAATCTTAACAGTCTTACACAAATCCACTTTTGTCCATCACCAGAAAGAGGATATCAGTTCAGATGGAACTTTAAATGTCGTGGAAGAACCATTTTTATGTTATATTCATAGATGCAGTAGGCATACAAAACAACATTTGATTTATATATATATATTATTTTTTATATATGCTGTTCTGCTAGGATTTGGAGTGCTTATTGCAACTTTTTTTTTCTCTCCTTTTTTTTTTTTTTTTTTTTTTTTTTTTCCTCTGCATGCATTTAAAACATAAAGCCTTACTGACTGTGAAGAAAATTTCAGACTTATAAACATGGGTTTCTACTTTACACAAAATTAGTAAAAATATCTCAAACTGCAGGAGGAAAGAATGCAGAGTTCAGTCTTTTTTATTTCACATTGTGATTTATCTCTTTCACAGTGGTATTGTGCATACATTATGACTTCACTGATGAAATTAAGATACAGTTACACCTTTGAATACATGAGACTGTCTTCGCCATTTTATTTCACTGCAACATTAATTTTCTCAACATTAATTTGATGAATTTAAGTCATTCAGTCAATTAAGAGAAATTTTATTTTATGATGAAATCTGATTTACTAAAATGTTGAAATAACATCTTGATATTTCTTACTTAAGAATAAATACATTAAGATAGTACTGGACTCCAACAAAGCCTGTTAAGGTATATAAAACTGGATGCATGAAAACTCTTTTGCACCTTTGTTATACATGCTCTCTTTTCACACAACATAGCTCATTTGGCACCAGATTTGAAGTATTGCTTCTCTAGCTCTACATTTTCCCACCATCCCAACAGAATATAGCTCATTTTTTCATATCTTACAGAACCAGCTTTAGCTGTAAGCTTCCTTTTTAAAAGGGGCCATGACACTAGAATGTGAAAGTAGATCTCCTAGGAACTTATGAATATAATTAATCATTCAAATGACAGGTTTCCAGGACCTTCTACAAAGTGCATTATTGCTTATAAATCCCAGCAATTGGTCATACATCACTTTCTAATTACTGTACCTCTCATATTACTTGTTACGTTCTAACTTTTATATTGTGTTTGTTGTTGTTGTTGTTGGACCTGTATCAAATAATTTCTTAATTATTCTGAATTTGTGTACTTTGTGAAAAATAACAAGTTTTCTGGTAGGTTAATTCTGGATAGAAGTATAAATTTTCTCCCTAGCTCTCAACCGCAAAAAGTGTTTATACTTCTACATAATTCCAGTTTGCCTACTTTAAACTACAATGCAATGCAGAATGCACATCTAAAATTAAGAATTTAGGAAAAATGGGCAAAACAGTTTTTTGTTGTTGATAGTTTTTGTTTGTTTGTTTTTGTTTTGTTTTGTTTTGTTTTGTTTTGTTTTGCATATGACAGTAAGCTCAAATCACTTGAAAAAAGACTTTCAGGTAAGGACTTGATGGATAACAGACTACCATAAAAAAGTGCAGGGAATAATGTAATCAACGTTTTGGAAAGATTTTTAAAAGAAGCCATGTAAATGCTTCATTCCAAACCTTCTTAATTATTTCTAAACATATCTAAAACCTAGACGAAAGTCTTTCTTCTGGACTCAGGTATAAAATATAATTGAAATATTTTCTGAGAAGTGATAAGTACAGTACATCTAAAAGATTTAATTAAAGCTCTCAGGAATAAAGAAAAGAATGACTGACACAAAAACTGTCATGATAAATTATCTGTTGAGGAATCTTCAAGAAATGGAAAATACACTGCTGAGTACAGAAAATGTTTTAAAACACTTACTGGAGATAATTAGCTAAACTTGCTCTGATACATTTAGAAAAGTTGAAATTAGAAATTATTTGTAAAAAGACATGAATTTATTTTATAAACAACAATTAGTGTGTAACTTTAAAAAAATATTTGTAAAATTATGCTTTAAGATTATATTTGTTATTAGCATAAAAGCACCTGGCTGCTTAAGTAGCTAGCTAATAATTTTGTCTACAAATGGTATTTGTCTTTAGTGACAAAACAATTTCAGGAAAGATCAATGACTCATTTTAAGAACAATTATGATTACACCCTGCCTTTTTTTTAATCTTATGTTTAACAAAATCACACATTAGTTGAGGTTAGTTTTCAGAATAATGCTTTGGTTATCTATACTTTATATAATATACTATATTGTATTACTATATAACTATAGTTATATACACTTTATATAATCATCAAGTGAATTCAAACCCATGGGGTAAAAATACTTGCTCCACTTGTGACCTAATCACTTCTAAATCATATAATCATAGAATCACAGAATGGCTTGGGTTGGAAGGGACCTCAAAGCTCCACCCACACTACCATAGGCAGGGACGCCACCATTAGGTTGCCCAAGGCCTCATCTAAGTAGTCTCGAACACCTCCAGGAATGGGGCGCCTTTCTGGGAAACATGTTCCAGTGCCTTACTACCCTCTGAGGGAAGAATTTCTTCCTTATGGCTAATCTAAACTCTTTTAGTTTAAAATCATTCCCCCTCATCCCATCATTATCTGATTGAGCAGAGTTGCTCTCCATCTTTTTTTATAAGTCCCCTTTAAGTACTGAAAGGTTGCAAAGAGGTCACCCCAGAGCCTTCTCTTCTGTAGGCTGAACAGTCCCAGCTATCTCAGCCTTTCTTCGTAGGAGAGGTGCTCCAGCCACTTGACCATCTTTGCAGTCTCCTCTGGACCCAATCTAACAGATCAATATCTTTAAATAATTAAGTAAAGTTGAAAGGATGCATTTTGTTCATGTAAACATTTTATTTTATTTTTATTTTGGATCACTTGTAGAATAAAACCTGTGGTGGCTGGGATGGATATTTACTCAACATACCAAATATGTCCAAAAGAAGATAATGTATGAAAGCATTGTTTGGAATTGCCAAAACATAAAAATATGCTCACACATTGAATTTATCAAAATGCATAAGAATCAAAGTGTAAACTGCACTTAGCTAATTTCATTACTAAAGCTTTCCTACTAAAACAGTAATTTATCTCTCTGCTGAAGTTAAACCACTAACACGAAGAGTTTATCAACTTTTGAAGTGTAAAGAAACCAATGAAAACTTCATATAAGAGCAGCTAAATGTAGAGAAGCAGGTTATAGTTTCAAACAGATCACTGATGGAAGACTTGTTTTGCTTTCCAATTTAATAGTATGCACAAATATGATTATAGTGTTCTACATTTTGAAGAACATTGAAATTCTCTTTAATGTTCCTCTAAATGTTCAGAAGTAATCCACCTACCTTCTCTTATATTTTCTTCTGCAAAGTTATAATTAAACATCAGAAAACTAAAAATTAGTGACAAGAAGATTTTTCAACACAGAATTTTCTGATGAAAAAAAAAAAAAAACAGGCTACATTTTTAATTTGAGAAGAAATATCAAACTAAAATATTTTGTATGAGTGAAAATGATTTCTCATTTTCAAAGAGCTATATGTGAAAATATTCTAAAAGAATGGCAGTTTAATACAGATAGTTTCTAATTAAATCAAAATAATATTAAAAGAAGTAAATATATATTTTTTCTTTCCTTAGTTGATTTCTTTTTTTAAGTGATGATACCATTTTAGAAAACAGATTCAATGGGGAGCATCAAAAATAAGGAAAATATAATTTATGTATTTATGTAATTATGATTTTATTTTTTTTTAAGACTGATTTTAAAGCTATGTAGAAACAGTATGCATAATTTTGTCTTATTTTTCAGAAGCTTATATAGCTGGGATACTGTGTGGGATGCCATGAATTCCTTTGCATAGAAAATTTTTGCTAGGAGAATGCAAGAACTTGTCTTTGCAAAGCTTTTATATAACTCCTAATGTTCTTTTCCTACATTCATTTTACATAACATAATATAATCACTCATGCTCATTGAAATAGTATCCATGTGATTCCTTGCTGCCAACTTGGTAGGTCAAAAATATGAATATTTTAATCTGTAGAATTGTAGAATAGAAGAGTTGCTATGGTGCTACAAGTTTAGAATTAATCACTTCCCATGATGTGAATTATTTCCCAAGATCTACTGATTCACATTTCTTTGATTTGTCACCTCCACTATGACAAATCCATAAAAATATCCAGTAAGAGATAAAATAAAATAAAATAAATTTAAATTAAATATCCTTTTAGGGTACTTAAGTTCCCTTCCGCAATGGCAGCAATTGCCAAATGCAATTCTTCACACTTTTGCTAAGGGGAAAGAATCCCTTTTTAGAGCCAACTTTATCACAAACTTTCAATTCTGAATTCAGTACAAGTACAAACATTAAGCAATTTTGCTAAAGTTCCAATTTATTATTTTTAAACCAAAATTTACTGCTCCAGCAGGAGATAATACTATGGAATGCACACCAATAAGATTTTTTCTGGGTTTTATCAGTTCCACATCTCAAGTATCGAGCTTTAAGATAATGAAACCTTCACTTTTTTTGTTCATTCTTTGAATAGTAGAATCTGCATAAATACATGTTTATTTTTAGCAGAAATATTTATTTAAATAAATATTTCAAAATGTATCCTATATATTTATTGCTAAATGCTACTGGTAAACTAATCAATTACATAATTTTAATTAATATTATTTTTAATTTTCTTCTGTGCATATATGTCTAAAGAAATTTGAGCAAAACCTCACTGAAGTTTTTTATGTAGTAAACAAGAAAGCAAGGAAAAAAAAGAAAATTCAGAGTAATTAATACATAAATGTTGGCTGAACATCAGTGTTTGATGTTTATTAGGGAAGGCAAGGATTCACTATAAGGTTAAATAACATCGAGTAAGACCACTGCCTCCATAAACATTAAAACAACCAATTTTCATACAATCTGAAACCTGTAACTTTATTTACAGATGTCAAATTTAATTTCAAGAAATGTGTGTGTGTGTATTATTTCTTTTAAACCATTCTCCCATGGAGCTAATGATAAGTTCTATATAAGTTCATGTGACCACCTTGACATCATTATTGCTTCCAGGTTGTGGGAACCTTGCCAACAGGGTCTAATTTGTTATTTGTTTTCTTCCCATTCCTATTTGAAGCATTGGAAAACTGTTCACTTCTCCCTGTTCCTTCCTCATCTCAAATAGTCTCTCTTAATCACAGAATCACAGAATTTCTAGGTTGGAAGAGACCTCAAGATCATCGAGTCCAACCTCTAACCTAACACTAACAGTCCCCACTAAACCATATCCCTAAGCTCTACATCTAAACATCTTTTAAAGACTTCCAGGGATGGTGACTCCACCACTTCCCTGGGCAGCCTGTTCCAATGTCTAACAACCCTTTCGGTAAAGAAGTTCTTCCTAACATCTAACCTAAAACTCCCCTGGCTCAACTTTAGCCCATTCCCCCTCGTCCTGTCACCAGGCACGTGGGAGAACAGGCCAACCCCCACCTCGCTACAGCCTCCTTTAAGGTATCTGTAGAGAGCAATAAGGTCGCCCCTGAGCCTCCTTTTCTCCAGGCTGAACAAGCCCAGCTCCCTCAGCCGCTCCTCATAGGACTTGTTCTCCAGGCCCCTCACCAGCTTCGTCGCCCTTCTTTGGACCCGCTCAAGCACCTCGATGTCCTTCTTGTAGCGAGGGGCCCAAAACTGAACACAGTACTCGAGGTGCGGCCTCACCAGAGCCGAGTACAGGGGGACGATCACCTCCCTAGCCCTGCTGGTCACACTGTTTCTGATACAAGCCAGGATGCCGTTGGCCTTAACGTTTATTGAAGACAACTAAGTTAACTGATGTTCGCTTATGTTTAGTTAAATAACCTTCTGCTGTCCAGACTTTCTTCTTGCTTTGGGAATACATCTTTGACAGCATTCTGAGGGCCTCCTTGGTGTCCTCACTGTTTCAGAGATGCTTTGTCTGTTAATTTCCCTTTCTTCTTTGCTATCGTTTTCCCCAGAGTGACTGATGAAATCCCCCCTCAGCCTCCTCTTCTTCAGGCTGAACAGGCCCAGTGACCTCAGCTGCTCCTCATGCGTCTTCCCCTCTAGGCCTTTCACCATCTTCTTCGCTCTCCTCTGGATACTCTCCAACAGTTTAATGTCCTTTTTGTATTGTGGTGCCCAGAACTGCACACAGTACTTGAGGTGAGGCCACACCAGCTTAGAGTAGAGCGGGACAATCACCTCCCTCAACTGACTAGCAATGCCATGCTTGATGCACCCCAGGACATGGTTGGCCCTCCTGGCTGCCAGGGCACACTTCTGGCTCATATTCAACTTGCTGTCAACCACAACCCCCAGATCCCTCTCTGCAGGGCTGCTCTCCAGCGTCTCATTGCTCAGTCTGTACATAAAGCCAGGGTTTCCCCGTCCCAGGTGCAGGACCCGGCACTTGTTTTTGTTAAACTTCATGTGGCTGGTGATCGCCCAGCTCTCCAATCCATCCAGGTCTCTCTGCAAGGCTTTTCCACCCTCATCCAAGTCTACAAGTCCTCCAAGTTTGGTGTCATCAGCAAATTGGTTCAGAACAACTTCTAGTCCTATATCCAAATAATTTATAAAAACATTGCTGAGGACTGGCCCTAAAATGAAGCCTTGAGGGACCCCACTAGTGACCATCTGCCAGCCAGATGTGGCCCCATTTACCACAACCCTTTGAGCCCTGCCCGTCAGCCAATTGCTCACCCATCACATGATGTTTTTGTTAAGTTGTATGCTGGACATTTTGTCCAGTAGGATACTACGGGAAACCGTGTTAAAAGCCTTGCTAAGTCCAAAAAGATCATGTCAGCTGGTTTCCTTTGATTGACTAGACAGGTGATCTTATCATAAAAAGAAATCAAATTTGTTAGGCAGGACCTACCCCTCATGAACCCATGTTGGCTGGGACCAATGACCGCATTGTCCCCCAGCTGCGCTTCAAGCATCACCTCTCTTCAATTGCTGGGAATGCTTTGCTTAGTGGAGACAAAAATGCCAGTAGACTTAGCGTCAAGTGTCATGTTCAATGTGATGTTTGCCAGGACTCCTATGTTCTTTTCTGCAGAACTGCTTTCCATCTTGGTGGTCCTTAGCGTGTACTGGTGCCTGTGGTTGTTCCTCACCATGTGCAGGACTTTGCATTTCTCCTTCATGTCCCACTTGTTGTGCAGTAGCATGAAATCTTTATGTTTGTGAAACTAAATGGGTTCCCTTTGTTAGGACAAAAACAATTAAAAATAAACTTGTTACTACAGCTAGTATTCTAGACAAACTTTCTTAAACCTATTCCAATATTTTCCCTTCTGCAGTATGGTATTTTTCGATCTTTTATTCAAGCTAGAGGGACTCTGCTATAACCAGTAGCAATTAAAGAATATCCACAACCTCTAGATTTAGCCTGAATACAAAATGAGAGAATCGTCATTTCTTCCTATCCCAAGCAAAGGAAAAGAAAGTATGTGAGGTAAACTGAGTGGAAAAGCCAAGCTTATCCCATTTCTGACATATTGTAACTTAGCACAGTAATACAGAATCACAGAATCACAGAATTATCTAGGTTGGAAGAGACCTCAAGATCATCGAGTCCAACCTCTGACCTAACACTAACAAGCACTGACTAACACTAACACTAAACCTATACTTATCGCTAAGTTCAACATCTAAAGGTCTTTTAAAGACTTCCAGGGATGGTGACTCCACCAGTTCCCTGGACAGCCCATTCCAATGCCTCACAACCCTCTCAGTAAAGAAGTTCTTCCTAATATCCAACCTAAAACACCCCTGGCGCAACTTTAGCCCATTCCCCCTTGTCCTGTCACCAGGCATGTGGGAGAATAGACCAACCCCCACCTCTCTACAGCCTCCTTTAATGTATTTATAAAGAGCGTTATTGTCTGTATTGAATATAATCCCTCAAATTTCAAATTATTATTGTGATTATTCAAATTATCACAAATTTTGTCTATATTAATTAATATATACATATATATATATATTAACATTAGGGATGTTGTTCTCCCTGGTCAGTATTTGACGCCTAGCCTCAATGACCTATATAGTCAGTCATACCGAACATAAAAAGGGTTCTTTGTGCTGTCACTGCTTTTCTCACTGTCTTTGGAAATCCTCAGCTAGAACCTATAAACTGTACATACTTTTACAGAGCTCAGCACAGAAAAAACAAACAAACAAGTCGATGACAATTGTTAGTGTGAACACTAACTAATCATGTAGCAGATAGTAAGGGAAGCTGAAAAGTACATTTATTGGGGAATGTTAGGTTGTGCTTGTAGTAGGTTTACGTGGCAAGGTTTTGGTAGCAGGGAGCCATAGGGGTGGTTTCTGTGAGAATGATCTAGAAGCTGCCCCATGTTTGGGAAGGGCCCCGTTATTTTCCAGATCTGAGCCAATAAGCGATGTTGTTTTGCGCCTCTGTGAGAGCATATTTAAGACAGGAAAAAAATGCTGCACCACACAGCAGCTGGGAGAGTGAGAGGAGTGAGGAACAGCCTTGCAGGTGCCAAGGTCAGTGTAGAAGGAGGGGGAGAGGTGCTCCAGGCGCCGGAGCAGAAGTCCCCTGCGGCCTGTGGTGAGGACCATGGTGAAGCAGGATGTCCCCCTGCAGCCCATGGAGTACCACGGTGGAGCAGGGTTCCACGCTGCAGCCCGTGGAGGAGACCACGGTGGAGCAGGTGGCCCTGCACCGACGGAGGCTGCCGCCTGCGGAAGACCCCTGCTGGAGCAGATTCCGGGCCGGACCTGTAGCCCATGGAGAGGAGACCACGGAGGAGCAGGTGACCTGGCAGGAGCTAATGCCTGTGCGAGACCCAGGTTGGAGCAGTTTTCTCCTGAGGGATGGACCCCGTGGTACGGACCCATATCTGGAGCAGTTCTGGAAGAGCTGCTGCCTGTGGGAAGCCCACGCTGGATCAGTTCATCAAGGACTGTATCCCGTGGGTGGGACCCCACAGCACAGGGACGAGAGTGACCGAGAAGGAGCGGCAGAGAAGAAGTGCTGTAGACTGACCATAACCCCCATTCCCCCGTTTCCCCTGCGCCGCTCGGGGGGAGGAGGTGGGAGAGGGTGGATGGGGGGGGGAAGGTGCTTTTGGTTTCTTTCCTTTGTTTCTCACTTCTCTAGCTTGTTAGTAATAAGCAATAAATCTTACTATCTTCTTATGCTGAGTCTGTTTTGCCCGTTACAATAATTATTGCTTGATTTTCTCGTCCTTATCTCAATCCTTGAGCCCTTATCACATATTTTCTCCCCATTCCTCTTTGAGGAGGGGGAGTGAGAGAGCGGCTGTGGTGGAGCTCGGCTGCCCACTCGAGCGGAATCACGACAGTGCTGTGGAAAGAAAAGGAGGTTTGCTGAAAATGCCAGCTAAAAATTTCTAGGAATGCCCAGTAGAAGTTACAGAAGAGTGGCTGATGCTATGTATGATCAATTCTTTGCATTTTTTATTTTTATTTTTAATAAGGAAATAACAAAATATTAGTTCATTGTAGTGAGGTCATACAACCATCTTCTGAGATCTATAAAGTAATTTAAACCTGTATTCTCAGTTTAATGAACCTAGGAAACAGTTTGAAAAACAAACACATTTCTATCCAGTGATAAAACTCATAATATCTCTAAATTATTATTTTTTGTTACTTGGGATTTTATGGATTTACTTTGTTTTAACTTATGTAATTGCTGCTGTCATTTCTAACATAAAAACCATGAATAATAGAAGTCTAGAGTTGCTGAAATATCTGCATTGAAAAATAACAGCCAGAAGTAGCTGGAGAAATGTAATGGAATGGCATATATATTCCAATGTTAATGTGTGTTCAACAGAGGATAAAATGAATGAGAATCAAAATAATAATGTATTTAATAGTCTTCACTGTATATAATACTTGTGTATACTCAAACACATAATACTCTTTGTTGGGCTCCTAGCATCGTTATCGCAGATAATCTATGTTGTAAACAACAGATGCTGAGATTATAGTGTGCAGGCTCCCATCACCAGGAGGTATATTTCAAACGTGTGGCAATGTTGATGCTAAGGGTTACATTCTTAAATGCAGTAGGAATGCTTAAAAGAGATTGGATGTTTGCGTGGAAAACCAGACAGAGTCGCTATATTAAACAAAACATTTGGAAATGATGCCTAAAGCTCTTAAATCCAGGATTAAGTCAAATGCAAAACATGATCTGTTATGCAGATATTTCCAACCAGCCTTCTGCACATATACACATGTTAAATAGCTGATACTATCTGAGAGGTGGGGGGAATCTTCCCCCTAAAAACATACTGGCTTAATTAGTGTAGACATCTTGCAAAACCATTGCAGTGCCTGAAGAAGGCTGTGGTGTCAAGCACAAAATCATTTTTAAAGGAAAATAGAGTTACATTATTACAACTCCTTATTAGAGGTATTAATCCTACAACTTGTTTTGTTTATGTGATGTATTGAACTTTCTAAATATATAAACACTGCAATGTTGTAAAGCAGAACATTGTAATAGACTTTGTTTTGGTTTTGTGTGTGCATACATCTTGGAGAGCCATCAAGAAAATCCTGTCAAATTTAGAGGGCTAGAGCATCTTCCCTGTGAAGATAGGCTGAGAGAGCTGGGGTTGTTTAGCCTGGAGAAGATAAAGTTCTGAGGAGACCTTATAACAACCTCCCAGTACTTAAAGGAGGCCTACAGGAAAGATGGAGAGGGACTCTTTGTCAGGAGTGAGACAAGGGGTAATGATTTTGAACTAAAAGAGGAGAAATTTAGATTAGAGGTTAGGAGGAAATTCTTCACTCAGAGGGTGGTGAAGCACTGGAACAGACTGCCCAGAGAAGCTATGGATGCCCCATGACTACAGGTATTCAAAGTTAAGTTGGATGAGGCTTTGAGAAACCTCGTATAGTGGAAGGTGTCTCTACCCATGCCAAGGGGGTTGGAACTAGGTGGTCTTTTAGGTCCCCTCTAATACAAACCATTCTATTATTTTATAATTCTATGACATTTTTCAAGATTGCTGACAATCATTTAAGAAAATATAACCTAGTTCTTAAGATTTGGGGATGGCTCTTTTCTGAACCAACTTTTTAACAGCTCTTGGTCTTACCAGTTTTCAGGGGTTGTAAATGTGAATATATATACTTAACTCTTAAAAACAAATGTATAGATTCCAGACTACTAGAGTACTCAGTTCTTAAAATAAGATTGTTTAAGCTTTTATTAAAAATTATTTATGCAATTTTATTTAAATTGTTGATACTAGCTGCAAAATAGACTAACTGAAGTATTTGAGAAATGTTTCATGAAATAAAATGGTTACAATATTCATATGCATAGTCTCTATTGAATATTACTGGCATTTAAGGTTTTAAAATTTAGACAAGATTTATATTTGACTATTTAAACTGTAGCTTTTAATCAGCATATTTACTTTTGGTTCATTTTTAACTTAGAGGTGTCTCCAATGCTTTTTATCTGGTGAAGGTTCCATTTCCTGCTCTCACCTTGCCTACTCTGAGAGTCACAGTGCAGGCACAGTATTTTTCCAGTGCCAGTGTGCGCTTCCCCTGACAGTGTGCAATTGTGCTGTGCTTTGTACCAGTACCTGTGCATTCAGTCTAAGGAAATAAGTCTGAGAAAGTTCTAGAAGGTTATAGAGTTAATGGTGGGGGTCATCTCCAATGTCACTGGTAGTAAGAGCTTTCCTCTTTCAATTGAGATAAATTAAATTTCAGATAAACTAGTTGAAACTACAAAGTAGGCTTTAAAAAATATATTTTATAATAACATTTTACTTTATAATTACATGGACACTGCTGGAGTTAAATCTGAGAGACGGTATTCTAATATACGGGCTAATATTTTTGTTTGTTTATGTATAAAACAAAGTAACAGCATATATATATGTGATTAATATACCTCATTATTATTAATATTAAAATTCTAAAATCAGTTTGATAAACAGTTGTCATTCTGTGTATGCTCGTTTTTATAAGTTGACTGAGTACTTACTATGTGCACCATGTACTACAGTCAACTATTTATAAAGATTTATATGCCCAATACTTCATCAGCAATGAGCTTAAGATGCCCAAATATTGTTAATTTTCTTAATTAAGTCTTTAATAATTAAATTTGTTTCTTAGACAATGCTATTATACTGAAGCCCATACATTTGCATCTTATTAATATATGAAAGTGAAAACAGAGCACATACAAGCAGTATGGAGAGCTGGTAATACTTTCCTGCATAGTGCTATTGCTGTCCTGAGACCAGCATACTAGTGTCTTTCAAAATAAATAGATAGATAGATAGACAGATAGATAGATAGATAGATAGATAGACAGACAGATAAATAACCTTAAAATAGTAGGGGAAAAATACAGTTAATTTTTCCAGGAAAAAAAAAAATAAAATCATGTCCATCCAGGTTTATGTTTTCCTCTAATAAGATAGCTATAGTTTGTTCTCTAGTTTAAGAAATGAAACTCATACCTACACAGTGAGTTTTTTTTCACTTAAATTGCTACAATAGAAATATTGCTAACAGATAGAATTTAGGAAAAAGGAAAATGAAACAATTCTACACTTTTTCTCCTACACCATTTTCACTATCCAATACACTTCCTCAAATACATGTTGTCATTTTTAGTGGACGGGTAAAAGAGAAGAGTTCAAGAGCTAGATTGTAAGTCAATACTACAGAGCACTGTAGCACATTTTTCAGTCTCATCTATTTTGGACTTTGAACGCTTGACTCTTGTTATCTTTGAAATTGCTTTGTCACAAGCTATTCATCTATTATACTTAAAGATATTAGGCAAGATTGAAAAGTTGGAAACCAAACTAAACTGAACCAAAAAATCCCTAAATGAATTGGAACAGTACCCAAATGCAAGTTATAAAACAATAAAAAATACAGATTTATTTATTTATTTATTTATTTATTTATTTATGGAGATTGTATTTCAGAATATTTTTTTGCTTTTAGAACAGGTTGAACAAGAAAATGCTGGGTGTTCGCTTTCATCTCTTTTCATCTCAATTCATCTCTTTTGAAATGCATAAATCATAGAATCATAAAATGGTTTGAGTTAGAAGGGACGTTAAAGATCACTAAATTCCAACCTCCCTGCCATGGGCAGCAACATCTCCCCCTAACCCAGGTTGCTCAAAGCCCCATCCAACCTGGCCTTGGGATGGGGCATTCACAACTTCTCTGGGCATCCTGTTCCAGTGCCTCACCACTCTCTGAGTGAAGAATTTCTTCCTAATGTCTAATCTACATCTACTCTATTTTAGTTTAGAGCCATTACCCCTTGTGATGGGTAATGCTCATCTCACTACATTCCTGATAGAGTCCCTCCAATTCTCTCCTGTAGACCCTGTCTAGTACTGAAAGGACACTCCCCAGGTCTTCTCTAGGCTAAATAACTCCAACTTCCTTGGCTTGTCTTCACAGGAGAGGTGCTCTGGCCCTCTTATGATCTTCATGGCTCTCCTCTGCTGTATCTGCTGTATCAGGTTTATTACTTGCTTATGTTGGGTGCCACAGAGCTGAACACAGTAACACAGTACTCCATGTGGGGGTTTCAGAAGAGTGGAGTGGAGGGGGAGAATCACCTCCCTCATGATGCAGCCTAGGATACAGTTGGCAAAAATGCACTACTAGCTTATATACAGTTTCTCATCCACCAGTCATCTTTGTCATTGTCTCATTCTTTCCATTCTAATTTCATCAGTGACCATATAACTGTATGCTTTATTACACACTGCACAGGATGTCATAGTTTCATGTCCTTATCTCTTGCAGGTTATATGGAAAGGATGCCAAGATTTCATCTCCTTTAATCACTTTAGTCAGAAGAGATCAAATGGGGTATTAAGAAAGCTGCAGTTTTCTAAAAATAATGAAAAATAAAGCTGTGCAATAAGTACAGTTTTGTTTCTGTGTTTAGTAGATTAGAAAAGACTTTCCTGGCAACAAAAAGAATTGCACTACAGCTCCTCTGTGGACATTATTAAAACTGTACCCATAAATGTTGCAAAGCTCTTCTCCAGTAGGGTAGCATGAATTTACTGTTGATATAAAACACGAGACACGACAAATCTTGATATTCAGAACATCGGATAGATCAGACTCTTTTTAAGGTTTCCAGTAGACATAAAAAGATTATTTTTATATTGGTTTGCTTAAAAAACAAAACAAAAACGAACAAATAATCAACCAACCAACCAAAAAAACTATTATCCTTATAGCAGTTGTACCTGGAACTGATATTGGTAGTATTAATTAAAACCCTTTTTCAGTCATCTGCTTATAATTTGGCAAACTTCTGTGGCAGAGCATTATGTTGTCCTGGATAGCCTGTAAGTTCATATATTATGGGCAAAATATAGTCCTGTGGGAAGTCTTTTTTTGTTTGTTTATCTGTTTTTAAATTTGAAGAAGAGGAGCAGAAGAACATTAAATGCACATGTTGAAAAGCTAATAGGTATGGCATCCAAATGTATATCAGACATTTAAGACATATAAGACAGGATTAGTTGAAGGACTTGTGATTTCAGGATACAGTACACCCAGTACAGATTCTGTGGAGAAGTAGACTTAGATATAATGTTAGATAAAATAGCTAGAAATAGCTATTAGAATAATAATTATAATTATATACAGTAGAATAATATATATATATATATTAGAATATTATTAGAATAATAATTATTATTCTAATAATAATAATTATATATATATATATATACTAATAGAAATGTTAGGTAAAAGAACTTAAATATAATGCTAGGTAAAATAGCACAATCTAAGTAAAGAAAACAAGATTTGGTGTAAGTTTACAGGCTTCACAACATAATTCAAAAGACACAAAAGACATGGAACAAATCAGAATACAGGCATTGTGGCCACATTAATATAGTAGAGAGAGGAACAAAGTCAACAGAAATATCAATGTTCAGCATATAGATCATTGTGGTGCACAGGGCAGATAACAGGAAGCCACTCACATCCCAGTAGAGGTTTTATTTCTTTCTGGAAGTTGTTGTCATAAAAATAGAAATATATGTAATGACTTTAAAATCAGATTAGTGAAATAATCTGTTGAAGCAAGTTGCTTACTATTTTTCTAACCAAATTTCAACACCACATCCTCTGCAACTCTACAATTGTATCTCTATACCAAATTTGCGTGTCTTTTCCAGATTATGTAGCACTTTTTGTTCAGGTAGAGTGAACTACAACTTCCAACCAGAAAGCAGTTTAGATCAGTGCAACATTCAACCAGAGAAGTCTTTAAAATAAATAAATAAATAAATAAATAAATAAATAAAATACTTCTGGACACATGACAGAAAGACATGCCTTCATATTGCTTTTGTTTCAGTTTCACTTAATTTCTTGACTAAGAGATAGCGACAGTCTAATTTTGTGGTTTGAACAGTGTATATATATTTATATATATATTATTTTTTTCCCCACCCACTTATAGAACTTTTTTTCCCACCCACTTATAGAAGCTTATAGAACCTTGAGACAAACTGAATCAAAACAGAAGTTAAAAATCAGAATCTTGAATAAAGAAAACAGTAAGACTTGTGCTGGAACAGGTCAAGGGTCCTTCATTCTTTGTATGGCAGGAGGAGGGTGCATACAAAAAGGGAGTGGGAATGCAGAAAAAAAAAATATTGGCTATGCTCTTTTGAATGGATTGTTTCATAAATTTGCCTTCAGCCAGACAGCAGATGTGCAGCCTGGGCAGAAGCTATTAGAATATATCATGAAGAAGGCACAAGAGAATGCAATGATTATCTTACTGCAGTGCCAGCTATTGAGATGCTAGTTCTGCAAGGTGAGAATATTGCATGTCCCAGGAAAAGCAGTACTGTTGCCAGATGTAGTAACCAACTTCAGAGTACCACACAGATGGCAATTTGGAACAGAAAAGACAGGCTTACATGCTGCCATACTTATGCTTCTGGGTCTGGGAGGCCTAACAACCTGAGGCAGAACTGAACAGGATGACAGCTCAGGAATTCATGCTCTTGAGTTTGTTTAAACCATAAGGAATCATTAATAAATTATCTGTTTAGGAGACACTATACTTTATATGATACTCAGAAAATGCCCAATTATGCTGCTTTCTGCCCTCCCAAGTGACTAAAAATGTATGGATCATAATAATAATGTAATAAAGTCAGAGAATGAGGTGAGAGTGAGGAAAACTAATGTACTAGTCACTTCTGCGCTTGTTTGCTCCTTTAACAATTACTTTGTTCAATGAAATTTTGACCTAGTAAAAAGGTTCTACATAAAACACAAAGCTCATAAATCTTGTAATGAAAAGGATTGAACTTAAATATGCAAGAAAAGGATTGAACTTAAAGCTCTAACATGTTAATGGTGAGACAATATGATCACGTCTGCTATAGAAAAAAACTAATAAATAATAACATCTATATATGGGATAGTTTATTCTATATTATGCCCTGTTTCTAGTATTTTCATCATAGCAATCCAGGAACAAGCAATTTAAAATAAGACAATTTATTATTCTTAGAGAATATATGCCAGATTTCAGTTCACTAGAATTTCTCAACTTCCTGTGCTTTAGTTATACACAGACCTGTTATATACTTGTAGAAATAACTGAAATGAATTTTGTCTTATTAAGATTAATTAGGAGATGATTAATTAAAGAAAACCTTAATATGATCTCTTTTCAATAGGTTACCCACTTCATCTACAGCATTATAGATTTAGAATACAGATACTCACGGTTTTACCTTAGAAAACCTTGCCATAGAAGACTTGGAATAGTTCATGTAACTATTAGAGGAATACAAAAATGTTCTGATAATTTGAAGAGAAATATTGTTGGAAAACTACTGAAAGTTTGATGGCCAAGAATCATTAACAATCTGGTGCTTATTTTTGAACAGGTGTACAATTTAATTATCAAAGCCAATGGGCAATATTAATGCCAATTTCAAAGAAGCAAAAGACTGCTAGGGGTTCTGAGCCAATGAGTGAATAAATATCTCATTTCAGTTAGACAATCTAGGATAATGAGGAGTAGTCAATAGTGTTATACATAAAATACTGCAGGCACAAAATAAAAATGGTGCGTTAATTCCCTACAGTAAAAATAAGCAGTACTTGTCATACTGACACATTCCTACCAGAATATTTTGCCCTTCATTAACCTCTTAGATATTTCCAGTTTCCATGCAGAATTATGAGGGGCAAGATCTAAACAGATAAGATACACATAACAACTAGGTATTATTCGGATTATTTTCCCTTTTTATTTAATTGTCTTAAGTGACAAGCTTCTAAAAGTTTTGACTTAGAATAATTTCTCCAAGAAATCAAATATATGAACCTAGAAAATGCTGTTTGCTTAGAAAGAACCCTTCTTTTACATGCAGTATCTCTTACAAGTAAACCTAAAGAATTTTGTGAATGCTATTATATTTTACAGAAATATATATATATATATATATATATATATATATTAGTAGTATTAATACTTAAATTCCAGTAGAAATCAAATCAATATTCTTGGAAATAATTAATCCCACAAAGAGATATACCCTTTGTTAACATTAAGAAACAAACTAATAATAATAATAATAATAATAATAATAAAACAATTGCCAGTTTAAATGTTTCCCTTCAAAACAGAAGATATTACTTTATGTTTGTATCTTTTTTTTTTTTTTATCTCTAAATTTATGATCTGATTCATAACATTAATTCCAAATCCTTTTCTACATTTCTAATAGGTAATTTAAAAACAACTCCTTCTCCCCACTCTGGTCTAATGTCCTAAATCAAAAACAAAACAAATAAACAAACAAAAAAAGCATTATTTGTCAAAGCTTTATTTTATTTTATGTATTTATTTATTTATTTATTTTTGCTTACCTAGCTTTCTTATGCATGTCCACAGAATCAAACTAAATCTTCATCTAACGGATTTGAAATCAAAAGTTTTCCTCAAACTTCTTTTGTTCAATTTTACAGTGATTTGTATTTGAAAGCCTTACTGGTGCTTTTGGGATTAAATAGCACAAAAATCATTGTAACTTGTCCCCATTTGCCAGACCATGGGATTTTTATTTACACATCAAAATTAACAGAAAAATGAACTAAAATTAAAAGACATCTAATCTGAAATCTTTTCTTGAATGTTTCTGTTCAACATAAAATAGAAACCCTACAGCATTTAATGAATGGGCAAGGTGTAATAAGTTTTAATAACCAATCATTCCAGATGATCTACATAAATCAATGATATGCATGAGCTTTAGATAAGCAGAGATATCAGATGAGTAAAATAATCTAAGATGTACAATCTGGATCTTCCGCTGCTTCCTTAATTGAAAAAAAGCAGCATTGAAGATTGTGATCTTAGGTATTAATAAATTAAAAAGTGAGAAGGGAAGTGGGAGTGGAGGAGGTAGAGAAAAAGAGAATGAATGAGGGAAAAAGTGATTGGAGGTAAGAGAGCGAGAAGGCAAGGAAGTGAGATGGAGGGAAGAGAGCAAATGAAGAGATGAAGAGAGAACACAAGCAGAGACAAGTCGGACAGACAGGAACAAGCTAGAGGTATTTCTCTCATTTTTGAGAGTACATTTTTGTACTGGCAGAATCTGTACTTTTGTGCTTTTGAATCTGGCAGAACCGGGATCTATTAACTTTCATGGCTCACTGAAAATGCAATTTCTCACTAAATGTTTGGCTGAGGCACCTCTGTCACTCTGAATTTACACCACTAGTGTTAAATATACTGCATAATTACTATACAATATTTTTAAAAGGAAAAATATTTTGAAATGTATTTAAGTGGATGCTTGTTTTTACATGATTGCACACTGATCAATTAAATAAATTATTTCTATGCACCATAATATCACCAAAATAGTCCTAGAAACTAATTAATAAAATGCACTAGCTTGGTCCTTAACTAAGGAATGGCTCTCTTTCAAATAACATGGAGAAGATACAAATTCTGATAATACTTTATTATTCTTTTTATATTAACAACAACAACAAAAATCAAACAAATACATAAGCATATATGCTAAAAAAAAAAAAAAAAAAAAAAAAAAGCAGAAACCCAAATAGAGTATTTTCTGGTACATTTTCTTTCCATGTAAAATTGAGGCCTTATAGAAGAGTACACTTTTATGCTGTCTGGGCAAGCCTGTTCAAAGAAAATCCCTTACCAGTAAACTGAGAGAAAAAATATTATAACAAAGTTAGATTCCTGCTCTAACCTGTCCACTTAGTTTACATCAAAGAAGGTTAAGGATGGTAGTGTTATTGACTAAAGTTTGTTTTGTGATTTTCTACACCCTATGGTCATAAATTTTATTGTCATAAGATCATCAATTCTTCATATGTCCAGCAGATATTTTATTCAACATTGAATGTTATTTATATAAGGAATATAAGGACACATGAAATATATTAGTTTTAGATAACACTTGGAGATTTTTTTTAAGGTTTCACAGAAAACATTTTGACAGCTATTTCACAACCTAACATGGGCAGCATAACCTACGTTTTTGTATCATTAAAAAATATCAACACCCTCTTTGCTCTCATATATCAAAAAATTGACTGTTCTCTTAAACCAGTTGTTGAGTCACTAAGAAATGCGCACTTCAAGCAACACTGTGATTGCCTAATGATCTTGACTGCCTAAAGAGAATGACTTTGTAACATTATTTTAAGCAAAATAATTTAATATGCTACTGTTTTGGCCCTAGTTGCTATTTATACATAGCTATGCTTTAAAAGAAAAACAGACAGTTTAGATAAACTAATCTATTTTGAATATTGTTCATTTGTTGTTTATATGGAAAAAGACTTAGGGGCTGTAGTATTAAGTACTTAAGTATTACGATGATGTCTCCAAACAAAATTTGACCTATCAAAACAAACAAACAAAACATAATCAACCTCTTCTTTCTATTCCTTTCTTCCTCAACCATTTTGTATCTTCCAAAATGGCATATTAATGTTCCAGGAGACATAGCCAAGGTGTTAATGGGAACCTTATATTTATTGACTATTATAGCCTCCATAAATACAGTTGGAAACTACTACATATACAAACGACACAGTAAAATCCAACCTAACCTCTTTAAATACCTTATTCTGTAACTAAGTTCATAAATTACTTAATATGTCTGTCTTTGATATAGTGGTTGCAATTATTTTTCAGCCTTTTTGGTGCCCCATACCATTTTTTCATGTGTTATAATGAGTTTCATTCAAAATATTTTTGAATGAATATGAAGAGCTTTTTCACAGATTTTTCTATTTCCACATAACCTCAAATAAAACCTGGCTTTTTTCAGTGTATTTTTTTTTTTTAATAGTTTACTTTGGGATTTAATCGTATTGCCAAGAACCTATCACTATTATCTCAAGTGACATTAGATTAAAAAACTGGAAATGCAATTAGAAACTTTTTTGGAAGCATAAGATGTCAACAGGGTAAGGCAATGGAGGAAAATTTGTCAAGCAACCTGTAGTATATTGTTATGCTTTTAAAATATAATAATACAACAAATCCAGAATTCCATTTCCATGATGTGAGGCAAGTGTATTTCAGCAACATCAGAAATGAAAAGACTTAGGGTTTTGTTGTTGTTCTTGGTGCTAGAAAAAAACACTAACAATACTGACACAAAACAAAGCTAACACCCCAGCTATTACAAAAACATTTAACTCTGAAGAAGGCAATCTCAACAATAATACTTTAATCAGACTGCCTGGCAGTTTAATACATAAACACATCTATTATAGTAGAATGAAGAAGAAACAATAAACCCAAAGCCCAGCCTTCTCACTCTGCACGCTGAGTGGTGTCACTCCTGACAGTAATTATATGCTGCTTTGCAACATGCAGCACATAATTTTATGTAGCTGATATTCGTAAATTACAAAAAATCCAACACAGCAACTATAGTCTTGAGACATTACGTCAAGCATTTTCAGCTGATAATAATTTTAAAGAACTGCATGAGCACTACATTTCCATTCATTAAACTTAAAAAAACAAACAAACAAACAAACAAAAAACCCCAAGTAAAGTAACTTTATGTATGCATACATATATATATATATATATATTTACATATTTTGCAGTGCTTATTGTTTGACTGTGACCTCCAGTATTTGAAAGCATATCACACTATATATATATACACATATATATATATAGTTATAGTTTATAACTATAGGTTATATAGTAGAAATTCATGAGGATTAGCATCAATGCTGACTGAAAACTCAACTCAGTTATTCACTGATTTTTCAAGCCACACAAAACTACCTACTGCCCATTATATGACAGTCTTTAGCAAGCCAACACAATATCCCAGTTCAAGAGAGCTAAAAATGTGACTTTTCACACCTGGAAATGGACCTTTTGGAAATATTCTCATGGATTTTCTCAATGTGTCCAAATCGGTGCCTACATATTACAAACGAGAATTTCTCAGTGTTACTAGAGAAATCCTTTATACTTTCTGATGAAAAATCCAGATATCTCTAGTGTGAAACAAAACTCACAAATAAACAAAATCCCTAAAACAGAGATGAAGATTATCTTTCCTGTTAATGCTGTGATTGTTTAAGAAAAATCTTACGTTTTGAAACAGAATGAAAAGTATGACAAGTTTAATATATGTTATACATAGTTCCTACTCAAAATACACTTTAATATCAAATCAAATAAAATTTCAGAATGTATGACTATTATTGCATAAAGATGTATTGAAGGATGTTATATATTATAACAAGGTCTGTCACTAAGAACCTCCAGTCTCTGTTCTGAGAACCACGTTGGGCAGGAGTGTTGATTTGCTTGATGGTATGAAGGCTCTGCAGAGGGATCTAGATAAGCTAGATCAAAGTGCCATGTCCAATTGCATGGCATTCAACAAGGCAAGATGCTGGGTGCTACATTTGAGTCATAACAAACCCATGCAACGAGGAATGGCTGGAAATTTGCCTTGCAGCAAAGGACCTGGGGATGCTGGTTTACAGCCATTCTAACATGAGCCATCAGGTGACACAACCATGTGATCAAGAAGGCTAATGCCATCGTGGTCTGCATCAGAAATAGTGTGGCCAGCAGGACTAAGGAAATGGTTGTCTCTCGTTACTTGGTACTGGTAAGATTGCATTTTGAGTGCTGTCGTTAGTTTTGGGCCCCTCACTACAAGAAAGACACTGAGATGCTGGTACATGTTCAAAGAAGAACAATGAAGGTGGTGCAGGGAGTAGAAAAAAAGACATATGAGGAGTGGCTGAGGAAACTGAGGTTGTTTAGTTTGGAGAAGAGGAAGCTGATTGGAGACCTCATAGCTCTCTGTAACTAGGAAATGAGGTTGCAGAGAGAAGGGTATTGATCTCTTTTCTCAAGTGATAGTACACAAGTCAACAGCCTGATGTTGTGCCAGGAGAGGTTTAGATTAGATGTCAGGAAGAATTTCTTCACAAAAAAAGGGTGGTTAAGCTTTTGGAAAAGGTTGCTCAGGGGAGTGCTGTAGACCACATACCTGAAGAGATGTGTGAATGTTGCACTTAACGGACATGGCTGAGTGGGGTACTTGGTAGTTAAGTAGATGGCTGGATTTGATGATCTTAAGGGTACTTTCAATGCAAATGATTCTATTATTCTATGAACTGCAGATTTTAAAAATTAATGGCATTTGCAACATAGGTCAGACAGAATATTGAGGCCATTTTTATAGTAGCAATTATAAATGTCTTAAAAGTATCCAAGTATGCTTTCCTTCATCACCTAATTTTGTACTAATGACAAGACAGAAAACATTCGATTCATTTGTCAAATCAGAAACTCTGAAACAAAAAACTCAGAAGATGAATTGGCTCTTACCTATAAAATAATCAAAAGAAAGAGAAGAAAAAATGGCGGACATGACTATTCAGATTACTTGAAAGCACTTGGACTGTGTAGTTTCTGTTTATTTACATCTCAAATAAGTCTCTTCAGTTTCTCCAGCCATTTCTCAATGGCTAAAATAAAAGACTATTGAAGATGACTTGCTGTAAGAAGAGAGCAAATCTGAAAAGGACAACACAACTTAATTATTCACTGCATAAAGTTTAGAGGCTAACACAGTATGTATTTCCTGTTTGTTCTCAATCACCACATTCCTATATCTCTAAAAGCCATGTTGGAAATTGATAAACTACTTCTAATCTTGGATTACAGTTCAGTGGGAAAGTCAATTTCTTGCTTTTCTTGCACTTCTTCATTTTTATACAAATTTTAATATGAACAATTTCTCAGCACTTTTAGGTATGAGATGTAATAAACTGAACCATTGTGAAGAAACTGGTTATTATAACTGCTATTATAAATTAAGATTGAAAGTCCCTTCCCCAGTCCTTGCTTTAATTCCTATAAAGAAACCATTTTTCACATTGGTGGCTATTATAATTGGAAAATAGTAAGAACGAGAGAAATAAAATAGGACAGAAAAGAAAAAGGTTTCCTTTCAACTAGAGAGATGGACAAACATGAGAAATAAAGTGATTTCAGTACACTATTAGATAAAAAAATAAATTGGAACCTAATCATAATAGTTGTAACCTACAATTCCATCTGAAGAGATGTTTCCAGTATTTCTTTGTATTCTGCTTATCTTCTGATGCTAGTGCTTCCTTACTAGATTTCATCTTAGGAAGTATTTGTTAGAAACAACTTGTGTACAGTGACACAACTAATGCTAGGGAATTAAATCTAGTATTGATATGCAATATAGCACTGAATCTGTTTAATATGTCCAGATGTCAGTTTAATATCTAGGTACTAGAAAAAGACTAGCATTTCCTGTCATAGTCTTTCAGGTTTCTCCACTTTGCAAGTGAAAACAATCAATCTGAATTATTTAGATGACTACGTATATTATAAATTAGAAACGTCAAAGGAAAGTATGGTTACTGAGCTATGAATATGATAGCAGTGTGAAATATCTAGCTGTATGTGAAAATTGGATATTAGTTCTTTCTCTACAGAAGATAAGGGCTGTTCTGAAGATCAATATTGCTTTCTGGAAACAATATACAGAACAGTTCCTATTTATTATTCACATATGACTCGATGCACCATCTAACTTTGACTTACCTTTTTGGTGTGAATACCCCTTTGACTACAAAAATCACACCTATAGGTCTATACAGAAGCTGAACCAGTTCCTAAACTACCAAAAAAAAAAAAAAAAAAAGACATGAAAATCCATATTTTACCTTAATTTTATCCCAGATTCTCTTTCTCGGCAAAAATTTCCATCAGCCCCAGTTTCATGCTGTTACTGCATATTCTATGTATAGAACCTTTGCATGATGTACATGCCATGCATGTTCATTGTACAGAAAGTTTTCCAAACCTTATGTCAAACAAATGCTATTTCAATGAGAGTTCTGTTCAATACTATATCCATGAACTACATTCCGAGAAAAAAAGGTTTGTGTTGCACAAAAATCTGTAATCTGTTTTGCTCCAAGAGGACAAGTGGGTTTTGCAATAGTTGCAGAGCTGAAGACTAAGGAAATAATATATTTAGAAATTACTGCTTTTGAATTTTCACTTTAAGAAAGTTAACACTGTTTGAAATCTGCCACTACTGAACTCATTGTCTTCCAAAGAGCAGGATTTTAACCTCTATTTTAATAACCAATATTTCCACATTAGTTTGTCTCTTTTCTTAGCCTAGTTCCTAGATAAATAAATAAATAAATAAATAAATAAATAAATAAATAAATAACACGTGCCTTTTCATAACATGTGCATACATTCCATAATGCATAATTACTTCATTCCTACATTCTTTCCATGCAGAGATAGAGGTTCCTTTTTGTACTGTACATTTGCATTTAAATTGCTGCTAAGGAATATGGGAAGTATATATTACTATTTAAATTTGTTCTCTTATTAAAAACTCATACTAATAATATTCAATTAGTGTATTTCCTTCACTATTAGCTTAGTAGTTCTGTGAGATAATTAGTCATTTTAATAAAATATGACTGTTCCTTAAAACATAATTCTTAAGTAGAAAATTGTCTTATCAGCAAAATGTTAGCTTTTCATCCTGAAAATAATTTTAAAATTGATTTGTACTCATAAAAGATCATTAAATGCCTTTTATTTTCTCATATTTTTCCTTTATTTATGCTAAAAATGGACAACCATTATTTTTCCAATATACCCTTTGTAGTATATTTAGAATCCTTAACAGAAAGAACATTTTTACTCGTAAGTTAAGCATGCTCATTGAATGTTGATGTGAGCATGAACATTTTTAATTTTTCTAGTTTCCAGAAACAACGCTAGATCAATCTTCAGCTACCCTGATGAAAATTGTCCAGTTAGGAAGGATCAGCACTTTAATAATGTAAATTTAAATTTTAATGATAATATTGCTGAGTGTTTTCGTTTTCTATCACTTACGCTTACACAGTTCTTTATGCTTAAGGTCCTATTTTATGTTTTTAAAAAGTAAGACAGGCAAAAAAAGCCCTGCTACAATACATTAAGAATGAACAGAATGGACACTGGAGCCATATTCATTTGCTCATCTCGTTTTATCATTAACCTTGCAGTTAGATTAAGAACTGCATATTAAGTAGTAATAGTTATTATCTATATTATGATTGTATGAAGCTAGAAAACATTACCAAATAATAAAATACACATTCTGTTGTACACAACTCAACAACACACAACTCTTTCCTCTATTTCTTATATTCTGTTGTATTCAGAGTCCGGAGGAAGAAAAGGAATAAGCCAAAATACAAAACAGAGATAATAATTCTCTCACATACCTGTTCTTGCCTTCTTTATTTTTAGGAAAGAAGTTTTAGAATTTTAATACCATCATTTTAATAATATTCTTTTTTGCCTTTTCTGTTTATATTTTATTTTATTTTATTTTATTATTTTTTTTCTGTATTCTACGTTTTCAGCAAGAAATTCTACATTTTCAACATCCATATCTGCTTGTTCGCAAACAAAAATGGTCCAAACAAGAAACAGGAACATTTTGCTATAAGCAAACTAAGATATAAAATGCAAGATGTTTCCTGTTTGTTTGGATATATAAAGTGTTTATATTTACCAAACAGGTTTGCCTTAAAAATGTGTTTATAGAGTCTTCCACCCCTAAGTTAATTACTAAATAGTTAATAGTAATGGCAGAAAATTCAGACTGCAAAATACAGAACTTATACAATATTCTTCTACCTTACACATTTTGCAGTAATGGCAAGAGATACAAAAAGATTCCAATATCATTAAAACAGATACAACCAAAGAATTTTAAATGGGTCATTCTTCTGTAATAGGCAAGTGTTAAAGCTGACTTTTGGTCATGTCCCAGAATTATTACACTGCAACTAGATTCTCTCAGCACATGTTGTTTTTTGTTGTTGTTGTTGTTGTCGTTGTTTGTTATTATTATTATTGTTATTATTATTATTATTATTATTGCTATTGTTACTGATAATAATATTAATAGCATCATCTAATAATATAATAAATGAATAATAATGATAATATTAATGAAGCCTCACATATATTATTACTGCTACTACTACTACTACTAATAATAATAATGAGTGAGATGTACATGTTAAACTGCCATTATCCATCATTTTACTTCTTTACTTTCTTGATAGAAAAAATGGACCTACTTAATGTATCAATAATTTAAATGTAATCTTGCATGCCTAGGCAACAGGTTGCACCCATACAACCTCTATTTCTAAATTTTACTGAGAGTAAAATAAATTCCAAGCTTACAGAATTTTCAGTTTATTGCCATCTAATTTCTGTATCACACATTTCTTATGGAAATTATTCTGAAAGGTTAAAGCATTACTTGAAAGCTAATCCTTGCTGATGTATAAAAATATTATTTTCAAAGGATATTAAGCTGTGTCTAAACACAAGGAAGTTGCTAATTTGCTTAGAGCCAATATTAAGAAATCTTAGGCACCATTCACAAAGTGAAAGGAAGAATTTTTAAAAATGATCCTTCATGACCATTTGGGAAGAACAGATGGTAGGTGCATACAGATGCTGCTGAAGGCAGATGACTACTGCTCAGTTTCAGGTCTTGAAGTAAACAATAATCTCATTACTGGTAATGGATTGTCATTATAATGAGAGTAAACAGTAAAAGAAACCTGAAGCATCTTCATTTTCAGGAGCAGATGCATGTTCTAATCAAACTAAACAATACTAATTCTTATATGTAAATTTTTATAGCATCAAGATAATATGAAGTATAAACTGAATTGGTAGGATAGAAGCTACAAAAAAAATATTTTCTCCCCTTGATATGCAGATAGCCAAAGATGCCATATGGTATGAAAATCACATGACAATACATACCACAGAAAAGACCTACCTAATATATGATGATAATATAGTGATATCATCACAGAACAACAGAATCACAGAATGAATATTCTAACCATTATGACTACAAATGAAGGAAATGCAAAGTTTCCCTAAAGAGAAATGAGATATGAATACATGCCAAGAAAGAAAGAGTGGAAAATTAAATTAATAAAATTATGAATTAACATATCAGATCACATTTTTTTGTGGTTCTGTTACTCAGAAAATAAACCAGAAAGGCAAGCAGATATTTTACACACAATATTTAGTTAAAATACATTTTTTTTCCCTCTCCATCTATTTTACCTTTCCTTTGTCAGCTAAAACTATAGATAAAATATTAGTTCAATAATATTATAGAAATTGTTTTCTAGCTCATTAACCTCATATAGGTTCAGTGCCTGTTTTTTCTCTTGGTGATTAATAGGGGAGGAAAATTTTACCATTTTATAATGAAGATTAATAAATTAAGGCCATTTAACCCATCAGTATAAGAAGTCTTTTTTCTCTCTCTCTTTTTTTTTTTTTTTTTCTAACTGAGTTTAAGTGGTAGGATCAGGATTTATGACATTTCTATCCATAGTAGGATTGAAAAAATCTGACTCACATAGCTGCACACATAACAAACCAGTTAGGGAATGTAGATATTATACATATACAATATATATATATATATTTATATATATATATATATATATGAATCAATAAAATTTATAATCAATAGATATGTCAGAAAAGGACATATTGACTTTTGTGCTTGTCTAATCTAGAAAGACTACTTAAAGGTTACAGTGAAATTAAAGGAACATTATTTATTTATTTATTTATTTATTTAAGGTAGCTTCCAACTTTTCTCTTCAGGATACATAACCCAAGATGTTAAGTGTTTACTTCTGTCCTTAATTTTTATGACCTGTAATTCTGTCATCATTCTTTTACTGTAATTTAACATACCTCTTAAAGGTATGGTATTTCATGATGTTATACTCTTTAACAGGATTTATATAATTTATAGATCTGAATTTTTTTCTTACTGAAGTGCATAAAGTTCCTACTGAGATTTTAAATAAAAATATGTCCAAAATGGATGGATGGTGTTTTGAAAGTTGTAAGTCTGCAAAATACTCAGAACATAACTGTGGGATGGTCATTTTACATGGTGTCCAAATATCTATGATGTCCAATATCCGAATATCCAAATGGATATTGTGAATTAAAGGACTAATGCAATCATTTTATAAAATTAAAGTGAAATGAAAGAAATAGAATTTTAACTTTTGAATTCCTTTTTTAGGAAGCAATTCTTTTTTTTTAGGAAGGAATTGGAACAAAAATCTTTTCAGTTTATCAAATGAGACTGGTGCAGCTATAAAAACCTATGTGTTAACAGTATGTGACTGTAGAATTAATTTAAGTGCAATAAGATACAATAGTGATTGAAAGCTAAAAGCTGAAAAATAGATATATATTTTTTTCAAGTCAGTAAGGTTATTTATCTTTGGAATAATTTGAAATGTTTTTTGACACTTCATCAGGTTTGGATTTATTTATTTTCAGTCAAGATTTTTTGTTTCTAAAAGGCAAGTTACTTTAAAAAGCTGCATATATGTGGTGTTTTGCATCTTCAAGGGGCCACTTCCAACTCTACAACCTAGTCAATAAGAATGTGAATCTCATTCTGCTTATAAGTTCTTAAACCTAAATAGTCCATTACGTTTTCATTTTTATACAAGCTCGAGAACATGAGCCTTAATTGTTGTGCAATAAAAGGAAACTGCAAAAGTGGAAATATCTTTTTTTTTTTTATTACCTATAAATTTTTTATTCCTTTGAAATTTAAATGTTTAATGTATAAGGTTAGAATTGCTCCACATACTATTTCAGAACTCCATGTGAAAAATATATTTCTATATTTCAGAACATACATAAATGCCAAAACAAAGACAAGAGAAAAGGCTGGGAAGAAATAAATTTTTATTATCAGTGTACTAGATATAGGTTGAACCTATATCCTAAACAGACTTTCTGATTTGGTTCCAGGTTGCATGTCATACCTAGGAGTGTTTTGGAATCAATTAATTGAATAAAAAAGACACTAGAATTTAGAAGTGATGAATTAGGGTCTTCAGAAAAAAAAAAATAATAATCAAGACTATTTTAGGTAACAATATTAAAAATATAGAAGTTCTAACAAAGAGAAATGTATTAAAAAATTTTAGAGTTATATAACAGTGTATTGGAATAGGCAAGGCTCTCAAAGCACTTATAGATATTTATCTTCATAAAAGAGACACAGAGTAAAAATAATTTATCAGTGAACTACCAAAATGATGTATTTGAACAATTAAACTAAAATGCATTTCTTAGAAACACCGTTTCCTAGCAAAAACAAAAGCAGAAAACATGGATAATCAAGCTGCATTGTTCAGAACAAATATTGAACATCTTAAACACAGAAGTACAAACAGTAGGAATTTGCAGCAGTTTAGATATATTATGTACAAATTGTCATGCCACAAAAGGCAAAGTAACATTGTCTCTATATGCAATGAGCAGATCTACATAAAACTAATGGTCTACAAAAACTGAGGTTTTTCAAGCTATGACAGCATGAACTACAGCTGAGTCTTGGCAATTAGGAGCATAGTATTTATTACCTTACAAGTGTTAAAAAAAGAAAAAAAAAAGAAAAAAAAAGGCAATAAAAATGCATGTAATAATTCTAAAGCAAAAACAGCCATCAGAAAGCATAAAGAAAACAAACAAAACAAACAAACAAACAAACTCACCACTACCAGCACCAAAAAAAATTAATGTTTTAAATTCAATAACATATTAAATGCACAATGCAAAGAAATAACAATATTTTCCAAGGCATAAACGATTTTTTTCATCCCAAGGACTTTAATTGGAGTGCAAAAGCATCCTAAAATATACTCAAAACACTATTATGACTTAATATAACCTTTTACATCAAATGGGTTATCACTATAAGAAACCACTAAGAATATCAAATGCCTACAAATTACTATTAATTAGGCAAGGCTAATAAACAAGGAATTGTGATAATCCATGAAGTCTTCAGAACAAATTAGAATAAATCCTTGCAAATGGAAATTTTAATTCTGAAGAATTCCATTATAAACAGGATTTTTCCTTGTCATTTATAGTTCACAAAAGCTATTGTATAACAATGATGGATTCAGACCTCTTACTTTAAGATATGAATTCTTTCATGGCAATTCACTAGACTTAAGGGTTTAGAAAATATATGTTGCTTTTAGAGAGGCACATAAAATCTGCTGTTGCATACATCACATACAGATGAATTACTTTGGAAGTTAGAACTCAAGATGTAGAAGATCTAGATACAAGTCCCACTCTCTAAGTGGATTTGAACTCATACGGAACTCTAAGCTGTGAATTAAAAGTCTAAGTAAAAGTAACACCAATAGATTTTATCAAAATAGTTTGATTCTTTAGTGCATAAATTAAAATCCAGGGCAAGAGTTAGCAGGAACTATACCTACACAGTCATATATATATGTCATATAACACTGATATTAATATTTCAGCAGTTACATGGGAAAAATTGTGTACAGGTAGGCATGCATACATACATGCGTGACAGCATAGTCAGGTCATGCCTCTACATTTCTTTATTCTTTTTGATAGATGGTTTGATGAAAACAGTCATTCAATGCAACATCACAAATGCCACTTCTGATCATCACTGAGATACTTAATAACTACTCTTAGTATTTATTGGTAAGATCCTTGAAGTTTGAGGCAGGTCATATCCAGATTGACATGCTCAGTAGCATGAGAGAGGACTCTTCACACCAGAAAAGAACAAAGCAAATGAAACAAAATCAAACCAATATCCACCCTCCCTCCCCATCCCTTCCCCCACTCCCCCCCCCCCCCCCAAAAAAAAAAAAAAGTGGGACAAAACAAAACAAAACAAAACAAAAAATTATAGCAGCTAGATTCAGCTCTGCTATCCTCCAAAAAATAAATACATCCAGGAAATACGTGTTTCCTGCAATTTACAATCCTGCCCATAGGATTTGCAAAATACTGTCTCCTTGTGTATCATCAATTTGAAACCAAGGATTTCAAAAGCCTAAAATAAAATATGTAAAGATACAGAAGCAGCAATCTACTGAAAGATTAAGAGTATACCAAAGGCTAACAGTAAATTACCCTGAAGTTCAGAGTTATCTCCCAGATGAAGCAGCACTGATCACAGGTGCATTTCATGGTCTCTGACCCTGAGCTCAAGGAAGAAAAACATTTTAGAACACACTTAAAAACATATATAAATGGCTGGCTATTAAAAATGGGCTTGGCAGAACAGTGCCCTAATGAGAAAATGGGAATAAAAGTGTTTCTGGATGATTTATAATCAGCATCCTTTCTAAAATGAGATAAAATGCCTGGAGGGATATACAGCCTACTCCTTGACCTTGCTGAGATGTGTCATATGAACAACAGGACCACAAAGCAGATTCTTGAAGGATACAAATAACATGTTTATGATTTACTTGGCTTTATTTAATAGGAAAATAAAAAAAAATAAATAAATAATAAAAAAAGATTACCTAGTGTTATTGTCCTTTCCTGTGAATAAAAGTACTTAGGAAAGTTAGCAAAACCATAAGGCATTGTAAATTATTGATACATGTAATCCATAGCTTCATTACTATTACATATATTAGCCATATACCTTATGTATAAACCTTCAGGTTACTTTCCTTATTTTAATCACGTAAGCAGAGTTATAACAATGGAAAAACATAGAAGATTTATTCATAGAAACTGAACCCCTATTCAGAGAAACTGAACCCCTGTGTAATTCTCTGATATTGTTTAGTTCATCTCTTCTCCCTAGATGTATGGAAAATTTGGTAGCAGAATATAGGAATATTCTTGAATGTTGTTTTGCAAGTGTATTACTAATTTATCTATTTCAATTTACATTTTGGTGCAAGTGTGAAGTTCTTAGTTACAGCTAAATTATGACTAGAAACGCTGACAACTCAAACTGAAGTAAGTCAACAAAAATATTTTACTTTTTGTTCCAAATGCAGTTATATGATATCAAATATCAAGATGTTAAAACTAAAATATTAACATAAAATAAGCATAAGATTATTGCTAAAAGTAGCATCTCTGATTTCCCAGAAAACTGTATATATAAGTTTCTAATTATTACATTGTAATAATATGACCATCAAGGATTAGAAATATAGCAAGATTTGCAGAAAATCCTTTCAGAATCTCTTTTCATCCCCAAGGTATCAAAAAGAAATGAAGATTTAGAACAGCTACCAACAATAACATGTAAGAATGTCCTGAGAGAAAATTTATGCTAAATATCTGAGAACTTATCAGGCTATATTTTTTCAGCATTGACTCAGGAAATGTATTTAAATGCTTCATGTAACAGCAATTATAACAACCTCAGTGATTTTTAAGTCTTTCAGAAATATTTCTACCCTGAAGTGATAAAATCTGTTCAACTCCTAATTGGGTAAATTAATAAAGTATTTTGTTATGCATCTGTTATATCTGTTGAGCCTCTGCCTGCATTAATACTGGAAAGCTGTGTATAGTTTCATTGTCCTTTGTTAGACAGGAAGATTTCTCCAATACAATACATTTTCATGATGTTTTTTCAATGTTTTTAATACTTACATTATAGTTCTGAAGAAGAAGTAAAAAAATATGTCCAGCAAATTCCAGAGAATACATTTCTTTTATCCAAATTATTCCTAACATTCTTACAGAACTATTTAACTCTTCAATAACTCCAGTACTAGCTTAGTAAATTGCTATATAAATTTAAAACAGAAAATTATATTAAAAATAACAACTACTGTTTTAGCATTGAGACGTTACTTTCTGAAGAGTCTGTTATAACTGCTATCACTATATAATTGTGGTGAAACTATTGCAAACATGTAATTTATTTTATATTTGACCTCTCAAGAGATATCGGGATGTTTGGTTATCAACAAAACAACACTGCTGCAATAAGCAGGAAGGAATAGGAGGGAGCTAGACTATCAACATAGTGCATTTTCATTTGTTTTGTTGGAAATTATTCGAACAGTGAACAAATTCACCATTTGTATAACATAATTCCACTGAAACAAACTAATTCATGCTTTTATCAAGTTCCATGTCTGTGAGAAGGAGAAGAAAGGACCCGTGGGAATGGTGGTAAACTAAGGCAGGAGAAGTTTAGGCTGAACATCAGGAAGAGGTTCTTCACCGAGAGGGTGGTTGCACACTGGAACAGGCTCCCCAGTGAAGTAGTCACTGCACCAAGCCTGTCTGAATTTAAGAAGTGATTGGACTATGCACTTAGTCACATGGTCTAAATTTTTGGGCAGACCTGTGCAGTGCCAGGAGTTGAACTTGATAATCCTTATGGGTTCCTTCCAACTCGGGATATTCTATGATTCTATGACTCTATGATGATATAGTATAATAATATAGTATAGTATAATAATTACACTAATTTATGAAAGATGCACACACAGAAAAATAAAATGCTTTTTTTATTTCCTGAATGTTCAGAAAACAAAAACTTCAGATTAAAATAAAATAAAATAAAATAAAATAAAATAAAATAAAATAAAATAAAATAAAATAAAATAAAATAAAATAAAATAAAATAAATAAAATATCGGGCAATGAAAAATCTACTTTTTTTTTTTTTTTTTCAGTCATCTACTGATTTTCACTATCACCTTTTTTTTCCTCCTTCTTTGGCAAGTATCAAAGGAATATATACAGATGTACTCTGTATAAACCTTTGGGTTTACCTAGCTAACCAAAGTTTATCTTACACAGCTAATGCTAATTGAGCCCAACTGTAAAGACTAAGGGTAGTTACTGAGGACAGAGAATGATGGTTGATAGCCCCTAAGAAAGTAGAAGAGAATGTCACTCTCTCTTCTGTCTAATGATAAGTTAGATGGGATGCAAACATAAATACCTAATTCATTAAATCCAATATAATATAATACCTAAATATAATAATGCCTAAATATAACATAAATACCTAATTCATTATATCCAATAATGAATTGGATATAATGAATTATGAATTCATGATATTCAGTACCTAATATATAGTTATAATAACATATAGAAGCTGGTTAGATACTTACACTGTTTGTTACTCAGGTATACAAATCAAAAAGAAAGACAAACATCAAAATATTTTATAATTTTGTTAAAGGTTTTCCTCTTTTTTGCCTGTTACCTCCAAATTGCTCACATACAACAATGGCATGAGATCTCTCCCATACATATGAAATACTTTTATATACACCTTGAACAGAATCAAATGTTTATTTTTCATGATGGGAATTAGAGCTGAATTCAAACACCAGCTGTTCTAGATCTTACTGAGTGTATAATGAGGAGTATTTAATAGTATAAAAAGACTAGAAACTAAAATAAAGACGAAAAGAGAAAGGGGTGGGGGCAGGGGGAGAGAGAATAGGTCCAAAGATGATCTGCTTGATCCAAGATCTACTGTGAGGCAATAGCAGAGAACAGAAATTCCCAAATACTAATCTAATCAGCAGAATGGTAATGTGGAGCAGTAGTATTCATATCTTCTAAGGTAATAGTGGTCTTTAAAATGGTGCTTTCAATAATGAATACATCTTATCCAGTAGAGATATATAATTATACATGAGAAACAGAAATAATATTATATTGAGTGAATTTGTATTCTGAGATCACACTGTTTTATATACAACCATTACATTATACAATAACAGATTTCTTTATACTTATTAATCAGTTGAAGAAAAGAACCATAAAAAGTAATGTTTTTCATGTATATGTACCTAGGGTATTTCAAATATGTGTATTTGCTTTGGTTACAATAATAATTTTTTACTATATTTGAACTATTGTACACTTTTGTTTAATATTTTTCCATAGTTACACACTGCACTGTGAAATAATATACAGTAATATATAAATAAAATGTTTGGAAAAGCATGTTTTTACAGTCAGGGTAACCATGGATACGGAAAACAGCTGGTCATTAAAAGCTCATGGAACCAAACCACTTCAGCAGCAGCCCAAATTTTTATTGCAACCCCTCATTCTCAAACACAATCCCATCTGTTGACATGGGTATAGAGGTCTCCTGTGTGTTTTGGAGCTTTTCTGATATTGCAGATTCTGGCAGATGTACACCCAGATCCCACAAAGACATCTACCTATTTTAGTATATGAATTAACACTTGATAGGTTTATTAAATCCATAATCATTCAACCATTCCAAAAACATTACACAACAAAAGCAACAAGAATACTGCATTTCAGGCTTACTTGTGTTTCCACTGCATGGCTGGCAAAATCGATATCAAAAAGCCTCACATAGCTAGCTGCCCCTCTGTTTGGTAAACTAGGGACAAAAAACTGAAATGATATTTATAAATTAAGTCCTTTTTTTGATTTAAAACATTACTAATTGTCTTAAGAACAAGGCAGCTGACCATCACATTGTATCCAACATAATTAAATTGATTCAGAGTGCAATAACACAAACAACAACAAATTTGGGAGTAATTTGAAATGTTTATATAATGTTATTAGATGTAGCCAAACCATATTTATAAAATGAAAGTATGCTGGAGTATAAATTCAATAGAGTGACTAGGTGTGCTTCTGTGGCAAAGAAGGAGAGCCAACTCAATCCTATGGTTAGCTATAACCTGTAGGAGAAATAGGTTTATATAGACCAATGCTTATTCTTGCATGAAGCTAAACTAAGTTTCCTGAAGTATTTATTTTTTTTAGTCTATTATATTCCTTCATCAGAATATTATTCCAGAATATTTTCATTCCAATTAACTTCTCAGAAAATCAGATATGCTCTTACACAGTACATACAGTAATTACATACAGTAATACATACTGTATTACATACAGTAATAGTTTTACTATTTATTTCAATTTATTTAAATTTCAAATTCATTTCAATTTATTTCTTTATTTTATTTTATTTTATTGAGCTCTGTAAGAATCATCACTCCTCATTCAGCCTAAGACTTTGAGGTTGTACTCTGGAATTGAACAGCAAACACATTATTAACTGGGTTATCACAACAGGATATGTTTTCAAAGATCAGACTTTTCTGCTATTATTTTCCATGTCAACTTCCTTTTGGGCAGTCTTTTTATTGTCATAAGCTTTATTTTTTATGCCAGTTATGTATCATCTGTGTCAAATATCTTTTATTTTCACCAAGAACAATCAGGCACAGCATCTACATGCACAACATGCATATGCACAGCTCAATTACTTGTCTCTCATGAAATTCCTGCTCCGTGAGCTTTTTTTTTTCCTTTCAGTGACACCATGTTTGTCTGTACTTTGTCTTAAAATTGCCACATCTAACCGTAAAAACAGTATTTAAGATTAGAAACGTGTGAAAAATAGCAAAATAAAAGTAATAATGATAATAATAATAATTAATTCTAAGTATTATTATAAAGTTAATCAATGCATAGTGAATCTTCACTTAATCTACATAAACCCAGCTGTTAGTGTAATTTATACACGTTTTAAATTGGATTAGATTTTGTTTTGCTTCTGTCTGCTTATCCAGGTACTGCTGTAATTTTTGAATCTAATGCAGCAAACCGTCAAGCTGAAAGCAAATTGACTGATTTTCAAATAATCCAAGAACATTTCTACATTAATGTTAGTTATAATGCAATAAATTCAAAGTAAACTAGTAATATTTGAATCTGTTCTTTATGCACATACATGTGTTTCACTTTTTAAAAAGATGAACTTCAAATAATAGCATTCTGCTTTGCATGTCTTAAACTAAAGTTGTCAGATATTATTGCATTGTATTTGTTGTACTCTGTATTATAGGCTATACACAGAAGCCCCATTTTCTTAGCTACCTTGAAATTCTTCCATTAAAATGTTATGTGACAATTTATTGACAACAGGACATTACATACAACTTTCCTTCTAATCACAGACAAGGACATTACTTTATCTTAATATGTTTCTCCAGTTTGTGTGCCACTGCCAATAAAATACATGTCACAAGACTGGAAAAGCAATATAATGCAGGGATGGTTTAAAAACAGGCTGCATATAACTTTCATTCCAAAACTGTGATTTGAACCCTATGAAACTTAAAAAACAAGCAAACAAACAAACAAAAAAAACTGTTATAACTGTTATGAAAACTGATAATAGATTAGTAGATGATTTTTTTCCTGTTTTTGATAAACTGATGCATGACCAGCATTTTTTGTAAAGGTATTCTCAAAAATTTTCTGTCTGAGCTTATTGAAGTGCCCTATGTCTTTGTGTACTTGTAGAAAAGAAAGTTGATGGATGGAGGCATGTACTCTTACTCTCAAGAAAACAAGCCAGTCTCAAATGGAAAAGTGAATGTAACTTGGCAATTAAGTTTCTAAAAGCCATAGACTGGGGGAAAGGGGTGCGGTGATGAAGAGTCAAAAGCTTGCATTTATATTTCCCAAAATAATTGTGAGCATTTTCCTGTATATTCATGCCCATAATGGTAAGATTTGATAAGCTTAGTAGAAAAGCTAATGAAACTGTTATGGCTCGGAAACAGATCTGACTCAGGAGCGTCTTTGCAATCAGGATCAAGCTACCTGTAAAACATTATTTTCCAAATAAATGTAGTAAAAGTATACAATGATTGGCATCCTGCATTATTTCATATTGGTTAACAATATGTTCAAGATAATTTAAAAGCATTTCCAAGGGATATCATTACAACCAGTATGACATGTCCATTTTCTGTAATACCTCATCTCAAATCTCAACACTGATTTGCTTACACATTGTTTATTTCTCCAGGTTCCATTTTAAAATTTAATTTTCAGTATGAAGAGTTGTATCAAAAATAGGATCTAATGTATCTTCAAGTTATAGTGGGATAACATCTTTTTGCCATTGTATTGGGTCTGTCTGAGCTGGAGTCACCTTTTCCCTGCAGCAGCCCACACAGTGCTGTGCTCTGCACTTGTAGCTGGAACAGCACTGATATCACTCCAGTGTTGTGTCTATTGTTGCATGGTGCTGGCACAGCATTAGGACTCCTTCCAAGCCCCCAAGAGCCAGCAGGCTGGGGGTGGGCAAGTGATGGGAAGGGGACATTGCCAGGGCAGCTGACCTAAACCAACCAAAGGGATATTCCATAACACCTGATGTCACACTCAGCAATAAAAAGGGGGGCTCTCGTGGGGGAGGGGGCTGTTCCTCCTGAACAACCATTATGCATTTTGAGGATGTGGCCAAACATCGCTCGTTGATGGGAAGCAGAGAATAATTTTTTCTCCGTCTCTGTGCTTCCGTGCGGACTTAATTGTTTCTTTTGTTTCTTTTTCTCCCCATTCCCTTTCCCTTTAATATCCCCTTTCTCATCTCAAACCTCAAGTCCTCTGTGTTGTATTTTCTCCCCCTTCCTCTTTGAGGAGAGGAGGAGTGAGAGAGCGGTTGTGGTGGAGCTCGGCTGCCCACCTGAGTAAAACCACCACAGCCATTAATCTGTACTTCTCAGAAAGTACAAGTAGATTATCCATGTCTGGATTCAGTCTTGGTCTTAGTTCCAGTTTCTAAATTCACTCATTGTCTTCTTTCTTTTGCTTAGGAATATTTAATGCTTGATTGCCTGAGAACAAGCAGCAAATGTCATCACATAGGTTGTTTTAAGTCATCTGGTTTTATATGGTGTTAGAAACTGATAAATATCACCCATTTAACTGTAAAACTCTAAAATGGAACTGAAATCAAGCCATTTTTTTCCCTGTGAAGCCCTTACATCAAATTATCACTTGCTAGAAGATAATCTATGCTCCCCTTTCATAAACCTTGCCTTCTTTTTAACTTGATCAAAATCATGAGCTCCAAACAAACCAAACCAATGTGCTCCAAAATAATACTGCCTTTATCCCCACAGTAAAAACAAACCCTTGGGTGAACATACAGACAAGCAGATAGACAGTTGTGTTTATTGTGCAAAGTGAAAAAGCACCTTGAACTCAAGGCTGACCAGCCTCAAGAGAATTGAGCAAAGTCTTCTGCATACTCATATTAGTTTCAATTAGCTTCATATGAATTTTAAGCTAAAAATTAATGAAATATCACAAAAACTTCCCTATATCTATTTAACTCATATTAATTGTTGTCACTTGCCGTTAATACCATAGATTCTTTTCTTTTAGTATTTCCTATTTTCACATCTCTAAGAAATACAAAACTGGCAACAGAAATTCCCAAGAATCCTTATTCCGGAGACCAAAATGGTGGCAAAAACTCCTGTTCAACTAAATATAAATGTGTTAAACTACCTTTCTAGGATTGTTCTACTTAAGTACTTTAAGAATATTAAGAATACTAAGAATATCAAGAATATATTAAGCTGAATATGAGTGAGCACCATGCCCTGGCAGCCAGGAGGGCCAACTGTACCCTGGGGAGCATCAAGCACGGACGGCCTTGCTAGTCGGTTGAGGCAAGGGATTGCCCCAGTCTGTGCTGGTGTGGCCTCACCTTGAATATTGTGTGCAGTTCTGGGCACCACAGTACAAAAAGGAAGTGAAATTGTTGCAAAATGTCTGGAGAAGGGCTACAAAGATGGTGAAGGGCCTAAAGGGGAAGATGTATAATGAGTAGCTGAGGTCAATTGGCCTGTTCAGCTTGTAAAAGAGTAGGCTCCAAGGCCTTGGAAAAGGGGAGACCTTATCATGGCCTACAGACTCCTCACAAGGGGGAATGGAGGGGCAGGTGCTGATCTATTATCTTTAGTGACCAGTGATAGGACCTGAGGGAATGTTAAGCTGCAACAGGGGAGGTTGAGGCTAGACATCAGGAAGAGGTTCTTCACTGAGAGGGCTGTTGTGCACTGGAACAGGCTCCCCAGGGAAGTAGTCACTGCACTAAGCCTGTTGGAGTTTAAGAAGCATTTGGACTGTGCACTTAGTCACATGGTCTGAATTTTTGGGTAGACCTGTGTGGAGCCAGGAGTTGGACTTGATGATCCGTATGGGTTCCTTCCAACTTGGGATATTCTATGATTCTATGATTCTATGAATATATACTCATACTGCCACTAGTCAATTTAAGAAGAAAATGCTAGTAAATGTTTATGGCTATATATTCTATTGCACAAACAGTGATTCTGTTCATGCTAATGCAGTTGCATGCAGATAAAGAGATTCAAAGAGATCACTTAAATCTGCAGTTAATGGAACATAAATCTTGTATTATTATAAAATTAAGAGAAAGGAAATCAAAAGTGGCTTTCTCCTGAAGATTTAACTTCAATGACTTTAACAGTCTGAGACTCTCAACTGAGCTGGGGTAATCTGTGCATTTTCTTTTCTCATGAGCAATTTGAAGAAACGTGCCTTAACCTTCCTGATTCTCAGAGCTCAGATAAGCCAACGACTTTGAATTATCATTGGCTAAAATGTCAGAATATTTCAAGGGAAACATAACAAGCAGGCATTAATTGTATATGAGACTTTTTTTTTTCCCACCATCTAGAAATGTTTTTTCTATTTATTGTGCTATAGTTATTGCTATTAAGTGTTACTTAAAAAGGTTGCATCTGATTCTTAATGGATTAGTCTTACTTCCTTGAAACACAAAACACTAAATTGCCGATAATTTATGAACAAGTCTAAATTAGAAGTTTGTTTTTTTTTCTTTTATAAATGATGTTTTTGAACCATTGTACTTAATTTTGAAGTAATTGTTAAAAGCTAACACATCACAGCCTTATCCTATTATACAGAGTTTCTTCTGTTTCAAAAGTGTAACCAAGTAACTGACAGGCACTGTATAACATCTCATATGTTACAGGTGAAATGTTATTTCTATCATTAATTTACATTTCAGTAAGTAAACATTTTTATTAATGTGCAGTGATTTTTTTTCCCATATTTTTGTAACAGAGTGTAAAGCTATTGAAAACCTGAATTAACTCAAGGAGCAATCAAGTGGTTTTATATATAAAATAAGTAATGCTATACTCAGGGTAGATATAATTCAGTCCTTCCAGTATGATCTTTCATACTTTGGGTAACCCTCTGAGTAGCACATGAGTAAGGACATGCTTACTCTTAGTCTGAAATGGAAGTTAAATCCAGTTTGGTTAAATTTAGTTGTTTTAAGATTTCATGATATATGAAAATATATCATATGGAAATATGATTAGTTAGAATTAACTAACACGAGTCTTTAAAACAACCAGATGCATTTGTCAACATGACACTTAATAGTGACAAGTAGGATACTTGAATACGATGAAAGACACTTCAGTGGCAGACATTAGGCACGTTTGTATGTGAAGTGAGTCATAACTAACATTATTGGTTGAACAATATACATGTATTTAGAAAATAGCTTTTTTTTTTTCTTTTTTTTTCTTTTTTTTTTTCTGTGACTTTGCTATGTGCCTAACATGTCACAAACAGTTCTAAAATAACATCTTGATATTTCATTAGTTAGTTAGATGAAATGTCAAAATAAAATAGTTATAAATTGCAAGTTTTGAAAACTTGTCAAACTGAGAATGGAAACAAAAATGCTTGGCATGCATACAAATATTTTGTTTTAGTTTGTTAAGCTGACATGAAGAATATAGCAAATATATATATGTATAACAAATTGGTTTAAAATACTTATTTTCTGGAATGATACTCAATTATAGGTCTCATTAAGCAGAGTATATGTGTTACTCAGCATTACATGAGAAAAATTTGTATCAAAGGAAATATTACACTGCCATGAACTGTGTCACATATTGGAAAAGTGACATGGAATAGTTTTAACTGGAAATAAAACTTTTTTTTTCTTTTAGCTTTCATTACAATATTTTCCAAAGACAAATAATTTTTAGACCAAAAAAAAAAAAAAAAAGTTTAAAAGGAAGAACTTTAAAAAATAATAATAATTAAAAAAATAAATTATCTGGTTTCCAGGACTTCCAGATCTTGTATTCTTAGAAAACCATAGAAAAATAGCACACTTTTTCAGTTACTGTTCAGTAACTGAATTCAGTTTCAGTACTGTATTTCTGAATTTTATCAGTCGTGGTAGAAACTTCTGTTCTACAGATCTTGTTATTTGAGTACCTTTGAGAAAAAGAATAAAATATTATACCATTAGTTTTCAGGTCAATGCCATTGGCACAGTGGACAAGATTTCTTCCTTCCCGGTCACTCTCTGCCCCTGCTCCACATGGGGTCCCTCCCACGGGATGCTATCCTTCCCAAACTGATCCTGCATGGACTTCCCACAGGTAGCAGCTCTTCAAGAACTGCTCCCACATGGCTCCTTACCATGGGGTCCAGCTGTCAGAAGCAAACTGCTCCAGCATGGGTCCCCCATGGGCTGCAGCTCCCCCCAGGTCCCCTGTTCCTGCATGGGCTCCTCTCCACGAGCTGCAGTCTCTCTCCTCCAGGCCACATCCACCTGCTCCACCAGGGGCTTCTCCATGGGCTGAAGCGTGGAGATCTGCTCCACATAGGAGCCAGGGGGACTGCCTGCTCCACCAGGGGTTTCTGCACAGGCTGCAGAGGAACTGCTGCTGCATGCCTGGAGCACCTCCTGCCTTCCTTCTGCAGACTCCTTGCTCTCCCAGCAACTGCTGCCCAGCAGTTTTTTTCCCCTTTGTTAAATTTGCCCAACCAGTATCACTCACAGGCTCATCTCTGGCCTGCAGCAGGTCCCTTTGGAGCTGACTGAAACTGTCCCTTTTCTAACATGGGGCAGCTGCCAGATTCTTCTCACAGAGGCCACTCCTGCAGACCCCTGCTACCAAAACCTCGCCACATAAACCCACTGTATTCATACCATCAGAATGAGATAAAACAGGCTTTTTGTCCACAATTTGTGAAAAAGGGAATGACACTGTCTAGTGGAGTCCTAGGGAATGCTATTGATGTTGTTTTTGAAGTTGCACTCAATTACAAAGACGTGAGATGTAAATATACCAGAACTAAATTTAACAAATCACTTAAAAATTGATGGGAAATGAGGCTGGCTGTTCTGCTTCATTTAAGTATTATATTATATTATTATATATTATCTCTCTCTATATATATTAATATATAATATATTATTATATTACATTATTAAATTTATATATAGTTATATATACTTAATATAAGTATTTCAATTTAAGGAATACTCTCTTTTGGGTCAATCTGGAACACAGAGCAAACACCATGTTGTTGACCTTTTAAATTACTCTGCCTAGAAGGCATACAGAATTTATTGTTTTATCTGGCTTCATTTGCAAGTAAAGAGTAGTCTCATTTTTACATTTTGACCAAATCTGAATAGGTCCCTAGAAATCGTGTGTGTGTGTCTCTGCATGTGTAAGAAGTTCAGTATGCATTCATTTCTGTAAACAAGTATTATTAACTTTCACTTTTCATGTCATTTGTGTAGAACTAATCTATAGCTCATTGTTTTCATGTGGGAACTAAATCTTGATAATAAGGTTCATCATCAGTGCTTGATAGAAATAAGAGTGATAGGTATTCTAGTAACACTATGGAGAGAACAATTTTCTACAAAAGACTGACAAAAATAGATGATGTTCAGTGATAATACCAAAGAGAAAGTAATACTTGTTTACAAGAATCAAAATCAATGAACTGGAGGCTTTTGAACAGAAGAGAGAAAAGGAACTATTTTGCACTATTTTGTACTTTGCACTCAAAAAAGTGAAAATAATTGTTTTAAAAGAAAAAAAAAACACACAAATACCATAAATATGGGCTACCTGGACTTTAAAACAAAGAAAAGTGTTTATTTGTAAGAACCAATCACAATAATGGTTAGGATATCAACATGGTATGGAATTTTTAAGACTCAGACTGAAGACATGCAAAACCAACTGAGTGTAATCACCTTGAAGCCCTCCCAGTTCATGTCTAGATGTAATGGACAAGTCTTCATTTTAAAAAGTCATATGAACTTGTCTTAATTTCTGAAATTACTTCCAAAGCATTAGCAGGATGATTCATTTGCCTCAACAAGTCTGCATAAATGCTACTAACAATATTAGTGGCACTGGTGTCAGCGGGTAGCATGCTGATGGAGACAGAAGTTGATCGTTCCCTTCTCTTTATGAGTTTTTAGTGTGCAAAGAGTCCATCCTACACATAATGCACATAGGGAGTGTCACTGTATGCAAAGTACACCAAGTACTTGTTTTATCCAAAGCATGTTTTATCCAAGGTGTTTTATCCAAAGCATGCCTCCATCATTTCCTGAAAGTATTCATACTGGAATAATGTCATCATCTTATCTGTGAGGATCTAACTAACATTACAAAAAATTTATTTTTGAGCAAAAGCCACAAAAGTGAGCCACTTTAGCATAGTCCCTAAGAAATTATTAAACATGTCCCAGCCAGATGGTTTAGTCACAGTAAAGGAGTCAAGAGAATAAAGCTCTTAAATTGTGAAGTAATTAAGATATGTATCTTTCCTAATCATGACCTCTGAAATCCCTAAAGTTATGTTGTGAATTTCTGAGCATTTTCAGATAAATGGGTTCAATGTGCATGCTGCATATAACTCAATTCCTTTCTACTCTTCAGCTGCAAGGAAAGGAATTTAGTCTCCCTCAATATTGCCATATGTATACACAGATTTATATTGATTACATCAATAAATATAAAAGTTAAGTTTTGGGTCTTTTGGTGGGTGCATACTGTATGATTTATGATAAAGGATGATGTTAAGAGGGTAAGAATAATTTTAAAAGTATAAATAGAAACTGAAAAAAAACGGTAAGTAAACTAGTGTGTTAAATTATAAATCACTTGGAATAATAACTGGAACTGTAAGCCTTCAGATAAAAAAAAAAAATCGGAGATCTTGTACGTTCATGGAAACACATAAAAATACAGAAATCTTACTGTTGCTGAATTTTATTTAAAACTAAGTGGTTATTACAGTGATCATGCATTTGACGTTACATAAACAGAGGTTCCAAACAGATATTAATAAAAGAGAAGTGTAACAAATTAATTAGACTTTAAGATTCTCAAGACCTGCCTTGCTTTGTTGTGTATAGACAGATTCTTAGCAAAATATGAATATGTGTATGCTGCATTGCTACAAATAAAAATACTGTTTTAATTAAAGAAAAATATTATCCACACATGCCATTTATACAACAGAATTACAGGCTTCTAAAATAAAAAGGCTGCATAGAAAAGTTGGGAATAATGAATATTGAGCTGAATTGAAACTAGAGGAGAAATACAGTTATGCAGAATGCAATCACCCAATTTGGAATGAGGCCAGAGTAACACAAGGCAAATTCTGCTGTCTGTTCAAGTCGTATAATCTCTCTGCAATCAATGGGAAGAATTTGGTTCAGTACCTGCTAAAGCCTCTTTGTCATGGAACTTTGTCACTGCAAATAGTGACAGTGAAAAAAATCACCTTGGATTTGTGCCTCTTTTAAGAGATTCATGTGCTTTCACTATCAAACATTTAATACATCATCTTTAAAGAGATGACTCTCATAGAAACTCTCCTAATCTTCTGTACAGTAAGAAACTCCTATTACTCCCACACAAATGGCTTAGAACGTGACTTGCCAGGTTGGGGGTGTATGGGAGGAGAACAGTGTAGCCCACCTGAAATGTGTTATACTTTAAACTGGTAATGCTTCTTAAGGAGAATTACAATTCTTAAGTCATCTTTTATTTCTGACTTGGTTTTGTCCTGTAGATTGCCAATTCAAACACTCATCATAGCATTGTCATCATAGCACATCATGAGAGATCGGACAAAAGAGACACACACACCTCTGCTTAAGGGATATACATTCAAAGCACAGAGAATTGACTTGCCTGACATCATAACTCCATAGTGGAAAAAGCTAGAATGGGAATTCAAGGTTTCTGAGCCTTAATTCAATGCTCTGTCATCCGTTGCATACCAGTTTCATCTATGATCTGAAATGTCTCTTAGAAATGTTTATGACATTTATTTAAAACACCACTAAATTAAAGTTTTCTTAAGTTTCTGAGACTTCTTGTCTTTAACTCTGTTCAGAAAATTCAGGGGAAGGGAGTGGAGGGGGGAGGAGGGGAGGGGAGGAGGAAAATGTATTCCTTTTGTAGACTTTCCTACCAAAAATGTGTAAGTGCCTGAATTTGGTCCTGGTGATTTTACAGATAGATTAGTGACACAGATTTACTCAAAGACAAAAATTTCATTACAGCAAGTCTAATCTAGGCTACCTCAGATGCTATCCATATACTTTTTCCAAAAATTTTTGCCATATGCTAAGGCAAGGTCTCTTCTAAAAAGTTAAAAAAATAAGTATGAAGAATTTTTAGCTCTACACTTCTAATTGCTCTTTATGGCAAGTTCAGCAGACCAGAAAGTAAATGATAATCCTTCCTTTACTTCTACATTTTTTTTCTTCCACAGTACCGAGTGTTTTTTGTTTGTTTGTTTGTTTTCTCCTTTTTTTTTTTTCCCCCCCTGTTTAATGTCAGCAAGATCAACAGCCAAGGTACTTCCTGTAGTCTTGCCTTTAGAAGAAGAGTATTTTCACTCCAGCCAGTACAAAGAATTCTTGCACCAACTTTTCTAAACCTAGAAAAGCATACTAATGAGAATGGTCATATTACACGTTTCATAATTCTAAGTTACATAGTTTAACAGGCCCGTAAGATATGAAAACAGATTTTTATAGGTCAGGCAAATGGTTACTGATACTTTCATTTATTGCCAGTAAAAATATTTTCATATCAGTTAATTTTTAGATCTCTTCTTTCACTTGTACTTGATTTTGATAATAAGTAAAGTGTTGTGGTTTAACCCAGCTGGCAGCTAAACACCACACACCCTCCCTCTCTGGGACGGGGGAGAAAAATGGGAAAGTGAGGCCTGTGAGTTGAGATAAAGACAGTTTATTAAGACAGTAAAACAATAATAACAATAACAATAATGATGATAATAGTACTACTACTAATAATGTGTACAAAACAAGTGATGCACAATGCAATTGCTCACCACCCGCTGACCGATGCCCAGCCTAACCCCGAGCAGTCTGGCCCCCTTCCCCCAGCTAGCCACCCCTATATATTGTTTAGCATGACCCCATATGGTATGGAATACCCCTTTGGCTAGTTTGGGTCACCTGTCCTGGGTCTGTCCCCTCCCAGCTCTTGCTGCACCCCCAGCCTGCCCATTGGCAGGACAGAGTGAGAAGCTGAAACATCCTTGGCTTGGTGGAAGCACTGCTCTGAAACAATTAAAACATCAGCATGTTATCAGCACTCTTCTCTACCAGCTACTAGGAAGAAAATTAACTCTCTCCTAACCGAAACCAGGACCGTAAAGATATTCAAAGAGAAATGCAGCAAGCACTTCAGCCTCCTTCACATTTTCTGTCACTAGCTTGCCTTCCTCCGGAAATGGACTGATGTTTTCCTTGAATGGGAGTTGCTACAATCCCTTCCTGATATCCTTTGTATTCACTTCAAGTTTGAGATCCTGCTGGGCTTTTGCTTTCCTGATTTTAAGTGTCTGAGTTTTATGACTGCTCATTTGTAGACTTGGTTAATTTGCACATCATGAACAATTTTGGTTTCAGTATTATTAAGAAGGCTATATGATGTTCCACCAAATTTACCAGCTTTCCTGCACAATGGGTTGATTTTTTTTCAGAACACTGTTTCTGAGCGCTCAGTAAGTTTTCTCTAGAACTTGAGCAATTTTTCTGGGCATTCTTCCCTTTGTGATAGCTTACCAGATAATTTTGCCTTTTAATTCTCCAAACAAGCTGGAATCCAATTTTCTAACTGATTGCTTCTGCTCACCTTCCAGGAATTCCTGCAAACCCTGAATTCAGTCAGATCATGGTTGCCACAGCGCAAGTTGCCCACACTTGACAGGAATTCTTCTCTTCTTGGAAGCAGCAGATGAAGTAGAACATTGCTTTTGTTTGGCCCTGAGCCAGTTAGGGGAACAGTTCTAGATGGAGATGGTGAGCCTTCCTTCTACTGACGGAAGTAACAAGCTTCTACCATTTGAAAACACGTCATTTTCCTGCTCTTGCATTACCTCATTGAACCTTTTTTATTTTTTTCTCTCCTGAGGTTTAGGATCTAGCCTCTCCTGGATCCTTCAAAGATTCTGTCAATCTTTTTTTTTGTAATCCCTGAGACAGTGGGAACAGGATCACCTCATGGGGCTGCCTCACCTGGTGCTACAGTGAGTATACCTCCCATAGATGAATCTGCCAGCACCTCTAGTTGTGATCCTTGTCCCATGGTAGAGCAACAGCCACTGTCTGAAGCCTAAATTTTACTTATTTAAAATTTTATTTATTTAAAGTTTTATTTATTTATCATGAATTCACTCTCTGGCAGTTGTTTCTGTGTTGCTGCATGCCCTACTGTTCTAAAACAAATAACTAATTGTTGATATCACTTGCAGTTCAACTTGCAGTTCCCTTCCCTTCCCTTCCCTTCCCTTCCCTTCCCTTCCCTTCCCTTCCCTTCCCTTCCCTTCCCTTCCCTTCCCTTCCCTTCCCTTCCCTTCCCTTCCCTTCCCTTCCCTTCCCTTCCCTTCCCTTCCCTTCCCTTCCCTTCCCTTCCCTTCCCTTCCCTTCCCAAACATCAAAACATAATTGTTTCATTGATTTAGCCTTCATCCAGGCTAGCATGATTGAAACAAACAATTTCTATAAGCTTCTAATCTACGATGAGTGTTTAAACACTACAATTATCACAACGTGTTATTTTAGCTATATGTTAAATTCTGACTCTAGCCTACCATTCTGTCATTTTAAAATATCTCTTGATTTGTTGATGTCTGCTCCATCAAAAGGAGGAGCTACATTTACCTAATTATATTTATCAACTGTTTCATTGCACTGAAGATAGAACAAGGAAATGAGTAAGAGATCCTGAAAAGGAACTGACTGAAGCACTGTTTGTATTTCTACTTACATTACATTCATATCCTCTTCTATTACAGATTTCTTTTCCCAGAAAATAAACAAAAACTTTTTTTTTTTTCCCCACTTGATTGGCATTAACAGGAATAGTTAAAATAGTTATGAGTATTGTCTGCTATTTGACAGGAGATAATACCAACATTGCTTAAAGCAATATTCTAGAGTACATAGAGCAAAGCTTTCTGGTATTTGTGGAAAAAAATGCATATGTATGACCTGGTTCTGGTAGTTCTTCAAGGTAGCAGTCTTTCTAACGACCTTTAAAGAGTCTACATTTAATTGAATGAATAAAATCAGTTGTTGCTTGTTCCTGAAAACTACCATTTAAGGGAAATTAAAATGAATAGACGATTTTAAGGAAAAATTGCAAAGGCATCAATAAAGAGTCAGATAAAGTGTGTAGGACAGAAAAAAAATAGGTTCTTTATCAGTGAGGTGCAGAACTGAGATCAAAAGCACTAAAATACAGCTAGGAAAGGAAACAGTCATGGAGTTCTCTCTGCTTTTCAGTGAAAGGTTACAGGCTTTTTTTCTTGAAATGTTTCAAGTAATCATCAAATTGAAAAGAAACAAACAAACCAAAAAAAAAAAAAAAAAAAAAGAAATTGCTAATCCACAAAATGAAAATACACAAAACAGTTTAATGATTACAGCTTGTGTAAGTACAGGAGCCATGAGAAGCATTTGAAAATAAATAGTTGTATTTGATTGCTTCCCACCTTCCTTTTGGATTGCCAATTGGATAAAACTGCTCTTTTCCTCTTTCAGTTTTGCCCTTCTGAGGACATTTAGCTGAGAAGCTAATTTAAGAAATGCATTATATCCACAAAATTAAACTTCACAATTGTGACTTCTTTGTAGTGCATCTCTTCATTCTTCCCAGCTGATCCTCTCCAGATGAGTCCTTGTGAAGTACTCAAGGACTCTGTAAAAAAGAATAATAATAATAAAATAGTAATACTAACAACTGTTCTGGCCCCGGTTCTAGTTGACTTAGAGTTTGCCTTCACAGAATCACAGAATGGCTGAGGTTTTGAGACTTCTGGAGGTCATTTTGTCCAAGCACCCTGCAGAAGCAGGTGTAGTTACAGCCAGCTACCCAGTACCATGTCCAGATGGCTTTTGAGTATCTCCAAGGAAGGAGACTCCACAACCTTTCTGGACAACCTGTGCCAGTGCTCCATCACCAAGTAAAATCGCCCTAATGCTCTGCCTTCTCCATGTCCTGCATCACCAGGTCCTCCACCCCATTCAGAAGCAGGCCCATGTTCTCCCTAGTTTTCCTTTTGTTACCTACATATTTAGAGAAGCCCTGCTTGTTGCTTTTGATATCCTTTGCAAGATTCAATTTTGTTTGCGCTTTTGCTTTCCTAACCGCATCTTTTCATGGTCAGGCAATGTCACTATATTCCTCCCAAGTTACTTGCCCCTTCTTCCACCTTCTATATATTTCCTTCTTGTGTTTGAATTCAGTTAGAAGCACTTTGTTCTATGCTGTGCTCCTGGCATTTTTGCCTGACTTCCTCTTTGTTTGAATATACCCCTCTTGAGTTTGAAAAAGATGATGAGTATGAAATAGCTTTCTTGGCCCCCTATTGCCTCCAGTGCCTTATCCCATGGGACTCTTCCAAATGGATCTTTGAAGAAGCCAAAGTCTGCTGTCCTGCAATCCAGTTTTTGGACCTTGGTTTTTGTCTTCCCTCTTCTTCGGATACTCGACTCTGCCATCTCTGGGTCACTGCAGTCAAGGTAACATTTGACGTTATATCCACAATAAGCCCTTCCTTGTTGGTGAGTATGAAGTTCAGCAGAGGTCCACCTCTCCTCATTGGCTCCTCTATTCTGGGTTGGGAATTTGTCACTGATACTCCCCAGGAACATCATGGATTGCTGTACCATCACTCCAACTGATGTCAGGGTGGCTCAAGTCCCTTTTGAGAATTGGGTCCTGTGAATCTGAGGCTGCTCCTAACTGTCCATAGAAGACCACATCAATTTGTTCATCTAAGATCGCTAAAGCAAGATCTTAGAGGATCTCATTTTTCAACCATAGCTTTATTGCTCTTGTCCTGATGCTTCTTAGTTCATAAATCCTACACTAACTCTGATACTTTTATCTTCTTTTTTCCCAACCATTCTATCTGCCAGTTTTCAAATTAAGCATCAAGAGTGCCATTCTTCAGTGAGATTAAACTCTGTAAAGATGATGCTTAGGTATATTTATATCTTTGAAAGACTTAAATCAGTTCAGCGATGTCTGTAAAGCACAAATCTCACTGCATCCTTAACTGCGTATTACTGTCAGGAAATATAACACGCTGTACGTGTTTCTCTTGATATTTTCATTCCTTTTGTTTGTTTGTTTGTTTGTTTTGTTACTGAAAACACAAAATAGTTAACATAAAACCTGTTGGAACAATGTAAATACATTTTTAAATGACTACATGAATAAAATGCCCCAATTATATATGTATCAAGAAAACAGACTACAATGCATTATAGGGCACCAAATGAGAACAAAAGGCAACAGAAGAAAGTAAGAAAATGAAACAGTACCTTGCAACACTAAAGAACTGTTACAAAATAGATTTTTTTTCCAATTTTGTTTATTGACAGAAAAGTGTCCCTCAACAAAATTCTCTTTATTTTTAACCATTTCCACAAAATGTGCTTTTGGGAATAAAATTTCTGTTTAGAAATAACTGGTATTTCTTACTCCTTGTTCAGCATGTACCGATTAGTTGTATAAATGTGTATAGGTCTTTAAAGGAGTATCTTTTTCTCACCTCTCACAAAGAAAATAAAATAGTTTTCCTAACTCATAAAGAAGTTAATGTAAAACCTTAATTTATAACCATAGGGGGGAAAAAAAAAGAAAGATATACCATTATACAGGAAGATACTATCAGGAAGATATTATAATCATGAGTTTTGATAATTGATATTTTATTGGAAACAAGGTAATATTACTACATCAACCAACATCTACAGCTGCATATACATATAATTGTACATATAAAAATTAGGCGCTACATATTCTTACGACAAATTGTAAAAATTATTTCGCTTAAGAAAGAACAATAAATCAAAAGACAAAATGAACCCCAAATGCAGTGACCATGCCCTGGCTGAGTTTGTGATCTTGAGGAATATGGAACATCAAGGCACAAGACAAAAAGATGATTTGAGACAGCCAGCATGGCTTCACCAAGGGTAAAAATCATGCCTAACCAATCTGGTGGCCTTCTATGACGATGACAGAGTGACTGCATCAGTTGACAAGGGAAGACTGACCAATGTCATCTACCTGGATTTCTGCAAGGCCTTTGACATGGTACCACATGACATCCTGATCTCCAAATTGGAGAGAGATGGATTTGATGGCTGGACCATTCAGTGGATGAGGAATTGACCTGAAGGCCACCCCCAGAGAATGGTGGTCAATGGCTCTATGTCCAAGTGGGGTCTGGTGACAAGTTCCCATGATGTTCCCAAGATGTCCCTCAGGGGTCCATCTTGAGATCAGAACTATTTAATATCTTTATCAGTGACATAGACAGTGGGATCAAGTGCACCCTCAGCAAGTTTGAAGATGACACTAAGCTGAGTGGTGCAGTTGATACAACAGAAGGAAGGGATGTCATCCAAAGGGACCTGGACAGGCTTGAGAAGTTGACCCATGCGAACCTAATGAAGTTCAACAAGTCCAAGTGCAAGGTGCTGCACTGGGGTCAGGGAAATCCTGGACCTGAGTACATACTGGGAGAAGAACTCATTGAGAGCAGCCCTGCAGAGAAGGCCTCGAGGGTTCTGGCAGATGAAAAGCTTGACATGAGCTAGCAGTATATACCTACAGTCCAGAAGGTCAACTGTGTCCTGGGCTGCATCAGCAGAAACTTGGTCAGCAGGTCAAGGAAGGTGATTGTCCCCCTCTGCTCTGCCCTTGCGAGACCCCACTTGGAGTCCTGCATCCAGGTCCAGGGCCTACAGCAGAAGGCAGATGTGGAACTGTTAGGGCAGTTCCAGAGGATAGTCACAAAGATGATCAGAGGGCTGGAGCACCTATCCTATGAAGAAAGACAGAGAGCTAGGCTTGTTCAGACCGAAGAAGAGAAAGCTCTGTGGTGACCTCATTGCAGATTTTCAGTACTTAAAGAGAACTTCAGAAAAGATGGAGAGCAACTTTTTGCTTTGACAGGACAAGGGGGAATGGTTTTAAACTAAAAGATGGGAGATTTTTATTAGATGTTAGGAGGAAATTCTTCACTCAGACAGTGGCGAGGCACTGGAACAGGTTGCCCAGAGAAGCTGTGGATGCCCCATGCTAGGAGGTGTTCAAAGTCAGGTTAGATGAGGCCCTGGGCAACCCGATCCAGTGGGAGGTGTTCCAACCTCCATGGCAGGGGGTTGGAACCAGATGGTCTTTAAAGTCCCTTCCAACCCAAACCATTCTATGATTTCATTACCCTTGAAATTGGAGAGTTTACTACCAACTCAGTCAGGACAGTATTCGGGATCATCCTTACCCCTGAAGAGCCGTGATATTCCAACGACTCATATACTGAATAGCACATAAAATAATGAGAAAATCTGACAGCACCTCAGATTGCTGCATTAATCTGTATAAATCAGATTGAGTATTAACTTCATGTCAAATATCATCTTGAAACCTGCTAGGCTAGACTACAGCTATATAACAGCTAAGAGATCCAGTGGAAAAGAATATGGATCATATAACAACATAAAAAATAGCAGAGTCAGAAGACAGGAACTTCCATTTTCCTATGAGTCTGAGAATACAAATAATCAGATTGTACTTTTCACCCAAGTACACAGGACAATTTCCTGGCAATGGAACAGAGAAAACAACAAACAGCTTTTGTGGTACATTAAAGACACATTGCCTGCAGTACAGGTTTGTGCACTGAACATACCATAGTTAAGTGCTATCTGAAGAAAACTGTTTTAGCATTTAGTCTTCTTTTATTCCCACTGCCCAATTTTAAACTGAATAGAGGATCTTCATGCTTTTGCTAAATCACTGTTAAACTGCTGCATTAGGGAAAAAAATATAAGTATTAACATGTTAACTTCTCCAAAAATACAAGGAACCTCTCTCTCCTTTCAAATAAGAAGTGTTTAAAGGACAGATATTACTCCATTACTGCAGAATTTATTTATTTATTTATTTTACTTATTATAGTGCATGCACCCCACTTTGAAGAAAACTAGTCTAGATCAACCCACCTGCTCAGAACAGGGTCACAGCAGATGGCTCAATTTCTTGTCCAGTTAGGTTTTAAATTTCTCAGAGGATGGAGACTCCACATTGTGTCTGGGCAACCTGTGCCAATGTTTGACCATCCTCATGGAGAAAAAAATAAAAATAAAAAAATAAAAAAGTGTTTTCTCATTTTTAAATGGAATTGTCTGCATTTCATTTTGTGCACACTGCCTCTTGTCCTTTTAATCAGGACATTTAATTAGAACTTTTAGGATGCTGTGCCTATATTGAGATGTTACACAGATTTTCAAATACGTTGGAGTCTGTGGTAGGTAAAGTTTTGAGCAGTTCTATGTATGCAGCCAACCTACAAGCAAGCCCTTGTTCATCTGTTAAAGCAGAAGTAGAGTTCAGATTAAGACTAAGGAAGATGATGACTGTGCATGCTATGATAAAAAATTCAGTTCTTCCAGTTAAAGAGGGGAAACTAAAGCTTTCAAACAGGCAAGAGTTTGAATTTAGAACAAAACAAAGCATACAACCAAAAACCAACCAACCAACCAGCCAAACAAAAAAACAACTAGAACTACCATCCCATATTCTCCTACTAACACAACTATTGCTATCTTTTCTTTAAGATCTGTTTGCTTGGTTCTGGTCTTTGGGTGTAATTGACCTTCAGAAAGCCAACCACAAGAAATAAAAGCTTTCTAGCAAAAGCTAGAAAGGAAAAAAACATTTATTCCTCAGCACAAGGGAAGTACTTGTTTAGTCCATCTTCGCTTGAATTTTCATAAATTATCTTACTAGGGTCATATTGGTTGGTAAGAAAATGTTTATTCTTACAAATTTATTTGTTATACAAATTTTATTTCTTATACAAAAGAAACATTAAAAGGTGAACAGTAGGAAGAGCTCTTCTTGCCACTGTATCACCAGATCATATGACCATGATTGCAGAGAGAATTTTAATAGGTTTAAAACATAGCTAGTAATTTACCTCTTTCTGCTCCTTCGCATGAATTCAGAAGAGGAAGAATATACAACTTCCATGCACTTCTACAGGGAAGGTGATCCTCAGAATGAAGTGTGATAAAAAGCAAGTCCAACCACTTTTCAGTGATTCTGCAGGACAGCTGTTTTCATAAACTAAGAATATTTTACTCAGGGAAAAAAAAAATAAAATCTTTAAACAGAGATTGGTGGGCAACTTTTGAAGTCAGAATATTTTCAGTAAAAGAAGACAAACAGAACAGAAGGAAGAATGGGCACATTTGTGCATACAGTTTTAAAGGCAAAGATGAATCTCTCCTTCTCATAATGTCTCTTTTGAGCGAAGTATAAATTTAAATATTCATGAGGATCTTAAATCTGTATTTAGAGAGATCGTTAATTATATTTAATTAACAAAGGTGTATCACTTCTACCCAATACTGTTTTCTATATACCAAACTTTAATTTAATTCACTTCCCATTAAAAATTTAAATTCATAACTCCTTCTGTCCCCTTCAAATTAAATCATTCTGCGACATGAACATAAATCAACTTCTTTTAATTACACTAAGAGGACTGTTGAAACTTAGCTAATTACATTTAAAAACATGTATTAACATTTTACCATCATACTATTTTATGAAAGTTGAAAAGAAATTGGAAGTATATACATAGACAGACAAACAGGAAAGCACATATGTTTCTATGTAGAAGACAGAAAATTCTTAAGGAAGAATACTATAAGCAATGGATTAGTCTGATCCTTGTCTAGATCTAGAGTATAAGTCTTGATTCATTTCCAACAAATATAACGTTTTGCAAAACAATATTACTTTTTCATATGCTAGTATGACAATACTGTACTGACAAAATACTGTACTAGTAGTCACCTCTACTTTGACCTACCTGAACTTGTCATGTTTATCTCCCTAAGTCATCCACATGAATTCTCAGTATTTTAACTCCAGTTTCATGCTATTTTACTTCTTTTTTTTTTTGCCCATTAGTTCTGCTGCTTTTTCTTGATTCTCCCTTGTTATTCCTTTTTCAGTTTGCTGTAAGTATGCTGCAGATTTTGGAGTACCCATTAAATAAGAACAGAGGAAAAAAAAAAACAGCAACAAAAACAAAAAACACAACTAACACCCCAAGGACTTTTTCAGAGTTATGATGAGAAATCTGACTACTGCTGGGGAAAAAAAAATAAAAAAATGCATTAATAGATTTCCCAGTACATAGGCATTCCTAGTACATAGGCATAAACGCACTGTATAATGGCTGATCCATACTTGAAGATTACTTGAAAGAGAACTGGATTTAAGATAGATAGATAGATAACAACTGTGAAATATTTACAGAAAGTGTAAATTTTTGAAGGTCACAAAGTGATGATTCTCTTGTTTCAGACATTGACTAAGAAAGAATAGTCCTTTCAGCAGAAAGATTACCAAACTATCTAGCTATCACTGCTATCTCATGCTTTTCCACCAATCCTGTGCATGGTTTGTTGTGTCCCTAGGGGGGAGTGTTGCATATGTATGATGAGGAAATAGGTTATCTCTCTTATGGTAAAATTAGCATTTAGATAGAAATGATAAAATCAGGGTAGGTAGGAAAATGACAACAGGGCTTATTTTATATCTTTGGTATGTAAAGTTAGGGCATGAAACCAACTTTTAAAAGAGGGAAAAGACTTAGGAACAAAAGCTAATGTAACGTGTCAAATTGGTGCTTGGTAACATTAGAATACAGTGCACTCATTACACTCTAGTAAGAGAAAACAGCAAAAAATCATTTTCCTGAACAACTTAGAACATAAATAAAATTAAATTTGACTGAAATGTGAAGACATTTGGCTATCAGCTGCAAAGAAAAATTATTATTTACTGCTGTACTATATTTTCTTAGTATTGAAAATCCAACACACATCAGTAATTAGATAAAATAAGTGCTTCATAATTCCTATCTCAATCATTTATTACTGTGATTTTCAGTTTGTTTAGTTTCCAAATGGTCAACAATATGTCAGAATGACATTTTTAATGAGTGAACTGAATGAAATTTTTTGAGCCTCTAATTTGAGTTAACAAGTCATTTCTAGACTTTGCACACTCATAGGTTATCCGATATGTTTATGTTGCATGCATGTCTTCTTGGAAAACAAATTTTCAGAGACACATCTACTTTTGGATGAAATGAACTGCATCCTAAAATAGCCCATTCTGCAAAATTAAGTGAAATGAGTTTCATTATTTGTATCCGAAGTTACATTTGAAGCCTAAGCTTCAGTCATGCAGGCAGAGAATTTGCAGGCAGGCAGAAGGAGAAAATGACTATTTCTGTTCAGTTACAAGTAACTGAGAAATACTGTTATTATGGTGTAACATCGTAAATGGCTTTACCAAATACTCTTTTCAGCTAACTGCTCCATTACTGGCCTATATTCAGAAGACCAAGGCTGTACAACCCCGTGTGTTTTCTTAACTAAGGTATAAAACCATTGTCTCCATCAGAGAGTAAACCCTTATAATTAATTTTCAGTTACCTCTATAAACCAGAATTATACTGCTATTTCATATTACCAGTGCTTAATTCTTCTCCCCCCTCCCCCCTTTTTTACTGTCAATTTTTTTTTATTTACTTTTTTTTACTGTCAAAATTCTTCTTGGATTTAGGAGGACTTCACCGAGTCCAAAGGGATTTAAATGGGGCCACTCCTGTGGCTCATCTCTCTAAGTGGACTGTGCACTTAGTCACATGGTCTGAACTTTTGGGTAGACCTGTGCGGTGTCAAGAGTTGGACTTGATGATCCTTAAGGGTCCCTTCCAACTCAGGATATTCTATGATTCTATGATCTCAATTCTAAACTGTTCTCTAATTATTGTTATTATTTTCTCTGAACAGTCAATTCAAAATTTATCAGTCCAGTATACCTTCAGTATAAGGAAAACAATGCCAATTAGATGGAACTAAGTTGTTCTAAGCCATTTATTAAATGACAATTTTCTTAGTGACAACTAACTGTAACTCTAATTCCTTTTTTTTTTTTTTTTTTTTTAATGTATTCCATAGCTCTTTGAAGACCCCGAGAAATCAGGTAATCTCTGGGAGAAATACTAAAACAATCTATTTCTTGAAACGGTTCTGCTGATGCATTTTTACACCACAGCACGCTGCTGTAATCTCCCTCATTTTCCTCAGGATCCCTGTGCATGTTACCACAACTGCTATGGCCTGACACTGCTCTCAGTAAGACTTCAGCCACAAACAGTATGGTCAGTAGAAGTGAAATATCTTGTTTGTGATCCTCCTGAGAGCTGTGCAGTCTGTCTTGACTTTATTTCTGGAATTGATCTGCTAGACCTGTTTAAATAGTGTCAGAGTGGTTAATTGTGGCTTCAGTACTACCACACAAACAGTGGTACCTCCCTGCCTTCAAGCATGCCACCAGGGTGATTTTAAATTAAAGACCTGCTATTAAATATTTTGTGTATACAGACAATAGTATCAGTCTTCATGAGAATATCCGCTTGACTCCATGATATATCAGCCCTAGAATTCACACTCTATCTGCTAAGACTAGGAGCCCACACCTAAAATGCATTATTTTATAAGCTATTGGTCACATCTGGTCACATTACATCAGCAGAAAACATTTTTTAGCATCTGTGATACTTCTATCTATAGGTGAAAATGCAATGGATATCTTCTCCATCAAATTTACTCTCCCTGAATTACAATGCTGCCAGACTTTGATGCAGAGAGAAAGGGAGTGGGGGGTGGGGAGAAGACCTTAAAGAAATAGAATAAAGTCCCCAAACCTTCACTACACTCCAGCTTCTTGTGAGTTCATAAATCTTTACTTTTTCCTGATGGTCTCTATTATTTGTCACTTTCTGGGATGTTTTCCACAAGACATCATTTACTTTACACCAACTGACAACAGATGTATTATCTCAAAGAGTTGACAAAATTGCTCTAAAGTTAATTGTCTACTTCACAGAAGAACATACACTACTGAATCATTAAAGTAGACTCCTTAGAGCAAGAATCTGCAGTAGTGACTACTTAAGCTTTCAGTGTTCTTTGGTTGATTCCTACATGTTGTGTGTTCTTTCCTCACAAACCAAGAGAAATAAGGGCATTTAAAGGGCTTGTATGCTACAGTAAATAACTGTCTGTTCAGTGAGGTGTGCAACTGCTTTATGCAAGTAATTACAAATGGTCAGAAGCTGGAGTGTGTGTAGCATGCTATGGTGGTTTTACCCTGCTGGGCAACAAAACTCCACCATAGCCACTCTCTCAATCCCACTCATAAAAGGAAGAGCAGGAGAAAATGTGATTGAAAGGGCTCAAAGGCTGAGATAAAGACAGGGAGATCTCTCATCAATTACCATTATGGACTAAACAGATTCAGCATAGGGAGATTTATATAATTTATTGCTTATCACTAGCAGACTAGAACAGTGAGTAACTAGAAATAAACTAAACCCAACTTTCATGTCCATATACCCTCTTCTACATCATCCCCCCAAGCGGTGCAGGGGAACAGGGAACGGAGGCTGCAATCAGTCCCTAACACTTCATCTCTGCCTCTCCTTCTTGGTCACTCTCTGCCCCTGCTCCACATGGGGTTACTCCCATGGGATGCTGCCCTTCCCAAGCTGATCCTACATGAACTTTCCACAGACTGCTCCTCTGTAGGATGCATGGGCTGCAGGGGGACGGCCTGCTCCACCAGGGGCCTCTCCACAGGCTGAAGGGGAACTTCTGCTCTGTGCCTGGAGCACCTCCTGCCCTCCTTCTGCACTGACCTTGGGGTCTGCAGGGCTGTCTCTCCCAGCTGCTGTTGTGCAGCAGTGTTTTTTTTTGTTGTTGTTGTTTTCCCTCTTTCTTAAATCTGCTCTTCCAGAGGCCCCACTGGCATCACTCACTGGCTCAGCTCTGACCAGCAGTGGGTCCCTTTGGAGCCAGCTCTGATCTGCCACAGGGTATCTGCTGGGCTCTACTCACAGGGGCCACCCCTGCAGCCTCCCCAGTACCAAATCTTTGCCAATCCTTAAACCCAATGCACCCCTCACCTCTGTGAAATGTTTATTAAGAATTATCATTAAAATATACTCTTACATCAGTATCATCACAATCTTCACAAAAGTAACTTATGTTAAAAAAAAAAAAAAAAAAAAAAAAAACTATACCAAAGCAAATATCATCACAACACTGATAAAGCGGACAACTGAGACACATTCTATCCCTTATCCCTTCACCACATTACTACAACACATGTTCTTCACAATCATTATTTCATTGTACATTTTTCACAACTATTATATTCTTACAAAATGTCCAGTCCATATTTTGTCCATTAGTTCTCTCAGTTACCATCCTTACCTGAAATTCCTTGTGCCCTACATTGGTTGTCAAAAACGACTGTGGTAGTTTTACCTTGCTGCGCAGCTGAATTCCACCACAGTCACTCTCTTAGTCCCCCTCCTCAGAGAAAAAGGGGGAGAAAATATGAAAGGCTGAAGGGTTAAGATAAGGACAGGGAGATCACTCACCTTTCTTTTTTACTGGTTGTTGCAACAACTAATGTAGAATTTAGTTATAACAGTTTTCCATTATCCTCCCCCCCTTATTTATATATATATATATATATATATTTTTTTTTTTTTTTTGGGGGGGGGGAGTGGGGAGTGGGGGAGTGTTGTTACAAATTCAGAATATACAGAAATCTGAATAAAGCAACCCAATTCAAGTTTACTTTATTTCATTAGCTTCTCTAATGCTTTATAACTTACATAAATAGGGATCTGATTTTCAGGATATTTCCTACTTCATTGAACACTAATATTTTAAGACCAGGGTTTTTATTACTTTATTTCCATAAATGACTGCCTAATACCCAAAGAGGCCATAGAAAAAGTATGCAAGCTAATACAGATAGTGGCAGTCTACAGGCACTTCTCTTTTATTGCCTTAAAACACATATTAAATGGATTGTCCTATACTAATATTCTGAGACCACCCTCTGTGGACAAAATTAACTGTGCATCCCTTGAATACTGTTTCACCTACTTGCTTTTGTACTTTTAAAATATTTTTTTCAAAACCCATTTTTAGTTAAATAAATGGTCAATCTATCTAGTTAATCTCAAACACATTCATTTGGTCTGTTTTGATCTCTATGATACATCATTGTTTATCGATGGAATACATATGTATACTCTAGCAAACAATAAACTTAATTTTGCTGTCCAAAACTAACGGAGAGCAAAATTAACTGTTTTTCTGCTAACATGAATATGTAGCCCCCACATTGACTTTATACACACTGGAGTAATCAGTAACAAATTCTTATAATAATAATAAAGATTAATCAAAACTGCTATTCTTCTACTTAGACTGTAAACTTCCTGATTGCAGATGGCTAAGGAGAGCTGTGGAAAATTAAAACACACAGTCTCTAAAGACCAGAGGTGAGAGAGGGGAACTTAAATATCCAAGCAACTTGTTGGAGGTAAAGTGAGAGAGAGAAGAAGTAATATAACAATAGTGACTGTAGCTTTAATTATCAGATGTCAAGGACATTTGAAAGCGGAGAGGGGGAAAAAAAAAAAAAGAAAAAAAAAAGTAGAGAATGAAATTGTATTTCAAAGTCCTGTGTATGTCCAGATAACAAGCAATAAAACAGTCTCATGGGATAGGAAATGTTGCCTGAAGAATCACAGATATTTTGTGGAAGACAGAGGAGGAAGGAGATTGTCACAAAATCAGGGCAACAAGGATGACTACATCATAAGGTTCTGCTTTTGTTAAGGGATAATAAGGTCTGCAGCTATTACATCTTCTTTTATCACACTAAGAAAAGCTTGAACAGACATCCTCTCTCTCATTATTTGTAAGGTGGGAGGGATAACAAATGAATAGGCAGTAACACCTCATCCTCAATCCTTGAATCTTTTGATACCAACTTCTCTCAAACTCATATAATCCACAAGACACCATGGTTTATCTTTTCAGATAAACTAAAGTAGCTATTGGCCACATAAGTTCTCATAACCATTTTCTCTCCTTCCAGTTGGCTACTTAGTGTACATAAACTCACCAAATTGCACAAAATCATTTTGCTTTAATTTTCTAAGGTACCACTTAAAATATTTCATAGTACATTAGAAAACTTAAACATAATGTACATGGAAGGTCAAATCATACAGAAATTACTAGCTATCAAATTAGTTAATACAGTAGATATTTTTAGGATTGCGGTGAAGAAAGCACAGAAATATTTGAATTCCTGCTATAAATTTTCATCAGTTTATGAAATCTTTTAGTGCATCTAGAGATTCCCCAGCAGTCTCAAATTATATGGCCTACCTCTGAGGTGCTATTAGGATTAGAAAAACTTACTGAATAAGCTTTGCAAGACATGTAGAATCAATCATTTTTACTATTATAACCAAGACAAATTCCCATTAGAAACTATACTACACTTACAAGCATCTATTTTAAATTTTTATATACTTGGTGTGCACAATATAGCAGTACTATGTCTCAAATTACTTTTGTAAATCTAATTGATTTAATAAATTCACACTTAAATTGCTATTCAATTACTTACTCTTCTCTTCAGCAATTTTACAATCTTGAGCATATAGCAGAACAAGAATATAATTAAAGAGCTTATTCATTAAAGAAACATTTCTCTGCTGGTAGGTCACCTGTTTTTTTCCTCACTATATTAAAGTTTTACCACTTTTCTGTAAAAATATTATGGAAAACTGGAAAATGATAAGTATCTGGTAATACACAGAAGGGAACTAGTTTTATACATATTTTCCAAGCTCTTCTTTTTGTTTTTATTTTTTTTTCATAATTTCAAAGGTTGAAACATTTAATTTGGAAAAGAACTCCAAGAGCATCTAGTTCAATCCTTAACCTAGCACTGCCAAATCCACCATTAACATGTCACTAAGCTCTACATCTACTTTTTTTATTTTTTAAGACCTCCAGGGATGGTGATTCAACTATGTCCCTGGGAAGGCTGCTTCAATATTTCACAACCCTTTGAGTGAAGAAGTTTATTCTAATATCCAACATAAACCTCCCCTGGAACAACTTAAGGCTGTTTCCTCTTGTCTTATCACTTGTTGCTTGGGAAGAGAGACCAACCCCCACCTTGCTATAGCCTCCTTTAAGGTAATTGTAGAGATCTCCTGTCTTCAAGGTAATTGTAATAAGATCTCCTCTGAGCCTCCTTTTCTCCAGGCTAAACAATACCAGCTCTCCTCATAAGACTTGTTTTCTAGACCTTTCACTAGCATCACTGCCTTTCTTTGGACACAATCCAAACTTAGGAAGCACCTTGATATCCTTCTTGTAGTGAGAAGCCTACTCAAAAAATGCAGTTTTAAAAGGGCATCATCTTTCATATAATTACTTATATAAATGATATATAACTAAAATCCAGCTGCGAAGTTCATCTATATTTAGAGCTACTCACAGATACTCACATGACACTTGTATGTGTCATACAAGTGAAATATCTTGAAGACCAAAGAAAACCATGGACCAACCACACAGCAGTGATTGGAACACAGTGAAGAATATTAATATTTTAAGTGTGTGTAGATACTGGATATTACTATTTTAAATTTCTCTCAGGTACTATGGACCCATATTCTGTAAAGGCCCTATAAGCAATATTTTTTCCTCATAATAAAGAAATGAAGTAGGAAAATATCATCCATTTTGATTGATGAGAAATCTGAAGCAGGGAACTACTACCTGCCTTCTTCAAGCCTGCACGAAACTGAATGTAAAACACAGAACTATTAATCACAAGGACAGTGCTTTGATCATGACCACCACATCTTTTTTTTTTTTCAAGAAACTTTTTCAGCTTAAAGGTGCCATAAATCTTGTGATAAAGTAAGATAAAGTGAGATGTTACTCTTCCAAGCAGAGCCAGACTGTAGTTCCCTGCAAGCAAATTAATCCACAGTTTACTAGCTCTGCAATTCCAACTTCCTTTTTAGCACTGCTTAGAGTTTTTGTGAATAATCTCTTCTACCTAAAGTAAATGCAGAGAGGGAAATATTGACACTGCTTCTGCCTACAAACTAAGCAAACTGTTCCAAAGAATGGCTTGGCCATGTTAGTAGGTGCTGTAATAAGTAATTCAGCTTTCCTTCCACATTGCATTTTTCAATAAAAGTTTTTTATTATGTGTTCTGCTCATAGAAATGTTCATACACAGATAAGGACTTGATATTGTTTTCTGCATGTGTCATATTTTAATTTTTATGGTGCTAAATGGAATTTTTATGGTGCTAAAAAAAATAAATTACTTAGATCTAGAAGAACAAAACAAAACAGAACAGAACAAAAGCAAAACAAATCTAGTAAACAAAAACACATACAGATGAATACAGAGAAGATGACTTTCTCTCTTAATACATGAAAGTAACACATTTATTGATTTCAATATAACCTGAATTGGAGCATTCACTCTTTTAAGTACTCCAAAAGAAAATAAACTCTGAAATAAGAGTTCTAAAAATTAACTAGAACTGTATTCCCTACTATTTTACTATTGAGCATGGTCAACTAAACAAAATATCAAAATGCTTTCTTATAACTCTCTGAAGAGATTTTAATTCTCTGAGTTATCTAATTTGCATGCATCATAATTTGTTTAAGCTAGCATTCCCTCCTAATATAAAACTATAAAGCAAATTTAACTTTTGGCTAAATAAACCTGCTTAGAATTATTAAGAAATTTTTCAGTTTTGAATCACTTCACAAACAGTACAGGTACTTATAAGAAGTCAGTATTTTAGACCACTAACAGAATTAACGCTACAGTTTTTAAAAAAGGATTTTCAAAAAAATTAGTGTTTGAATCATACCTGACTTCTGCCCAAAGCTTTTATACAATAAATCTACTTTGGAAAGTGAAGGGTTTTCAGTTTTCATATGTTACTATGAGGGAAAGCTTTACTATCTTCAATGTTATCGGTTACCCTGACATTTTGATGTACCAGCATTTTTTTTCCTCAGACCAAAGTTAAATTTTTGTACAATCTTATCTGACTGTTAGATAAATCTTACAAAAGGATTACTGAGGCAATGAGGGATGATACTTCTTCTCTACAGAATTTGAATTGGATTATACACATGCATCACCTCTATGCTGCATGGAAATCTGGAGTATAGATTTTAATTGGATACCACTGCATTATCTGCAGGTGGCATACCGCTATTGGTAGGTGGTGCTTTTTTTTTCTCCCAGAAGTCACTCTACTTGATTAGCATTATATTATTCCCTATGAACTCATATATTCATAATTTTCTAAACAAAACAGATATAAACAGAGAAATATGCTGGCTCTTCTCTATCTAGTCTTTCATATAGAAAATTCCAAAAGCTTTTTTATTTGGTTTAGTTTTTATTTATTTAGTGGGTTCTGTCCTTGTTGACTGATCTAAGAAAGCTCATTCTATAAAGAAGAGAACGTGAGGTCACATACACACACGTATGTATTTTCCTGCACCCTACTCACCACAAAACCTTTGTCAAACAAAAAATGAGTAGGACTAATTGTTAAGGAGGAAGATCTTATAAAGATTTACAAAATATCAGTGTCATTTTCACCCCTAACATCCTTCACTCTCTCTCCTACCTTCATGAACAACAAAAAGATTATCTAAGTATTACAAATAAGACAAATTCCTGTTGTGAGTAAGGCAAAAATGGAGGGAATTATAAAACTGTAAAATACCAACTCATATTTTTTCTTCCTAAAACAAGGAACTGAGAGCTTTCATACAGAGGATTGTGGTTCCTTATCAGAGAGAGTCATTTAGCTAGGACTCAAACTGCTAAGTCATTTTAGGTCAAAGCAAAACGTTTTAATCATCACTCAACAAACTGATTAGCAGTCATCAGTGATTGAGAAACTCAGTGATCTTTTCGCTTGAAACACTATTTAGTAATTGCACTCCCTCTCATTTTACAAATCTCATCAATCATGAGAACCATGACAAAATTTCACTTTCATTTCTTCTCACATAAGAAGCATTACAGCGTTATATTCTGTTGAGTTTCTTCCAGATAACTCTTACCACATACAAACATATATGCACCAATAGAAAAAGTGGGCTATAAACATTAGCATTTCTCTAGCCAGAGCCTGAACACCCAATAATCCACACTTCAAGCATTTCTTTTTTACCTCCTGTTTATCCTAATGAAGAATTGATAACCAAATCCAAGCAAAAATGCTCACTGTTACTCTTTAGACATGTCAAGCAGAAAGCACAACCCTTCTGAAGTTGATTGCTGCTGAAGTTCCCAGTTGTGTCAGCAACATCTCGTACTTGATTGTTTCCATGGTAACCAACAAACTAAAGGAACTGCTGATATTCTGCTGCTATCTGTTGCCAACAGAACCTTAGTTCATTACATTTGTTTCTTTATTCTAGCCACATCTAAAACCTAATTGTCTGAGGTTAAAAAGAACTTTTGGCATTGCTAAGAGATGTTTTCTGCATCTGATTCTTCATATAATCTACATCCAAGAGTGGACAATAGAGAACAGAGCACTACCAAGTATTGTACTGGAATCAAACGACATTTTCTTCCTTCAAAAGTTAAGAGGTATTTGGAACAAGGGGTTCCTGCTCCCATGCCCCCCCCCCCCCCCCCCCAGACTCTATATGTATAGCCAAATAAGTGCTATGGATATAATCCTCATATAATCCACTTACACAGAGCACCTTCAAATCCACATACCATCCATCACATATTCAAGGTCCAAAGTAATAGTTATAACAATTACCTTTTATTTTATTTTTTTTTACACAGCTATATTAGATACCAAATGAGTTTCTATGAATAGTAGAATTAGTCCAGTATCTTATGAGCTAATTTTTCTTTAACTTCTCTTATCTTCCACAAGGCACATACTGGATAACACACAGCACATACTCTGACTAATCAAGAATTTATGTGTTGTGCTGACTGGTCAGCTGCTACCACAGATAACACATACCAGTCAAATTTTGCCTTTTTCATTTAGCCACCCTTACTAAGGAGCTGTAACCAAAAATAATTTGTGTCTTTTTCCTCTATCAAGCAAGACAATTTTCCCAAAGCCCATAGGAACTCAGTTATTGTGAAGCACTTATCATTTGATTTAATCATTTGACTGTTATTGATCAACAGGTTAAAAAGTTATTGAAAGGAATGTATAGATATGTTTAGCCTTATTGTCATTATTTAGCAAAACAAACTAGAGAGAAACAAAACACTATGGTGACAAATGAATGTGCAGTTACTAAATTACAAATCTCAGCAGAATGTTCAGATGATGCAAATGTACCAAGCCTAGGGAGCAATTTGTACATCTAGGATAGACTGGGACAAATGGTGGAGGTGAAACTAGATCAGCAGAGAACCATTTATCTTCTTGAACGGGCCATGTTTGTTAATCAGCAATAGCTCTGCTGCTATTTAGTAATAACCAAAAAGGTTGTTGCTGACCAAACTGACTGAGCCACCTGTTAGCAGGGCAGTGTTTTTCAGGCTCTCACAACACTAGCAGCATTATTTTTCACTTTTCTAACCGTTCAACAGTTTGAATGGTTACATTCAAATAATAACACCTGAAAATAGAAGTCTCCGAATTTCTAGAGTTAAATCCCAAAGTAGATGATGCCACTGTCTTCTCTGCTTTTCTTTTTATATTATTTACAGGTTAATATTATTACCCTGTTTTGTGATTTTAATGACTGTACTTAGCTGTAGAATATTTTTCAATACGAATATATCCTTGATGTTCACTGAACATTAAATTAATTTCCATCTTTCAGGTTTTACATTTTATATGAAACAAGAAAAGGATTAGAAAATGAATAAGTTTTAAGAGTTCATTTGTTGATATTAATCCAAAAGGTCACTTAATTTTTCAGTTTCGTTTCCTCCTGTTTAAAATGTAATCTTTGTCACTTTATCAAAAGTTTTGATATTCTCAGTTTTATCAATATACAGAATCCCAGTGAATTCAGTATAGATCTTTTAAATTAAAACACAGTTTTGTAGACTAATCATTTTGTAATCATTTGTAGCCTATATGTTTATAACTCACTGAGTATTTAAATTATTTTTTTATTTTTTATTTTTTATTTTTTATTTTTTATTTTTTTTTAATCTAAGTTATGTAAAATAGGAAAATCAGTTAAGAATCCAAATTAGGGGAAAAAAGTCTATTTAAGAGAACCCCTTTCATTGGAAGTATAGGAGAAATCAGTGGAAGCTAGCTAAATAAAGACATAATAGAAAAACATAATAGACAAACCTACTCTATTTAGTTAGAGAAGGACTCCTTGAAAAATCTCATTATGAGGTTGTTACAAGGTTAAGCAAAAAAAAATAAATAAATAATGATAATCATAACTTATGTGGAAACTCTCAAGCCAGAAGTCCTCTGTTGAAATAAACTACGCTGAAATACAGCTAAATGTAAAAGTTCTGTGATGATAACCAAGTATGATTAAAGTTCTTAAAATGCAAATTATTATTTTCCTGATTTCTTCCTTACCTAAAAGAACATACAGATACAGATGGCAGTTACCCATAGCAAAATATCCTCTGATCTTTTACCCTATTTTTCACAACTTGGGAGAAAAACAAACAAACAAATCAACAACAACAACAAAAACACAGATCAAAAAATTTCCACATCATGAAAGGGAATATAGCAGTATCTGAAATTACACTATCAGAAGTTTAATATTTTAAAAATCACTACCTTATAGAGACCAGCTGAGTTTATTGAAGTTGCTTATTGTATAAAAGTAAAACATCAGTAAAGTAAGCCACAAATCTTTGTTGTTGTTGTTTGTTGTTTGTTTTTTTATTTTATTCCTGTTGCATTCATAGACATCTCTGATTTACAATTTCTTAACTTTGAATGATTTCTCAGCCTCAGTTGCCAGATATTGTAAATCAAAACTAGCTCCCCTTAAGCACAGAGGACTAAACATGATCTCAAAGATACTCTTTATCGGTGTGGATCTTGTTTTATATTCTTATTCAGGTTTCATATAGATATAGGAAAATTCGTAATTATTTAACACTGATTATCTAATCTACTAAATTTTGGCTATTTTTACTGCTTAAGATCAATTTCTGAACATAAATTAAATATTTTATCTTCTGATTATATCCCTTAGGCCCTCTGCATTCATATACATATTTTGGGAAGAGTTCATTTAAGTTTGCAGTTGATTTTATGAGATAAATATATTCAACCACCAGAATTTGAGTCATAATGAAAGATGAAGTTGTGCTGAATGAATGATGTGCTTGAAATAGAGCAAACAGTGTCTGTTGATCCTTTAGGCCATTCATTAGCTTTACAGAAAGAAATGCAAGCAGAATTTAAATATTGTTAAATCTTAATCCGGCATTTCTTTTCTGAGTGATCACCTCATTAATTACTGCCAAGGAATGACATTCAACATGCATCACCTTTAAAGAGTAATTTCCTCCATAAGATCATTGTGCCTAGGAGATAGAGGACATGTACTATTACGTAACTTGGAAAAGGGTTCTCCTCATACTTCACAGATCTGAACTCATGAGGCTCCATGAACAAAAGAAATAATCTCTTCTCTATTTTTCTTGGTTGACCTATGTTCTCTACTTCCATTTTAACATTTATTTTGTGTTTTTCAAAGGAATTCTTAACATGCAAAGGATTTGCAACTACTTCAAAATATGGACAAAACATCAGAAACTGCATTTTTAAACAGTATGGGAAAGGACTACAGCACTTTATAGACCATTTACAGAGTATAAATTATCCACACTCTTTGTCACCCACTTGAAAATTTATGAACTTGTAAACAAGTCTATGAGAAGTTCTCATCAAACAAGCTATTGATTCTTATTGTTGAATGCAAATAGAATTCATTGGACATGTAATCAAATTCAACTTAATGGCATTCTGACACTAAATGCAGAGAAAGTGTTTTCAAGTATTTGCAGCCTCAATAATTTTAATCAACTGGATAAACACACAGAAAAATAGGGTTTGCTGTATTGAATAAATAATAAATGAAACTTTGAGAATGAAAGTTTCCAAAGTATAAGACATACAATTACCTTATTAAACTTATTATATTTTATACCGAGTTTTAGTATTTTGTTTCATGAATATTCTGTGTACCCTTACCTATGATGATGAGGTAATTCTGTAAAGCTGTATGAAGACAGTTGTAATGGCTTCCAAAGTCCACCTTTGTTTAGAGGATACAAGACCTCAGAATTCCAGAACTGTATTTAAACTCTTGTACCAAGATAAATGGTACCTCTGAGAAACAATCCAGAAACCAAAGACCAGAAGATCCTTTTAAAACAGCTAACACAAAACACATAGGTAAGTCTCAGCCCTGTAAGCATGACTACTTCTACCCAAGAAAACTAATACACAGAAAGAAAAAAAACACTGTGCTCTTCTGTTTTTCAATGAGATTAAAACTTTTTAAAACTAGCACTGATGGTGCTACGTTAACTTGACCTTTCAAAATGTAATTCTGCCGAAACTGTAAAACTGTACACCATTTGATGTGATTGCTATAGAGGGCATTACACTTCAAAAGTGCAATACTCTTCTTTTTGTTTCAGTTAAAATATTGTATATGCAGTAAAAAATAGTGCAGTTCTATTATGCAAAGTTGATGCCATGTAGATATTTACAGCAAATACTATTGTGACTTCCCACTTAATGACTCTTGTTGAGGATGATTGTTGCTTTCATACTTGCTCAGGAGAAAGGAAAAAGATGATAAATTTTAGAGTACTGTTAAAAAGGGGGCTGGGGGAGGGGGGAACGACACGACACGGGACCGCAAGTAAATTTATTGATGTAATTTATGTGCATCAGTATACATCAAGATCTTATATACTTATCTATTGTCAATTTGGCTAACATTGTAAATAAGAACCTCATATTATCATACAGTTTACTGCTCTAAAGGCACTGAAACTTTTCTTCAAACTATAATTAATTACCTCCAGTAATGATTTCTTTCAACTCCCAGAGGCAGTTTCAACATCAATAGTAGCTGTGTCAAAAAAAGACTAACAAAAGTGATTGTATATTGTTAAATTCTCTGCAGGAGGATCTGGATAGGCTGCACCGATGGGCTGAGGTCAACTGCATGAAGTTCAACAAGGCCAAGTGCCGGGTCCTGCACCTGGGGCGCAATAACCCCAAGCAGAGCTACAGGCTGGGAGATGAGTGGTTGGAGAGCTGCCAGGCAGAGAAGGACCTGGGAGTGATGGTGGACAGTCGGCTGAATATGAGCCAGCAGTGTGCTCAGGTGGCCAAGAAGGCCAACAGCATCCTGGCTTGCATAAGAAACAGTGTGACCAGCAGGGCTAGGGAGGTGATCGTCCCCCTGTACTCGGCTCTGGTGAGGCCGCACCTCGAGTACTGTGTTCAGTTTTGGGCCCCTCGCCACAAGAAGGACATCGAGGTGCTTGAGCGGGTCCAGAGAAGGGCGACGAAGCTGGTGAGGGGCCTGGAGAACAAGTCCTACGAGGAGCGGCTGAGGGAGCTGGGCTTGTTCAGCCTGGAGAAGAGGAGGCTCAGGGGCGACCTTATCGCTCTCTACAGATACCTCAAAGGAGGCTGTAGCGAGGTGGGGTTTGGTCTGTTCTCCCGCATGCCCGGTGACAGGATGAGGGGGAATGGGCTAAAGTTGAGCCAGGGGAGTTTTAGGTTAGATGTTAGGAAGAACTTCTTTACCAAAAGGGTTGTTAGACATTGGAACAGGCTGCCCAGGGAAGTGGTGGAGTCACCGTCCCTGGAAGTCTTTAAAAGACGTTTAGATGTAGAGCTTAGGGATATGGTTTAGTGGGGACTGTTTGTGTTAGGTTAGAGGTTGGACTCGATGATCTTGAGGTCTCTTCCAACCTAGAAATTCTGTGATTCTGTGATTCTGTGAAATTTGGAAAAAGGAGAATAAAATATTAATGCTACCAACTTTAACTAAAATGAACTCTCTGCTCAGAGACCTTATTCACATACATCTAAACATATTTAAACTCACATATGCCACAGAGAATTCTCAGATTAAAAGTGTATGGCTGGATCAAAAACACTTGCCTATATTAATTTTATTTTAGCAAATATGTTCTCAGGGAAACTGAATTCATGTTTAAATCATCTGACTTTTGCTTAACAATGACAGAACTTCACAGACGTAAAATGAAAAATAAGAAATTCTGCTATCCAAGTACAAAGTATACTGTGACAACAGTACTACACTGCCATCAAGTTTACTCACGCAAGCATTGTAAAATTATGTGTCATTTTTCCTGTTAAAAATCACAGAACTAACCACTACGATTAGGTTAAGAAGTCTCCAGGTCTGTTGTCAGCAATCGTCGCAGAATTGTCACAGAACAGTGAGAAATAACAGAAATACATATATAATCATACTCATGTGTACTTAAAAAGCAAATCTGAAGTACAGATGTTTATGGAAGTACAGTGATCCAGATCTGTAAATCTGAACAGGTAGAATTCATTTGATTAATTCGAAGATGATGCATTGAAAACATTGACTAAGGTTTTCTACTGACAGGAGTTCAGCGGTGATAGTGGTGATGTCATCACATGTAATGATTTGCCATTACTAGTACCAGGCCACAGAAGTTTTATTAACTTGACAGTACAGTATCTCAGTTCTTGTTTTGAATAAAGCTTGATACAGTTTTGTTATATACTGATAGTCACTTGGTAGCAATCAACTGACTATTACCTATGAATACGCTTGTTGGTCTAACAAATCTACAAAGCTAAAGACTAAAAAATACTATCCCTTTAAGTGGATTTGGAGGCTGTCAGAGTCTAACTTAAAAGCAAATGAGGGAAGGCAGAGACACCTTAACTAGCTACCAGTGATAAAAAAAGCAAATAATATGATGATGTCTGAAAAATAAAAAGATAAACCCTCACTACCAATCATATACTCCTCCATGTAAAAAATTCAGTACATTCTCCCCCTTAAACCAACCCTCCACTACTACTGATCATATATAGGTACCAGAACCACAATGGAAAGATTAAAACAAAACAAAACAAAAAAGAAAAAGAAGAAAAAACAAACAAACAAACAAATAAACAGAAAAAGAGTTAAAATTTTTGGTACGAATTTATCTGTACTGCTGAAACTTTTATTTCCTAGATATTTTGGCCTGTAAATGTTAATGTTTTAATTAACCTATCAACATCACATTTGGATTAGAATGTTAAGAACTGACTTACACTAACGATAAATTCTTGGCTCTGTACATAAGGTGCATTCTCATTTGATTCCTAAAATTTCAATCTTTAAGCATTTTTTTTTAGATTGCATGTAGTGTGGCGTATATAAACGGTTAAATGTAAACCAGAATTTTCAAGTAAATAAAGCCCTTCAGAAGTGAAATAACTCTGATCATCTCCCTGCACCCTATTCCTCCATCAGAGACAATTAGATTTATTCCTTCAAGATAAAACTGTCCTTTGTGTTCTGTAATATATAGGAGATAGAAAGTATGATTAGACATTTTAAAGAAGTGATTATTTTTTACCTTTAAGAAAAAGGGAGTGAGATGCCTTTAAACTAACTTATGCTGTCATGAAATTCTTGCCTCCTGGGAATATCTAAATAAGGCCTGAAATTTCTGCAGTGAAGCTGAGAACATAATTTGTTTTAAAATGGTTTTTATATCATATGTATTTTTAAATGCAATGTTTAAAGTACAGTAAAGTTTATAAATACCATATATAAAAATATGCAAAGGGTTTTATGCTAAGATGCTCTTCTGGCTACAACTAAAATATCATCAGCAGTTTTGCATGCTAAACCTCTAGATGTGCAGCATCAACTAGAGGTATTACAACATAATTTGAAAGTGGATGAATTTTCTCAATTAGTGCCAGCAGCATATGAACCTCCTAAGTTCAAGATCTCCTTGTGAAATCCTCTATTGTCTCTTTTCTTTCTTTGTCTTGTTCTGATACAGCTACCATCCTGCAACATTCATCAATCAGAAAGAGAAATAAATTAGAGACATTCAAGGTGCTCAAAACCTGACCAATGATGAATAATTTGCTGATAGTAAAGTAGTGAAGTCCAAATCATGAAGAGAATGACCATTATTTTTCATGGAGGAATGTGATAAAAGAAAGTATTTAATTCATGATTTCATCTCTAATGTCTGTGGTACTATCACAGTAAAACAAACAAACGAGATCAATATTCTGGAGAGACTACTTATTTTTCTTCTTGGATTTCTTTTCCTCTAACAGGACAGGTATTCTTCAGAATAGAAGTGTATTAATGCTGTCTAGAAACATACTGCTTACTGACAGAATTAAAATAAATAAATAATTACTACTACTAATAAAGATAAACATCAGTAACACTATTTCCTCTGCTTCTCCTCTCTCTCTAAATAGAAGAAAAACAAACAAACAAACAAACATAACAAAAACAGAGAAGATAGAAAAATGCCTACATGACATTTATTGCTCTGAATCAAGAAACAAATTAAGTTTGAAAATGAATGTCCTGATTAGTTTTAACAAGAAAGTCCATTTATGATGCACAAGAGGAAACAAAACATTTTTTTTTTCTTCCTTTGGGTGAATATTCTGTTTATTAAGCTAATAATTTGACAAACTGACAGACATGGTAGACCAGGTCAGATATTTTCTGCTTTATTGCTTTGTTTTTATTTTGAGATATGAAGGAGAACTTTGCATAATCATAGAAAAAATGCATTGAATGACAACTGCATATCCCTCAAAGAATAGAAAGAATTGGGATTTAAAATCTATCCACAGCTCAATTGTTAAGAAAAAAATTAAAAAACTTTGTATAGTCTGAATGTTGTCAGTACACAATCTGAAAATACACAATACACAGAGCTGTGCTCTAATTACTGGTATTTTATATATGTTTCTATTTATGGTACACAAGCAAAGACTGTAAAGAACAATCTAAAATACTGTAAGAGAACAGTAATTAGCTTTTTTGTTGTTGTTGTTGTTGTTGTTACTCTTTAATCCTGTCAACAGAAGAAACTGTTTTAAGAAATAAGTTAAATGCTGACATAACAGAAAGTTCGAGCTATAGAAAACAATGAAGGAATTATCTTGAAAAAGTGAATCTTCAGGTATGCTCAAGTGACTATGTTCAAAGACAAATTTTACCCCAGGAGAATTACTATATAGGAAAAGAAGCCAAGTAAGAGCTAAGCAAGCAGCTCATTTTAACTTGTATTGCAAATTTCATCTTTACCACTCTAAAACTGATTTGTTAAACTTTCAAAATACCAAACTTAGCAATAAAAACAAACAAACAAAGAAACAAACAAAACATTTGTTTTTACTGATATTCAAGTGGAATCTAACTATGCTTCTCCCTTCACTGAAAAAAAGAAAAAAAAAATATCAACAACAACAAAACAACAGTCTTGAGGTCTACCAATATGAAGTATTTAGTACCTCCAACAAGTAGTATAACACCATAGTTTGGACCAATAAAATAGGCATTTTACCTCTGTAATATACTGCAGTGGAACAATAGAAACACATGCTACTATTCAGCCATCCTTAAATCACACAGACACATGGTTCTGTGTGATGTAATCTGGAAGAATCTTTCATAGGTTACAAAAACTACAATAGGATTACTGAGATAATTTTTAGGTTCTAACCATAGTATCAGGAAGCAAGACTTCACAGAACATGAAGGAATATAACAGTCAGAAACTCAATGTAGACCTGGGGGGGCGGGAGGGTGGGGAAGAGAGAGAGAGAAAAAAAAAAAAAGATGCAAAAATGCTGTACCAAGCATCTATGCATCCATGCAAGCATCCATGCAGCACATCACTATAGTACTTCATGTGCATCTCATGAAATCAGCTATGCTTTGCTTGTTTCTGAGGCTCTGTTCCTTGAAGCATGACTTGGTGCCATTAACTAAGATCTGAACATATTTAAGATAACAGAATCATGCAGAGAAATAATTCAAATAATCTATTGCAACACACTCAGACCTTGAATATTTAGTAAAGCTACTCAAGAAACATTTTTGTCACTGTTTACCTTAGTTGTTGCTCTTGAGTAGTCATACTGCTCTAGTGTTCATCAACATGTTCACGTGTCCTATTTAGCACATGAGTACAGTGAGTCAATATTTCTAAGTCAGATCTATTGAGTATGAGGTACACAGATGGTATGAGCACATTCAGGAAAACCAACACATTTTGCTTGTGCCAAGTTTGCTGTGTGTGGTTAGACCATTGATGCATCTGTAGACCATCTGCAATGGAACATCTGCATTACCTGAAATCACAGCATCACTGGAGAGAACTTATTAAGCTGATTTACACAGTGGACATGCTGTGTAAGATTTCATCCCCAGATTTCAATTATGAAAGTTTGTAATCCATTCAAGGCTTGTACTTTGTACAAGACAATTCCCTAACATCTGTAAAAAAAAAAAAAAAAAAAAAACCTTTGAATTCCATTGAATAAAATTTCCAGTCAAGAGGGCAGAGATACATACAAAACTCCCTGAACTGATGAGCATCTAAGCCCAAAACAATTATAAGTTTTTTTGTTTGTTTCTTTAATTCAACTATCTGCAGCTGTACACCTACCTATACATCTTTAGGTGGATGTTATCATATTGGCAAAAACATTAGTTCTGCCACTGTAACTTACAATTATACAATTAAAATTATTCTATTAGTATAATCCTATTTTATATGTTAATCCTGTATATTTAACACATCCTAGCCCAATTTCTTTCAGAAATTTCACATAGCGGCTGCAAATAAAAAATGTGAAAGTTAAAAACAACCTATCTTACTAACTTGTCTAGAAAATATCATAGTTGCCTTCAAGACACAATAGCATGTTATAATAGCACAATGCATTACTTTATTCATACTTTCTAATTGATCTTTCCTGTCTTACTAATCCACAGTGGTATTTTACTATATTTGTAAATTGAGAGCTGCCCACCCCACAGCACTGTAATAACCTTGGCAGCATGGTTCCTTGTTTTTTGTTTGATTGTTTTGTTTTGTTTTGTTTTGGGGGAGGGGGAGGCTGGGGGTTGGTTGGTTTGGTAATCTATCTATTTATTTTTGTGATCCCTGTGTAACCACATAGAAATTCTACTTTAGCTCAAAGGATCAAAAAATTGAATACTGCCTAATGTTGATATTTTCTTAAAAGCCATTTAGTTCATACACTGTGGTGGAAAGAATGCACAATAATCAATCTTCAGAGCACATGTAAAGCCCTCTTGCAGGGTAGTATGCTACTATGCTATTTCAGAACTTGAAAAAGAATGTATGAAGTATTATTCTTCCTTCAGATCACCCTTGAAGGTAACTCTAATGTATGTGTTATGATACCAGCAAAGCACTTCTGTCAGCCCTCTGAAACAATTTGTCCAAAGACTATTCTAAAGTAGAATAATTTTCCTGCAAAATTTTCCTTATGTCATCAACAAAATTATGCCCATTTTGGCAGAAGGTTAGAGAAAAAAAATAGGAGGACACAATACACTGAAAAAGTAAAAAAGTTTAAAGATGGAAGTCTTATAGCATTGTTCTCTGTTTCCGAAGACTACATATAGGAAGACAGCACCATTTCTTAAAGCTTCTGGTTAGTATGTATGCTTTTCTGCCCTTTCCCATGCATTTTTCTCACATCAAATATTCCTCTTCTCCCAGCCTAACAAAATCCATTTTTCCCGTCTTCAGTGGGAATTCTTTGATCAAACATTCTACCTCTACACAAACTTTTTCTACCACGCTATTGACACCAATCTCTTTTTGTTTGTTTGTTTCTTGTAATTATTGCTACATTTAAATATATATATATATATTTATGAGTCTGTGGTTTACAGGATATGGGACAGATACGTATTAAGTGTCTGTCTAAAATTACAAATAATTATAATAAAAATAAATGATACATAAAAAATAAATAATACATGTATTATGATGATATATACATCAGAAGATGAACATTATGTTTCTAAACATATAGTTAGGAAACTATTAATTTTCATGGAAAACAACTGAAAACAAGGCGCAGATATTTCCATGCTGGAGTCACACAGAAGAAAAAGGAATTAATATCTTGAATACTTATATTTAGTTGTATTTATTCTCTTCTGTTTTAACATTCTCACAATGAAATTAAAATTTAAAATTTTCTCTATGAGTTTCCCTCACATATGTAAATAGTGGAAATCAATGTTCTTGAGACGAAAAAGACTTAAATATGTTTAAACTTTGAATAAGTGACTGACACCAATGTTAGGGTAAGCACTGGTCCATAAGTATGTTACTAAGCTAATTCAATTAAGATCATAATAGATGTAAAAATGGAAACAAAAAATAACAAACAACCCTCAAAATATGAATAAATAATAAACCATGTATTACATTTACGTAAAACAGATTTTCACAGTTCTGTAGGACACTGGATAACATTTGACCCTCAGCATCAACAATTTGTCTATTTTAGACCACGCAGGCTACTCTATATTCCTTCAAATTTATTGAGAAGGCACAGTGGCTGGATAAAAACTATATTCATAAAAATGGAGCTGTATTCTATAGTCTACCCCAAAACAAAAACACTAACAGCAATTGTGCATTACCAAAGTCTCGCATAATACACGTGCTGAAAGATCACATGTATTTTAGAAAGAGAACATACATGTATACATTTTTTTATGTTTCTTATGTTTTCAGTAGGGAACAATGTTATATTTGAAATGAAGGACAATCATAACACATACACCTGAACATAAACCACAGTGAAACTAATACTGATAAATCAGTTTTTCTTTCTCTGCAGACTGTTTACAGCATATTTATATTCAAATATTTCAAATTATGTGTTATTATCTAGCATAATGAGTAATAATTCACAGCATAAAAAAGCTTCTACAAAGGTAAATCTGCTTCCAAATACAGTGATTTATTTAACATAATAATAATTAAAAAAATAAAGCCTCCAAATAAGAAACAGGCTATATGACCACATATTTTCTACAACAGAAATTCTGAGTAAAAGGTTATATTTACCTTGGGATACATAATAAAATGCCATCATGTCTTTGGTGACATTTCTAAATATCAATTTGGCTGATTTTATGAAACATAGCTCTTATTTCTCTAGGGCCAAACTGATCAAACACTAACTACTGCTGCAACAGAAATTTCTTAGTCCAATAGCACTGTTGATGAATAAGAAAAACACAGAGCCATATCATTTTGTCCACAATTCACAGACAGATACGAAATACTCCAAACTCCATTCACACCCAGGTTAGACTTTATCTGCCTAGCTACACCAGTCTAAAACACGGGTTAGTGTTTTAGCCACAGAGGACTTTTTTTTTTTCTTCATAAACTAGCTATCACATTTTATAATTCTTCTGTTAAAAGAAACATACTCTGTACAAAATAACAAATTACAGAGTTACAAATTATTTAGATCTATTTACTTCAAAGTTCATAAACAGAACCTGCCAAAATAAGGATTTTTGAGCAATGTTTCTACTATTATGCTGTTTAACTGCTCAGAGGTTTAAGAAAGTGAATTCACATCAATGTAACTGAGTTTTGGAACTTGCCACAATCTGGGTGATTCACAATCTTCCTGTGTTTCCCAGTGCCTATGAAGCATATTTTTTTCATATTAAGATATAAGGTTGTATGCTACTTATAAAGTATGTAAGAGGGCTATGATGTATAGCCCTCTGAGTATATAATGTATATTATGTATTCACATATATATAACGTATAGACCTCTAAACATGTTTTCTTTGTCATTCATGTCAAATATTTGAGGTTAAACAAAATCTCATCATTCTGTACATCCCACGTTTAACCCTTGATCAGAAAAAGCTATTTATTTATCTTCTGTCTAGCAATAATCCTAACAGTAATGTAAAATAATAAATAAATAAATAAATAAATAAAAGAGATATGATGTACACTTCCAACATACTAGCTAACAATTATTTCATTCTCATAAAACAGCACAGTTGTAGTTTAGAATATGTTTCCAAGCCAAGCAGGCATATAGATTATTATTTTATTATCATATATATATTACATATATTATATATTTTATATATAGGCATCTAATGATTTTAGAGCATAATTCCATTTTCCCATTCTTGGAGCAAAGCAGAGAGCCTAAAATAAGTCAAACTTGTTTTCTCTGTATAAATCCAGTATCAGTCCAGTATCCTTGTACTTTACATATATTCCCACAAAATAGAGACAAGAGTATATACACAAATCATTCCATTTTATTAAACTTTTAAATTTCATTCATCTTGATGTTATTTTTCATGAGTGGGGATTAACATTTAATTTAGGTAAATTTTGTTCTCTATGGTACTTATGAATATACAAAAGAAGTGATTCCATAGACATATAGGACTACAGATATATTAACTAGGAAGTAAGCAATGTGGAAACACATTTTTAGGACAAAGAAGCAGCCATGTGCAACCACAAACATAAATTAGAAAAAATGACAGCTGTATGAGCCTGTAATGCTGGTCTTTTCTCATAGATAAACATGGACAAATTGCTTTCTCCTCACTATTCTACAAGAGTTTCCACAACATTATGACAAATATTTTCACATCACGTAGGTTTAATATGCTTCAATAAACTGCATTATAAAAAATCAGTTACCATCCATTATCTAGTAGGAACCAATAGCTGTATTATACGCAACTTTGTCTACAGGAGAGTTACATTGTAGTAAATGTATATTAGCTCATCACTTTTTGTTGTATGGTTTTATCTTTGATGCATCAAAATAACACACTTTATTTTTACTGAATAAAGCATGGATGAAGTAAAAAAGAATTCTTAATAATTACAGCTACTGCATTTGTCCAGACACACATGATATTTATGGTAAATTAGAACTCTTAAAATCTCTTCAGAGATTTTACACCTCAGAACAAAATAAAAAACACGTATTACCTAAATTAATCCCTGGTCATGAAAAAGAACATCAAGATGAATTAAGTTTAAAAGTTTAATGAAATGGAACTATTCAAACTGTAATCTCCTTTACTGATATGTTTAATTAGGAGGTAAATCCTTAATGAAGTGGCAAAAGTTGTGATAGTCAGCTTCATAACTGAAATGAAGAAACTCTTTATTGTGACTTCTCTGTCCTTCTTCTCATTCCAGTCATGTCTGCATCATTCTCATATTTCACTTTTTATCTGAAACATTCACAAAATTACTAGGTAAAAAAAAATATTTAGGTTAAAAGTAATGAGGTACTTTGAATATATCTATATAAATTTGTTATCTTAGGATGTTTGCACATTTCTGCAATACTCTTAGAAAATTTATTTTTTTTTAATTGACACTCTTGAAGGATACTCTGACAAAAGGCACCTGTAAATTACTAATATTAAAAAGTATTTAAATATATTCCATGACTATAGAGTAATGAAACATACTATAGAATTGTTTCTCAAATGTTGCTGTCAACTAAGTGATGGCAGTGAGTTAAAACTTTTAAGTTGTATGCTCCACTATATTAAAGTTTTAAAATTAACAGCTGAAGAAGAAAATACTGTCCGCAAGCCAAGAGTAGATTATCATGTGTTATAACATTATAAAATTTTAAATATCTTTGTGAGTTTTTTTGTTTGTTTTGAGGTAATGAAAATGAGAGATTCTTCCTATAACAATGTGTAAAATGCTAAACTGTATTACCTCCCATCCTGTAAAAATAGAACTATTTTCGAATACAGCTTAAAGAAAAGTAGTATACGGCCCACAGTTCTATATAAACATACGGATAGAAAGAAACACACAGAATAGAGAATTATATATATCTACACTAATAAGAAAGAATTAAACTGAAAATGAGAAGTAGGGAAGCAAACCCAGTCAGGACTAAAAATCTAATACCAACAATAATTGAGCTGCGTGGCATAAAGAAAAAGCTGTTGCTGCAGAGAGGATAAGCTAGAGAACTAATAGTTTTCCCAAAACCAGTTAAATATAAAGCCTTCTACAGCGTAGGCAAAGGACTGTGCATGCTTTTTGACATCAAGACGTGTTGCAAGTTGAGTCACAACTCATTATTGATTATATGATCTTTGATTACTAGTGTTTTTTTTTATGTTTTTGTTTGTGGAGGCTTTATTTTTATTATTTATTTTGTGGAAGGGAAGAAGCAAGAGGAGAGAAAGGAAGAGATAAAGGTGTAGACTATGATATCATTACAAAAGTAACCCTCTACTATGATATCATTGCAAAAGTAACCCTCTACTCAAGTTCTACTGGAGTGATTTTAAATGGACAAGTTTACTATGTTTCCTCCTGTCTTACAGTTCACATGAACAGGAGAGAATCAGCACATTCTCGGAGAATATTGAGAATCTCAGCAGAGCTTTAAAGTATTCAAATAACCAGTACCTTATTTCAAATAAAGGACCTATTGGTGGATCTATTAATGGTGTCACCATTAACACTGAAGATTTTAGCTTGTTTTTACGATCTGTATAGTACTGAAGAATATGATTATTTGGATGTCCCTTGGTACAGAACCCATTGTGTGAGTTTTTTTCTTTCAACAACATACTATGCTTTTGAAATAAATCTGTATAGAATGAAATAAATCTGTATAGATAACTAACAGTACTGACCATAATAGCATTTTTATAATTACTTGTATTTATATGAATCCATACCATTTTTTGAAATACAGAGCAATTCCAAACAAAAAGAGGGGGTACAGTGCCTATGATAAGAAGTTGGTTGTCTGTACCCCACTTTGCAGTGATCCTATTTTCTTCACCTTGAATATGTTGATAGGATAGCAAAATAATTTATGGGTTTTGAGTGCGTTCAGAGGCCATACCAAGAGATTCAGGTATGTGGATATGATAAAAGTTTTGAAACCATTCAAGAGGAGATGTGAAACTTGTGGTACCTTGTCAGTATTGCACACTGGAATAACTGGTAACTAGTAACTGTCCCCAACAGGGAAGTTATTCAAAATAAAGAATAATCCATTAACTAAATCTTGCTAGGACAAACAAATTCAGAGGTGTTCTACTGTTGTATTTGTATAAACATTAATATCAAAATAGAACAGAAATAAAGAATTAAACTGTCTTCATGAAGCATGAAATAACAAAAAAGCCTGGATGAGTGGGGCTCTAACACTGAGTTTATAATCCAAAGTACTGTTAAAAACAAAAACTCAATTGCCTCTATTCTACCTTGTGCACTTGTGACAGTCCAGCTATATCCTTAACAGGACAGCTTTTGAACTTAACAATCACTTTGTCTTTATTTGCCATAAATAAATGTGGAAGCCAAAAGTCCATCATCACTACTACGAAGTTACACCTCAACCCAGTTTGCACTCTTTACTGACAGAATTTAAAAATACATCTTTCAAGGCAACAAATGGATCTTCAAGTCATAACACAATGTCCATCAGAAATGTAAATCTTTATTTCCTGAAAAATTCAGCATAGGTAGAAAGGGTACAGCTGAATGAAGTAATCACAGAGAATGGAAATCAAACTCATAACTCTAATTTCCAGACACTAACTGCTCCTTTTTGACAAATTATCTATTACTTTTCAGGTTAATGTTGTTTTCAAATATGAAAAATTTTTAAACTATTTCTCTGAGGAAGCTGGCAGTGTTGGAAGTAAGTCTCAACACCTTTCCTATCCATGAAACTGACAGGCAAAAAAAAATTGTTAGTTTATGTTAGAATAAAACCAAGGACTTGAGTGGGAGGTTGTTTGTATTTCTTTCTGTATGAAAAGATATATAACAAAAGATGAACAAAAATAAGATACACAGGGTCTTCATATCAGCTCGACTGTTAGATGATTCAGTCTGAATAGGAATTGAACACTTCAATGAACCCCACAGTAATTTATTAAATGTGGAAGAGCTTCAACTACATAGTCTTAAGAGGATCTATCCCAGCCTAGATAATAGGCTTTTCCTTTTTTCTTTTTTTTTTCCTCCCCCTAGAAAATCTTTTCCTAGATTTTCCATATTTCAGTTTAGTTTATTCTAGGACCTTATGTTCTCATTGTGTATTTTCATAAAAACTTCGGGCTTATGGAGTTGATGTTTTCCAGAATTCATTATTTCAAAAAAAAAAAATGTATCCCAACAACAAAACAGCATTATCACTTAAATATCCACCTACAGTTGTTTTTATGTGTATATATATATATATATATATATATATATAAAATGTAATATATTATAATAATATGCCCATATTATATGGTTATATGGACAGGTAAGTAAAACAGTGCTTTCATATCTTAAGAAATTGTATGCTCCTTAAAAAGGCATTAAACAATGAGATGCATATCTGATCACCCCAAAATATCAATTCTGATCTAAATCATAAACGTTATTCTTGTATCTGTCAAACAGAACTTCCACACTATAAACAGAAAAAATATCATACATAAAAATATTTTTACACTGACATACCAACTTTTTTAAGATGAAAAATATGAAAATATATTCACAAAGATAACCATACAACCCCAATCAGTACTTACATGTACAAATGTACGATCACAGAACTGAACTGTAGGGGGTTGCAAGGGACCTCGAAAGATCATCAGGTCCAACCCCCTGCCAAAGCATGTTCCTCAGAGCAGGCTGCCCAGGTAGGCGTCCAGACAGGCCTTGAATATCTCCAGAGAAAGAGACTCCACAACCTCCCCAGGCAGCCTGTTCCAATGCTCTGTCACCCTCACCGGGAAGAATTTTTTTTGCATGTCAGTGTGGAACTTCCTGTGCTTTAACTTGTAGCCATTGCCCCTTGTCTTATCCCCACAAACCACTGAGAAGAGGTTGGCTACATCCTTCTGTCCCCCACCCCTCAGATACTTATATACATTGCGGAGATCCCTTCTCAGTCTTCTCTTCTCCAGGCTGAACAGACCCAGGTCTCTCAGCCTTTCCTCATAGGGAAGACGCTCCAGGCCTCGTATCATCTTTGTGTCCCTCTGCTGGACTCTTTCCAGGAGATCCCTGTCTTTCTTGTACTGGGGAGCCCAGAACTGGACACAGTACTCCAGGTGAGGCCTGACCAGGGCATAGTAGAGGGGGAGGATCACCTCCCTTGATCTGCTGGCCGCACGCCAGGATCCCATTAGCCCTCTTGGCCACGAGGGCACAGTGCTGGCTCATGGTCAACCTGTCGTCCACCAGGACCCCCGGGTCTTTCTCCTCAGAGGTCCTCTCCAGCAGGTCATCCCCCAGCCTGTACTGATACTTCCGGCTGTTCCTTCCCAGGTGCAGGACTCTACACTTGCTCTTATTAAATCTCAATTGGTTTCTTCCTGCCCATCTCTCCAGCCGGTCCAGGTCTCGCTGAATGGCAGCACAGCCTTCTTGTGTGTCAGCCACTCCTCCCAGCTCTGTGTCGTTGGTGTACTTGCTAAGGGCAGACACTACTCCCTCATCAAGGTTGTCGATGAAGATGTTGAACAAAACTCGACCCAGCACCGACCCCTGGGGAGCACCCCTGGTCACAGGCCTCCAGCCAGACTCTGCTCCACCGATCACCACCCTCTGAGCTCAGCCAGTCAGCCAGTTCTCAACCCACCTTGCCGTCCACTCATCTATCCCACACTTTCTCAGCTTTGCTAGTAGGATGTCATGGGAGACGGTATCGAAAGCCTTGCTAAAGTCAAGGTAGATGACACCCACCGCTCTCCCCCCATCTACCCAGCTGGTGATGCCATCATAGAAGGCAACGAGGTTGGTCGAGCACGACTTCCCCTTGGCGAATCCATGCTGACTACTCCTCATAACCTTCTTCTCTTCCAATTGCTTGGAGATGGCATCCAGAACAAGCTGCTCCAATACCTTTCCAGGGACAGAGGTGGGACTGGCCTGTAGTTTCCCAGATCCTCCTGGGTCCAGAAAATTGAAGTCCCCCATAAGGACCAGCGCTTGTGATTGTGAGACTACTAGCAGCTGCTTGTAGAAGGCCTCATCAACTTCCTCCTCCTTATCTGGAGACCTGTAGTAGACCACCACCACGTCTCCCATACCAGCCCACCCCTTAATTGTTACCCACAAGCTCTCCACTTGTCCTTCACCCTCCCCCAGCTGGAGCTGGGTATACTCTAATTGCTCCCTCACATAAAGGGCAACCCCACCCCCTCCCTTCCCCAGCCTGTCTTTCCTAAAAAGGACATAGCCCTCAATGACAGCATTCCAGTCATGAGAGCTGTCCCACCACATCTCAGTGATCGCAACAAGATCGTGGCCCCGTGACCGAACGCAGATCTTGAGCTCATCCCGTTTATTTCCCATGCGCTGTGCATTGGTGTACAGGCACTTTAGGGAAGCAGCAGGTGCAGTTACCCCTGGGGGGATGCAAGAAGAAGATACTGGCCAGGGGATTGGGAACACTACCTTCTCAGACAGCCCTCAGACAATCCTATGGGAGAGCTCAGAAGTTTTTCCCTGTCTTCAACAGTGACAGTAGTGACGATTTCCCCCAGCCCTTCTCTGTCACCTTTAGCTCCCCTCCCTTCCCCCATCAAACCTAGTTTAAAGCCCTGGTAATCAGCCCAGAGAGCTTGCTCCCCAACAAACTTGAGCCCCATTTGCTCAGTTGGTGTCTGTCCATAGCCCACATACCCGGCCTCTCAAAGGACAGCCCAAGATCAAAATACCCAAATCCCTGGTCTAGACACCATCCCCTCAGCCAGTCATTTACCTGTCTTGTTCTGCTCCTTCTATCTGCATCCCAGTCACCAGCGGGAGGACAGAGGAGAACACTACCTGCACCCCCGACCCCCTCAACAACCTCCCCGGGGAAGCAAAGTCCTTTTTAATAAGGACTTTCTTCATTTTTCTAATAGCAGCTTCCCAGGATCCAGCCTGAATGACTACGAGAGGATAGTAGTCCTCCGGTTTAATGAGCCGTGGCAGAGCCTTCCTAACATCTCTGACACGTGCCCCAGAAAGACAGCACACTTCTCTGGCTAGGTTATTTGGGTGACAGATAGGAGCCTCAGTGCCCCTCAGCAAGGAGTCCCCAATCACCAGGACTCTCTGCTCTTTTTTTTTGTGGCACAGGTTACAATGCAGTGCTCCATCCAGCCCTGATCCTTATGTTTTGCACTTCACCCAATCTTGACTCTCTTCTTGGGGTTGCTTCCTGGGTTCGGACTACTGTCCAGAGCCTCAGACTCTTCTGCAACCTCCCTGAGAGCCTCAAATCTATTTCCCAGACATAGATTAGTACAATCATGTACTAATACAAAAAGTTACCACACATCTTTCCATACCATAGAAGAAACTACCATCTCTTAAATATTTTACATTTCTTGTAAAGCTCCAATCAGGCCAATGAAAGAAAAGTTTACCCTCAAACAACCATCAGTGTTTGAAACAAAGAGAAGCATCAATAGGTTTCTTCACCTAATCCACTGCAGCCAGAAGACAGATTATGTAGATATGAATACCATGCTCTTCCAGATTTTATAAACAATATCCTTCATGTAAATTGATACTATTTTAGTCCACTGGAGCCAGTGATGAAGAACTGCCAAAAGCATTCACTTACACTTAGCTGAAATATAACTTCTTGTGAAAAAGCAGTTTCTTCAATCATGGTATATGGCTTCTGTATATATGATGAAACGTAAATGTCTGAGATAATTCAGAACTACAGACACCTTTACACCTAGCAATCGTAAAACCACAAGAGTGTGAATGTACCGTAACCAATTTCAACTTAATCAGTTCTAGGCCATTAGACTTGGCAAAAAGTATTTCCACTCAACTATATGAGAGTCTGCTACAGTCATTTCCCTTTGAAGGTCAGCAATTTGCACTGTTGACCTTCAGTAGGACATAAATGTTGGCAACCAATTAATTTATTATAATAACCAACTATTACAAAACAATACTATAAATAGATCATATTTAATCAATATAAAGACAAAAGTTTTTTTTTTGTTTTGTTTTTTACTTTTTTGTATTAGAACAGGCTGAACCTCTTGAACCTCTCTCTATTCTAAAATTGCTTTGCAGTCTTTTAGCCATGCTCTACTGCTGATACAATCATTTGATACTGAGTGAGGAATATCCCCTTCTTAACACTTGTCTGCGTGGGCTCAGGGCAGAGAGCATAGATGAGGGCCTGCTCCTCAATTGCTTGCAAAGGACCAGAAAACAGCGTTTCCAGAACACCCTGCTGGAAACCCTAAGCAAAGACTTCTCTTCCTTCCCTTGGGAGCTTTTACGCTGAGGCTGTCCCAAGGGACTTGCCTGGACTCTAGTCCCAGCTGCCATGTCATATTTACAGCCATGCCTGTGCTTGGCCAAATCAACCATTAATATTGTCTCAGACCTCACTGACTGGCTTCCTGGAGAATGAACTTGCCTAGTGATTTGGACTTTCAGCTGACCTGGTCTGTCACGACCCAATTTACTCTGCTTTCCTTCCTCAGGTGCTGAGGGATTGATGAAAGGATGAAAGTCTCTGCCTCTTCTGATCTTGGTACTGTGCTCAGCTCCTGTCTCTCCTTTTCTTAGGAAACAGTTGGACCTCTGACATATTTGGGTAGAGGTCAACAAACGTATTTTGACACTGATACCAACATTGCAGTAGTACAACATAAGAGAACTTGAAATTCCAAATTCTTATAGCTACAATATACGTACAAGACATTGGCAAAAGAAGGTAATAGTCTCCATGGGTTAATCACTTGGTAAATTTCAGACCTTTTGTAAACACTATGAGAGAAAACATAATAATATTTTCTAGAAAACTTTTAGAAAGATTTCGATGACCTTGCTCAGACACAGTATATTCACAATAGTATATTGAATACAGTATGTTCTTCTGCACTAAAGACATTAAATCTCCTTCCAGCATGGTTTCTGCTCATTTATACAACACATTTCGTAATATGATAATAAATGTCCTTAGTAATATGATGACACATATGGAATTAAACAATGTCATCTATCTGAAAAAAGCACACACACACACATAAAAAAAGGAATTAATCAGTGAATGAGAGAATGTGTATAATACAATAGTCTTACAGGGATGAAGACTCAATGAACATAATAACCCAAGACAGCTATCTTAAAAATAATGAGGAAAGCATAGCACAACAGGACAAAGCACAAGATACTTTAGATATCTAGTGCTGTCTGTTTCTGCATTATATTTCTAGTAAAAAATGTCACAAATCACACCTTTTTCCAAGGAAGAATTTTTTTTTAAAAAAAAGAGCGCCAGGACTAATTTAGACTGATTTCGATAATCAGCCCTTTCCTTTCCCCCCAACCCCCTTTAAAAATGAATTAGTCAACAAGCAAATCTTTACATCTGCTGCTTCAAAGCAGCCACATTACACAAACTAGACGTTAAGCTGAGATTCCAAACATGGCTAAAGTTTCTACCTAACTGAAGCTGTAACAGACAGATTTGATAGGCTGAATTTAGAATACTGAAAACTTGACTTGACCATCAACACAATTTGATATATACTTTCACCTTTACCAAGTTACAGCTTAATTACGTGTCAGAAAAAACAAAAAATCCCAGACCTTCTAACACCACCAATAACGTAAAGGACGTATTTCTGAAATAAATAAAATAGGAATGTGTGTAAAAAAACAAAAAAAAAAAGAATTAAGGAAGAACTCAGAATTTTATTTTTATCACAGATGTTCAGGAATAGTCTGAAACCACATTCTAGTCCAAGAATAGGGGAGAAAAAAAAAAATTAAGAGAAATATAGCATAGTTATGTGACTCAGGAAAAAAAAAGAAATCTTTTACATGCTGGAATACCTAGTTATTGAATGAGGGAAAAAATAAGGAAGAAGTCACATGAAAAGAGGGATAAATGACAAATTTCCATGTCATCTTAGTAGACACCCAAAGGACTTGAGCCACAGGGGAAAAAAAAAAAAAAAGTGAAATTATTTAGGAAGCTAGATAATAGTAACAAAAATACTAGGATATTTAAAGCAGTAAAGTGAAGTAGGGTCAACTGAAATGCACCCCAGAAAGGTCTACAATACTAAGTGATGAAACTTAACAGAGAAAACTATAAAGAAATATAAATTAAAACACAGTTCTGATTCTCCTGGTAGAGGTGTAGGTCCAGTTTGCTACTAGCATTCAAAATGAGATTGTACAATTATAAAAGTTACTTTAAAAATAAAAAGCTGATATTTTTGAAATAAAGTGTAATGTGTAACATTATGTTACACATATGTAACAGAGGAAAAAAATAGTTTAAGATTTATTAGGAAAAGAATACTAAGCCTTACAGGAAATATAATTATTCAAACATTAATATCTTTATTAATGAATTTCTGTTTTCCATTCTGTCCATCTCTCCCCCCACTTTCAACCTAAGAGATGGAAATGACCATTTCACCACAAATGTGGTTAGAAAGAAAAGTTGTATAAAGCAACTGTATCCCAAGTGGTAATTCTGACAAAACACATTGCTTTTGAAAAATCTGCTAAGGGTGCAAATTGTGCAGCCACCAATGCTTAACCATCACAATAAGTAGTCCCAGAGGTTTGTACAGAAACAAAGATAATTCTCCATTGGATGAACAGTGCTAACTGAAGTATCAAAGTGTTTAACAATAGTTAAACCATAATGTTCTCTTGAGTATTTTTTTCTGATGAAGAGTTAAAAATGTGTTAACAACTCAGTCAAAGAGATCTATGACACAAAGCCAGGAATAAAACACACAGCAATTATTACAAGCCTTTACTACTCATACTTCTAGGCAAATCATAAAATTCCATCTGCGTACTGCGGTGCCTCCTTGAAGCACCTCTGGCAGATCACATTCTGGGCTAGACAGATTCAGACCTCTGACCACCATTAAGGTAGCAATTTGCATTCCCTTTTGTATTTGTCTGTGTTCACACTATTAAGTTAGCACAGCAAAAGTTGGTAAGCAGACTGCAGCAGCAGGTGCTGAGGGCTGCACATGAAGGCTGCAGACCTTCTCAAAAACTGGCATTGGTCCAGCCCTGCCCACCCCCTTAGGGCTCGGAACAACTACAGTGAGTACCTAGTACCTAGAGTCCCACATAGTCTGCTACTGAAGAAATCAAGTAAAGCATGTACAAAAACACCCAACAATACACCAATACCAATTCAACAGGGGATCCTAGGAGACCTGTCTTAAGGCCCCATTACTTCTTTGAACCAAAATGTTCGTGTATATCTATGCAGCTGCAACATTTGTCACCTTATCTCATTCCTTTTATTATTCTCAATCACTTGTTAAATTTTTATTTTACAATTGTAATTGTAAATACTTTTCTGGTTAATAATCTATACTAAGTTTGTATGGAGCTTAGAGTAACAAGGCTGTATCTTGTTAGAAGTATTCTACATTCAAGTAAACAGTGGGAACAAATAAAAATGAATAAACTTTTAAATGATCCAAATAAGACAATAGATGTAAACATTTTTTTTCATTAATCATTGTATTTATCAAAGAGTTTATAAACATATTTATCAAACTGTTTATAAACAGACTAAAAATAATTCCTTTGTGAACATCTCATTTTGTACTAGCTTTTCCATTTGGAACAGAGACACTGAAAAAAAAAAAGGGTTGGGGTTCAAACAACTCATTTTTTTTTCTCACAGGCTTTTCTCACAGTGTAAGAAAGCACTGGAGAGATGCTCCAAGCATTTGCAAGACAGAGAATGTTTTAATTCCCAAATATTAAAGCTAAGAAAAAGTCCACACCAGTGGACAGTCACAACTCTTTATGTGTTTCAAAATGTAGTACTGAAGGGTGTCTGGGACAAAACGTGGAAGAAAAAGCAAGAAATGAACAGGCAAAATTGATAAAGCCTGTTCAAAGATGTAATCACTGAGAAGCGTAGCACAGGTATAAAAAACAAGGAGTTAGGAAATGGAGAAAGTTCTAGTTGTAGCAGTAGACTTTTCCTCAGTCTATTTCCAGAGTTCTACTATTTATATATTTATATATGTGTGTGTGTGTATAATAAATAAATTAAAAAACTTACAAAGAGCATTTCTTAATGCATTAAAATAGGATTAATAACAATAACTAATCCAATATTAAATTGCAATGATATATTTTTTCCCCTGATACATAATAGAAGGATATTTATCAGGTCTTTCTGAGTTATTTTGGTGTACATTGTAAAATGTTACCTGTTTTTTTGATTTGTTTTGCTGTTTGCTTGTTTTCTTGTTCTGTTTTGCTTTAAAGGAAATTTAAAGCCCCTGCAGAAACAGGGCGTTTAGATTTTCTTCCAGTTGTGCTCTTTCCTTTTATTTTTGCTATACTGACTATTATCATATTATTTCTAATATGAAGCAGCTGCTCTATATTTGCACCAGTCACTTGTGAAACTCAAGAAAATTTAGTAAAGATGGAAGGAGGTAATACCATAGTTAAACATACATTTTTTCCTCTAGCAGATACTGTGCTGGTTAAAATACAAATTAAATAGTTTTATAAAATTGTTCATAATTTGAACTGTAATTTCCTAATGTTACTAAAAAATTATCTACTGAGGAGGAAATCTATTAAGAATTGGACAATAAGAAACACTTCTTCGACTTTTGCCAGTGGAGGGAAGGGGTGGGGAGAGGGCTGGGAGCAGCAGGGGAAAGGAAGAAAGAGTCATTTAGTTGGTTAGTTTTAGATGACAGATTTGAATTTAGGATTTCAGACACTTTATGCCACAATATTTGATTAAAAGGAAAGAATGAGTGATCCGTTGCTTGTATACTCTTCAAGTATCCAAATATGAAATACATGTCATTTTACATACTTCACGTGGATTACAGCATGTGATTAATTATTCTAATAATTCATAAATTTTAAAATAGGTTTCCACTAATATTTTGACAAAGATGGACAAAGTTTATCCAGTTTTTGAAAATGTTATTATATTGATTTTCCAGATCTTAAAGAAGCAATGATTGAACTGTTGTTCCTTATTCAATCCTCATTCAAGTAAAAATAAACAAACAGATTTAGGAAGTGGCAATTTAGTCTCAGAACTGTTAGTGGTTTTTATGGTTAAATTTAGGAAGGATGTCATTCACATCATAACCATTTCAAAACAAAAGTTCATATCTATAAGAATTAAATCTCATTCAATACATTATCATAAAAATGATAAAATATTTCCCATGTAGGATACACCCACAATATCATTCTGGTGGAAGGGCCAGGGTGGCCTGGCTGATATTCACTCATCTTGGCTTCTAGGCCCAGCCGTGCCCTGAGGTGGGGCCACTGGAGCCTATCCTTGCTTTTGAGAGGAGATCTGTAGCCCTTGTCCCCCTCCTGTTGTCACCACCTTGCCATATAAACTCAGCATGTCTTAATTTTTCAAAGAATTTGAATAAAAAATGGAGTGCTTCCTACTTCTGAAAAATCAAACCTAAAATATTGATGTTGTTGATGATTAGCTTAACATTACTTAGCAATCTTGCTAAATAATGTAAAGCTAAAATGGTTTCATAAAAGTACGTTATATATCATCACATCTTTAAGATATATGCATTTTTTCCTAATATTATAGCTATTGTATTAAAGTTGGAAACTAAAGTTAATAAAAAAAATTAGTCTATGAATCCCCAATCTTCACAGCTTCGCATTCTAGACCTAGATCCTGTACTAGTCCCCTACAAAACATATTCAGTGAATCAACACATAATAAAGCAGATTTTTAGCATAGCAATTAGAGAGAATGCAAAATAACACAATTATTATTTATCTAAATTAACATATAAATTTGCCTAAAAGTAATACTTACAGCTGAGATAGAAAATTTCTCTCCATAAAAAGCATGTTTTGGGTATTGATCTATACCATCAACAAGTTTTTTTTTTCTTCATTTTATCCCTTCCTAGATGAACAAGTTAGATCCATTTAATATTTTTTGCCATTCTACACATCAAACGATTCAGCTATTAATTTAAAGGGCATTCTCTGTTCCATCAAGTACAACCAATAAAACAATGTAGTTATGATGTCTGATCTCAATTGTTTCATCAATTTTTCTCATCTTGTATGACAGGAGTTAACCTTTTAAAAACTGCACATGGAAACATTTTCAACCAACATACTGCCAGCTAAGAATAATATTAAGGCTTCATGTTTTGAGCAAAATATGATTCATATTAACTTTTCTACTCAGATTTTCAATTTGTATACATGGCAAGAGATTGCATGCATTCTATATAGTTTAGAGGTGTCCATATTAAAAATCAAGACATCATCAACATGAAATTCTTTACACAAGGATATCCCTCTGTCTTTTGATACCCTGTCTAATATTATGTTATATTCCATTTATAAACTGTTATAAAAGGAAAACAAATGTTGTCATTGGTTGTTTATAACCTTTAAAAGAATGAATCAGACATACATCACTATATGCTGTTCTAAACAACTATAACAGATCTCCTTATTGCATATGCAGGTTTTGGAGAAGTAAGGGTATGAGGTAATTGTTTTGCTCTCGAGTTCATTCTACAATACATTACCTATATATCTTTCATGTACTCTATATGTAAATCTGTAATCATTCATATAAAAATTGATAAAAATCTCTACATAGCTGTGATTTAAATCTTGCATATGCTTCCTTTAGCTTACCTAAACACCTAACCATCACCCATGTCATACAGAAATCCTTATGCACTCTTCCAGTCCTCTGTACAGCATGTTATTTTAATTGAACTCAAACCACCATGCCATAAAAAGAAAAAAAAAGAAAACAAACCAAAAAAAGGGGGGGGGGGGGGGAAAGGGGGGAGGAGCTTCTGGATTAGAATCCAAAGTCATTCTATGTTTTTTGATGATGTTCTGTGATTCCATGATTTGCAGGAGTTATTGTGAATCACAGAGAGAAACAGCTGCAAATAAATGTTTTCCCACCCCATTCTTTGGATGATAACTACTATCAAGCTACCAGATGATGGTTTACAGTTTCATCTGCTAATGAATTATCATTTTTAATTTTCTCATTGAAACCGATAGTTAATAGTTGTGAAGACAATCTTAATCCTAAAATCACCAGCTATGAAAAAGCAAACACTACAGGAACATTGACTTTTATAATAGGAAAAGAGAGATGCTTGAGCTTCATATCCACCTTTTGACTTTGATGAAAGGATGTAAAATATTCTCACAGCAATTATACTAACAGATAAACCTGATCACAGATGTCTAATATTCTATACAAGTAACATTAAAAAAATAATAAAAAAATAATAAATCTAGATAACTAAAAGATATTTTAAATACAGCAAAATGTCAAAGCAGATATCCATCTTTCTGGCCACATCTCTAACCTCACATTACTTGCATTACAAAGAAATCACGAAAATCCTCATATCACATAATATGATAAATACCAGTAATGGAAAATCAAAGACAGGTGTTCATTGTATAAGAAGATATTCTATAAAGGTAAACTATATGTGTGAAATACAATTTGCTGTTCCTGAGCCACCACAGAAATACAGGAAACTCATTACATTTATAAGCAGACCTCAGGTATAGAATAGTCTCTCTCCTAATCTTTCCCAAGAAAAATTACCTAGTGTAACAATACCTCAAATTTGCTCCTAGTTCCTCTGGTTGGTATTGTCATTTCATGTGCATTTAGTGTTGTAAATTAAACAATTTCTTATATAAGCAAATAAAAATGCTTCTCATTGCCCAATTTGCAACATTAAGTATGTACATTTAATGTGTTTTTTGTTAGTTTTTTGCTTTCTCTTATACAGCTTTCAGAGTCTCAATGAAAGTGGAAGTCTTCCAGATCACTACTTAATGTATTGACATAGAAAAACATAAAATAGAAGAAATACACAAAGGTCTCTGAATAATTTTTGCTCTGAATATTTTACGCTATTGCATAAATAGCTATATGATAATGTTTTAAAAGTGAACAGATTTTAGAAGAATAAAAAATAAGAAATATTGTTCTTCATTCCATTTTCTTTTCTGAAGGGAGATTACATATTCAGAAAGACAGATAAATGATTTGTCTCACATTTTGTTTGCTTTAACCTTTATCAGTACTCTGTAGCTACCAAAGATTAATTAATCTCTTCAAATCCTCCTGGTCGTAACTTTTGCTCCATAGTCTTCTTTTCAGACTTACAGTTTCCCATGGTTCTTTTTAAAAATGAAAAAATCTTTCAGTTTCTGTACCCTGCAGAAATTCAAAGTCACTGAGCACTAATTGCGCATATCTGATATGCACAAACACAGATCTTCTGTCTTTTACAGCTCTTGTTTTAGGGACAACTTTTTTTTTTTTTTTTATTATTATGAAATAGTAATTCTTCATGCTCCTCAAGTAATCAAACTAAGAAATGCACATACCTTATTTTTAACCAGCAGCTTGCTTTGTGTATTTTGATGATCACAGCTCAATTTAATCGGCGTTGCTTTATTTTTCATCTCCAGAAGTCTCTGAATTTCTTTCACCTGCAACTTCAATGTTCTGCTTTCTTCTTCCAAATTTTGCTTTTCTCCTTCAAGTCTCTCTCTCTTTCCCCATTCAGAGGTATTCTCAAGCTTCAACCTTTCTACCTGGGAAGAATTTATGGAGGGAGCAAGAGAACAAACAAAAAAGAAAAGGAAAGAAGAATAATACAATAAAATCTGTTTTTTATTATAAGAAGAAGCTAACAGCCTCACCTCAAGTAAGGTGGGCATCTTAAAAATCAGACCAAGATGTACTTTTCCATGGCATGTAAAATCAAGAACTTGAACAACAAGTTTTTCATAAGTTGTATTTCCAGAAAAGTAAAGCATAAGATAGATAACATTTAAAAATGGTAACTAGCAACCAAAATCTTATTTCTTTCCATTCTATTTATGGAACAACATTATTAAAAAAAAAAAAAATCTTTTAAATTACACTGAGATTGATTTTGGTCTGACAGTGTCAAAGTTCACTTCCTATTTCCCTAAAGATGAAATATAATCACATTCTCACATATTGTCTGTTTTTACTTTAGAATTACTACAAGGAATTTTCATTATACTGAAGTTATAAATTGTCTTCATCACTAGAGACTACTAATAACCAAAGGAAATATTTCACACTACTCTACTTCTTAACATCGCAATTAATAACCTTAACATAATTATCTTTTATAATCACTAGTGCTACTTTAATTTAGGATAAACAAGTTTTCTTAATTCATTAATCTAATCTACATACAGGAGGAATTAAAAGTAGCAACAAAAAGCCACATTACTAATCATAGGACGTAATTATCTCACAGCTGATTTTATTTACTCTTCAGAGACAAGGAGATAGTGCTTATGTCAAGAATGTAATAAATGCTTCTCAGGTTTAAAAATGAAAAACAAAGGTAAAACAAATTGATCTTTATAGCACAAAACTGGTACTAACATATTTATTGGAAGATTATGATTGCAAGCACTTACTACTAACAAGTTATTATCAACAGATACTTATCAAAAGATTAAAACAGATTAAAATAGATTAAAAATGTGCAAATGAAAGATTCTGGTTCTTTCAATGGACAAAACCAACCAACCAACCAACAACAAAAAAAAAAATTAAAACTGCTCATGTACAAAAGTAAAAAGATTAGGATCTTTACAATTTTTAGTTCCATGAAGGACAGAATCAACTATATGATGAAAGTATGGAGACTGACAACAGTGGAAGACACATTATTCTAAGCAAGGAAGGCTTTAGAAAGAAATAGAGAGGTGTTTTGTTTTGTTTTGTTTTCAGATATTGCTTACTTTTATTCTAAAATAAATTTATGGCAGATAATGAAAAGCTGCTGAATGTAAAACAAAGAGAATGAGACATTACATCAGAGAAACCAAATTCAGACCCTGTTAATTTTAACAATGTGGTTATCTTGCTAAATCAATTAATAAACTTTTATCTTCCCACCTTACTTCTATAAGATTTTCAGTTCTTTAAGGCCCTAGTTCTTCACATGTCCCATGGACCAGAAGTGTTCTCAGTAATGAAACTGAGCAAAGTGTTTGTAATATCAAGGCATAATACATGTGTATATGTACATATATATACGTATGTATATATATATATTTGATCAGCTCCTCACAACTGAATTTAACTACTCTCAGAATTAGGCTTACCTGTTTTGACACAAAGTGTCACATCTTTTTACATTATTTAAAAGGGGTCCAGCCCTGCAACTAAACTCATAGGAAGAGTGGTGCTGTTGTATTAAAAGATCTTCAGATAACCACAAAAGCCAGCTCAAACTGTTTAAATGACAGGGTCATTTAAACCTTTGCTACCTTTGCTTCTTTCACAGAGAGTTGTACACTGAGGCTGAGGAGCCTTTGTTCAAAAGAATGCTATGTGACACTATCAAGTCACATTGTTTGCACACTGAGAAGCCTGCTTTAGTCTTCCTGGTCTGACTATTTTATGTCATGGTCTTGACTGTAAATAAGTTGCACATACAGTAATATATGTAGATAATAAAACATAATTTTTACATATATGTAAAAAGACATATATATGTATACATATAGATAGGCATATGCCTAAATGTTAGTGTCCTGTTCCAAGGACACTATAAAATGTAGTACTAGATTTTAACAGAACACCACAGACAGGAATTAGAAGTGGGTGTGGTTTTGTTTGTTTATTGTCGTTGTTGTTTGAGAACACATCAATTATGATGGAAAACAGTGAATGTAAAAAAAATGGAAAAATGGAAAAACTGAGAAAAGTCATTCAATTTTACATTTAAATATTTTTTTATCCCTTAACTTGGCCAGCTACAGTGAGTCAGCTGCTCCTATTTTCCTCAGTCAAAACCATATCTTCAAGCACAAATAGCTTATATATGTAAAAAAAAATCACAAAAGAAATTGAATTACATTTCCTCTCAAAAGTAAAATAGCTTTCTAACTGGGTCTGAACTGTAGCCAGATAAGAGTGAAAGGATAAGTATATTACAACCTGTTGTCTAGTTGAAGATAGATACATACTTGGTAAAGTTCTTTCTAAGTAAAATTAAATATTAACAATGAGTCACAAAAATTAATCCATTTTAAATCATTTCATTGTATTATTCATGCCATTTGAATTTTCTTAAATACTGAGCAAAGCCTCCAGGAAAGAAAATGTCAAGAAAAGATGAAACAATATGCATGAAAATATATATTCATTTAGAAGCATGGATCAAAATGAAAGTGAACAAACATGTCAATCATTCATGCAGTTTGCTAGGATTCTCAAGAAAATATTTAAATTATCAAAGGACAAATGATCCTTTGAAATATATGTATTGTATTAAATATATATATATAATCAAAGTACAAATAAATATTTTTTGTCAGTCTGGTAAAGACAAAAATCATATTCAATGGAAAATAGAAAGTATTAGTACTTACTAACAACAATCATATTCTTTTCCAAATATTTCTCTAGATAGTGTTTTAAATATAATAAACTAGATTTCCCCAGAGATTGAGCAAAGTAAGAAAAACGAAAAACCAAAGTGTTTTCTTCTCCACAACCATCATTACTGATAACAAAGACCAGCAGTGCTGATGATTCAGAACATTTCCATGTAAACATCAGAACCCAGCCATGATATTCTCAGTTTGAAAGTGAGATCAAATCTTTCTGTCATTTAGGTATGGACACTTTATTAGCAAAAGGAATAAATGGGAAAACAGAGACAAAAGAACTCAGAAATTATAAGAATATACTCACTAGCAAATTCATTAGAGCCATATCCAAATTCTAAGCCCATTCACATAAATACAGAGACTAGGTATCAACTAAAAAAGTAACTTCTCAGAGGTAAAAATTGAATGGATTATGTTTAGAGTTATTTTATTCTGCCAACAAAAGTATTCTTCCTCAGCTGTTCCTTTTATAACGTATTACATGTTCCTCTTAAAAAAAAAAAAAAAAAAAAAAAAAACGTACCCACTGTCCCACTGTTAAAACTTTGGTAAGTATTAACACGTTGATATGCCATTGAAGGTACTGTTTGGAGACAGCTCAAAACAGTTCTTAAAATTGAAGTGGGCTTTTGATCTAAGATTATGTACAGTAGCAAGAAAGGAAGAAATATATTTCTTTTACTCTCTGCATCATATTGGCAGACTAACTGGGAACTAATTTTAATTTTTCAAACCATATACTACTATATAGTAATTATCTTTACATTATGGACTTCTCCATGTATAAAAATACTTTACACAGCTACTAAACTACTAACTTTGCTGTTGTAACTTTTCTTGTTTGTTTGTTTTTCCCATCTGGGTAGAGAATGATACAGAGTGAAAAGCTTACATATATTACATTTATGCTACCTCACAGTCTTCGAAATATAAAACTAAATCCTCTAGAATGTGGTAAGCATCTGTACTAATATTAAACATGGAATAGGGATTGACCTTTCCTCTTTTTTATTTTTATTTTTATTTTTATTTTTATTTTTATTTTTATTTTTATTTTTATTTTTATTTTTATTTTATTTTTATTTTTTTCCCCTCATGGTCTTCCCACTAGTGACAGGAGTCTAAGATGTTAACTGCAATGCTCAGAACTGTGCTAGATTCTCATTATGTCTTTAAACTTTATTCACTGAATTTATGTACAGTAAGTAGAAAAAAAAGAATCACGTAGTTCTATTTACCAACAAATTATTTCTCCCTCAAATTGCTCAGATTTATAATTTTTCAAATACTGTTCAGTGATTCACGAAATCTGTATCTTTCTGAATAAATATACAATCATAATGTCTTACGAATATCCATGATAGATTTGGTACACCAGAACCCCATAAGTTTTTACAAAACATTTGCCAAAACACACAACTACAGATTCTAAGCCTCAAAGTTCACCTTTTCACAGTGATGATGCTAATCAATAGCAATTCATTTTTGGCTGATTTCAAGTAGAGTGAAATCACAAAGCTATCCAAGGTTGAATTTCAGTCAAGCAATTAAGCACAAGATGACTATCAAGCCAGGAGGTGATGTGAAAGATAAATTTACTTATCTGTGTCTGTAAAATTTAATTCAGTGCACCCAGGATGGCTACAAGCTCATGTCTACAACGATAATTTTAAATATTTATTATACCAGATACTCGAGGATCTCTAGAATATTCACAAAATGATTTTGCATATGTTAGTACATTTAATAGACAAGTTTGGTATCATTGATTTCAGTATAAATCACTGCTCAGCAGAGTAATAGAACTCATATGTTCTGAGATACTGTATTGGCTAATTTTCAGAATGTTAATAGTTCTTACTGGTTTGTTGTTCATTAGAGTTCTTCCAAACAATATCTTATGCTTATTCAACATGACATTTTTCATACAATGTTTTCAAGGTGTTTGTTCTTCCATTCATCTTAAGTAAAGAAAGCAGGGGAGGGGGGTGGGTGAGGTGCCAGATTCCAACCTTCAGATAAAAAGATCAACTTCCTCTTGAGTGCCCAGTGCTCTGACAGGGTATGGGCTGCAGCGTGGAGATCTACTCCACCCATGGGCTGCAGGGGTCAGCCTGCTCCACCAGGGGCCACAGGGGAACTTCTGCTGTGGGGCCTGGAGCACATCCTGTCCTCCTGCACTGACCATGGTGTCTACAGGGCTGGTTCTCTCCCATTTTCTCACTCCTCTCTCCCAGCTGGTGTTGTGCAGCAGTTTTTTTTCCCTGCCTTAAATTAGCTCTCCCGGAGGCTGAACTAGTGTTGCTCTCTGTCTCAGAAGGCCACCATATTTGTGGAAGATTTGGGGAAGAGCATCTCTGGTCACAGGCTTGCCAAGCTGGTAAAGAAGGCTTTAAACTAGAGTTGCTGAGGGATGGGAACCTCCATCCTGGAGGAAAAGGGGCCTTTTTTTCCCTCAGTCTTCACTAACAAGAGAATATATGTACTTGATATATGTGGCTCTAGCCACAGGGGGAAAAAAAAAAAAGAAGAGTCAGGGAACTAAAGGCCAGTCAGTCTCACCTCTGTGCCTGGCAAGATCATGGAGCAGATCCTTCTGGAAACTATGCTAAGGCAAACAGAAAAAAAGGACAAATTAGTAACAGCCAACATGGCTTCACTACGGGCAAATGATGCCTGACAAATATGGTGGCCTTCTGTGACAGGGTTACAGTACTGGTGGAGGGGGAAAAGCAGACATCATCTACCTGGATTTGTGCAAAGCATTTGACACTGTCCCATGTGATATCCTTGTCTCTAAATGACATGGATTTGACATATGGACACTTGGTGGGTGCGAAATTGGCTGGATGGTGTCACACAAAGAGTTGCGGTCAATGGCTCAATGTCCAAATGGAGATTAGTGACAAGTGGTGTTCCTCATGAGTTGGTATTGGGACCAGTAATGTTTAACATCTTTGTTGGTGACATGGATAGTGGGATTGGGTGCACCCTCAGAAAGTCTGTGGATGACACCAAGCCTTGTGGTGCAGTCAACATGCTAGAAGGAAGGGATGCAATCCAGAGGGAACTCGACAGGCTTGAGAGGTGGGTCCCTTCAAAGCCAAACCATTCTATTAATCTATGATCCAGAGCTGAGCTCCAGCCCTGGTTCAGAATGGACTTGGCTTCCCACACCTTCCCCATCACTGTGGACTTGTCTAATAATCTGGACCTGAACCTGCTCTGCTGACCTGGCTTAAGTACTGTAGAACTGGGCCCCAGATAGCACTACCTCAGCCTACCAGCTCTCCTTCACTTGGAAAGCAGTCTGCCTGTCTGCTCCCTGACAACATCGCAAACATACGTGTCTCTCATAACAAAAGAGCAAAGGAACAGTGTATGTAATGTCAGCAAACACTAACCTCTGGTCTTTACTGACTTAAGAGAGAAAAATAGGAAAAAAAAATATATGAGTGAGTTTAGATTGGTCTTTGAGGTTTTGTTAAAAATGATTTTTTTTAAATATTCTGAAATAATCCTGAATACAATCTTCCCCAAAGTGCTGATTTTATAGAAGCAAAGAGCAGTGTGAAATCATTTACTCAAATTTGCTTTTTAAAAACTGTGTATTTATGTATTTGCATTTAAAACAAAGACAGGAGAGATTCACATAAATTTAATTTAGATTGTAGATTATTAAACTTGGGAAAAGATATGAAAGTGTTTCTAGAGACCTATGATTTCCAGCTTTCAATAGGACGATGTAATTTTGATTTTATCTTTTATAGACCGACAGTGTTATCAGAAACGGAATAATAATAATTAAAAAAAAAAAAAACAGTTCAACCAGAAATTCTCTTTTTCACTTTTTAACAACAGTATTCTCTCTTGAATATTCTCCAAACATCTTAAAAACAAACAAACAAACAAAAAACAGTTGCACAGTTGCTCTAGAAGATAATTCACATTATATGCAAGGCCTTTTTCCCAACTGAAATTGGCTAATAACAGAACATTTTCATTTATTTATTTATTTATAGTCTGAGCCTTGCTCAACGACACAGAAACATTAAATTCTAATACAATCTGCTTTCATACTAATAATTTATAAGTAAGACAAATAAGACTTATAAACTCATGACCCAAAGAATTCCCTTTTAATAAAAAGAAACCTCTGGCAACATCAGTCAGATACCTGTAAACCACCTGTTTCAGCTTACACAGACCAGAAATGAACATTTAAAATCAATGTTTTTTGTGCTTTACACAAAAAGCCCTGTACAGGGCTTATTCAGGTTTTAAAGTGAGAAGAATTAGTACACATTTTCAAGATTTTTGATTTCACCACTACTTTGTGCATGGAAGTCATTTCCAGTTACCTCCACCAAAAGTTATTCTGCTTAAAGCAAAAGATTGAACTGAAAGCTGTGAGCCACAGATTGATTATGAATTAGAGATCACCTAAATTTTAGAGATCACCTGATTTATCTCCTAAATAAATAAAATAAAAATAAAAAACTATTGAAATAACAATAAAGTATACTGAACAAATTAGTGAATTTGTCTCTTACAGACATTTTCTTCAGAGATACTCAGTGTGTGATTTTTTTTAATTGCAGTTTTTTAATGATTGTTTACAGTATATGTGACTGTTTCTACAATCCCTTTTTTTTTTTGGATTAAAAAAGGAAACTAAAAAAAAAGCAATCAAATACTACTGGAATCCATAACACCCCTTTCACAGAAAATGGAAGACAAACGTTAGTTACATTTTTATTTGACAATTACCTCAATATTCAATATAGAAAAAAAAATAGTCTGCTTTATTTCTGATTGTGAGCAAGTGTTCCAAGAACACCATTTAGTCAGTCAGAAACTATACTAATAAATGATAAATGTTATTGTGTCTGACAATATTTTAAGACATCAAGACCTGCAACAAATTTAACTTTTCAATGAATGTTTATATTCATAACAACACATATATCTGAGCCTCAGCACGTTTAGTAATCAAATATTTCTTCCTTCTGGTGTTACTCAAATATTTAAGTCTGCTGCAAGCTGGTATCGTTGTACTATGTTGACATTAGAGAAAAGTTGCTGATTTATTGGCCTTTTTTTTTTTTTCATTTTCTCCATCTGATCATAGAGAAAATGTTTTGTGTGTATGGCTAATTTACCAAAAGAGTAAATCATGGAAAAAAATAAACAGAGAGGTATGAATAAGTTCAAGAAAAGGAAAATACTTGGAGTGAGGTGAGGGAAATTGCCCTTTACCTCACAGATCTTTCTTTCCATGTTGGTTCTGGCACTGTTTTTATTGGTTTATTTTAAGTACAAGTTGTTATGGACTATGAATTATGTTAAAATAAATAAAAATGAATATCTTTATTGAAAAGACTAGGAACTGTGTCCGTTTTACATAATCCTTCATGCTGCTTTAGCAGTTTGCAGTAACATACATTAACATACAGAACATAAAATCCTGATTATTTAGATGATGTTTACTGCATTAATCTCTCAAATACCATCTGAGTGGATCATAGCATACCTGATGGAGTCCCATTTAAAACAATAGATTCACATCAAGAATTGCATAAAACCATCGTGCTTAATTCAGGGGAATCTATTATGGACTCAAGGAAAAAAAATAATTTTGTTTTGTTTTGTTTTTGTTTTTGTTTTTTCTTCAATGAGTATCACAGAGAATTATCTACAATGACTGCCAAAATTCTACTTCCAGAAATTACCTGAAAATAATGAAAAAACTTCAGAGTAACTACTTTTACCTCCCTAAAAGTTAATTAACTACTTTTACCTCCGTTACCTTGGGATTGGTACACCAACACCAATCATGCACTCATTTTTACTGTAAAATTATGAAGTGCCTTTATGCTTATTTTAAACACAAGAGAAATATTTATTTTTTTGGGGTGGAAAAAAAATAGGGAAGATGACCAGGTAAACACTGAAAGCTCTTTGCTGTATGATAGCATTCTTCACTGTAATCACAATTCATAAAAAGACTGAAACCAGTGAAATATACAAACTGTCATTGTCTAACAAGTTGTACAATACTGCAGCTACCAGTTTCACATTTTCATATACAAATAACAAGTTATTGAAAAAAAAAATCTAGGAAACCAGGAACTAGAAAGGACTCTTATATGACACATATACAAATGTGATTTAAATATTTTCTAGTCATAAACTATAAGGACAATTCTGTCAAGTAGATATTCTTTTGGGCTTACAAAAAAAAAAATAAACTTGAAAGTTTGGATGACTTTTTTCTGTGTGTGTACAAGATTTTTTTTTCTGATACATTTTGTGATTTTTTAACTGTCTCTTCTCCCATAAAATGTCTATTTTCATATTTACGCAATGATATGATTCCCACTCAGGCCCCTATTATCTCAAATTCCCTCTGGTTTTGTGTACCATTATGTAAATAATAAAAAATAATATTATGTAACCCCACTGGCCCACAAAATAGATTTTGGTTTTGACAGAGAAAAACAGTAAATATTCCTGGTAAACTATGACGTAGTTGATGATCAGGTTTAGAATTTAAAACTGAAGAGATGTATCTGTGTTCCTTCTGAAGTCTATATCCAACAGATTAAATTAAAATTCAAAAATCTACCTAAAAGACTTGCTACACATATATTTTATTTTGCATCTACATGCAATAAGCTCAGAAAAAAAGTCAACTACAAAACACCTACAATCCCTTTAAGAGACCCATGAAGGGGAAATGTTATGTCAGTGTGTAGGGCAAAAAGACCATTATAAGGTCTCTTCTCCAGGTTGAAAAACCCAAAATCTCTCAGACTGTCTTCATAGGACAGGTGCTCCAGACCTCCAATCATCTTTGTAGCATTCCTCTGGACTTGCACCAACAGGTCTATGTCATTACAATAGGGGTTCCAGAGCTAAACACAGTACTCCAGGTGGAGTACAAGAGCAGAGTAAAGGGGCAGAATCACTTCCCTTGATTTTCTTTCCATAATTATTTCAGTATGGCCCAGAATGTGGTTGGCTTTCTGGGCTGCAAGCACACATTGCTGGCTCATGCTGTTTTTCATCCACCAGTACTCCCCAGTCCTTCTCTGCAGAGCTGCTCTCAATATATTCTCCTCCCAGACTGTATTTGTGCTTAAGATTGCCCTGACCCAGGTGCAGCATGTTGCACTCAGCCTTGTTGAACTTCAAATGTTTCATATGGTCCCACCTCTCAAGCCTGTCAAGGTTCCTCTGGTTGGTATTCCTTCCCTCCGTGTCAACCACACCACACCGCACAGCTTGGTGTTGTCCAAAAACTTGGTGAGGGTGCTCTCAATCCCACATGCATTCCAATAATTGCATACCATTACTTGAAGAATTTTTCCAGACAAGAATACTGAAGAATGAAGTTCTTTTACATACTAAAACAATTCTATGAGCCAAATGCTAAACCATTTGTAAACTGTCTTGGAAATTTAGGGGCCTTCAGACATAGTCTAAACTGAACAAATGTATAAATGCTTTATTCATTTTTATGGCTAAGCAATATAACGAACATCCATATCAGCTAAGTTAATAGTGAATATGTGAAATAAACCATGTACTTTATTCTGTTTTGTAAATGAACTTCTATACCCTCAGCAACCTGTTCACGATGCAAATTTTGTATATACCCAGTCCACAAAAATACTTGTCATTTTTCCTATCAATAAGGTGTGTTTCAGCTGAGAGAAATTACAGAAAAAAAAAAGAAAAAAAAAGATTCCTAGGCTATGTGTATATAAGAAAGTACACTTGATTATTATGAATATTAATGGCTTCTAAATGCAAATTTAATTAGCAAAAATAATAAAAATAAAAACTAAACATGACCATCTCCATACACCTTGCAGAATAAAACAGAATATCAGCCTCATCTCAGTGTTCACTGAGCTTTGTCTCATATTTGTTAACATAAATATTTCAATATTTAATCACCGTTCCTGGTTGGGGAGCTCTCAGATTACATACATATTTGCAGTCAAAAAGGGAGCAGGCCATATATTTGCATACATTAAAATAAAATATTTGAGTAAGAACCATTCCTGAATTTTGTCATCAATATTGATATTGGCTGAATTTTAAGTAGATTAGATGAAATAATCACAGTGAGTACATTTTCCAGGTTGAAGGTGAAAGTACTTTGTTTAGGCTCTTCTTGAGTTTCTTGGCACTTTGTCAGTGATCATGGAAACCCTCTGAGGAACTTGTGGATACCTGCTGTTGCCAGGTAAGGAATCATTGGAGTAACTGTCCCTTTACTGTCATACTCTCAGACACAGAGCTCCAGAAGGAGGATGCAGTTCTGCAAGTCTCAGGCTGTAGAGAGTCCCTGGGGCTTCTCACTGGGGCATATGATCTCATACACTGCAGGGAGTGTGCAGTTATTGAGAGGCTATGCTTCCATGGGAGTTGTGGGAAGAGGTTACCAGACTGCACAGCATCAGAGAGGATGAGAAAGAGATGAACCAGATCTTCTCTGAGACCCCGAAGTTTCAAGGACCCTAGCCTTCAACTGAGGTGGAGGGGCTGGAAGAATCTGTCCCTAAGAAGCTGGAAAGTGGAAACTCCCATGACAGTGAAGGCTGGAAGCTAGTGACTTCTCATACTAGAAGGCAGGCTTCTGCCCCATCTGATAACCAAAACAGGTTCACTGCCCTTGCAGTTGATTAGAAACTGGGAGTACTGTCAAATGGAATATCTTTACTGTCTGAGCCTGAGTCTCTCATTATCCACAGAAGGGAGCTGTAATAGCAGTAGGAGACCCCCTGCTGTCGGGGCTGGGGCACCCATTTGCTGAGCTGAATTGTCAGAGGAAGGTTTGCAGCTTGCCTCAGGGATTTGGTGGAGATGCTGCCAATTCTCAACTGGCCCTCCAACTATTACACCCTGTTGCCCTTCCATGTACAAACCAATGATTCTGACAAGGTCAATACACATATAGTGTCAAGTGCAACTGCACAGCTCTCAGGGCAATGGCATGGTAGTAGTATCCTCGATCTTGAGAAGGAAGGCCTGAGGAGGACTGGATGGATCCTACATGTAAGTAATTGTGCAGTTGGTTTCAGCAGCAGGATTTTGGTTTCTATGACCACAAGTCCCTTTTTGAGGGTCAACAGATGCTTCAGAGAGGCAAGGTTCACCTAACTAAGCAGGACTGGCCAACATGATAAGGAGAGCTTTAAAGAGAGGAGGAGATCGAACAAAGAAGTGATGAAATTCTGGGTGGAGCAAGGAAGCCAAGGGTCCAGGATAATAGGAACAGAGGGCACATAGCAATCAATAAAATAAGGTTGAATTAGAATCACTTCAACTGTAAGCATGTAAAGAAGGAATTGTCTGCAGAATAGCCTTATGAGGAAATTTATTGTACTGATTATAAGGAATCAGCACACTTGGATGAGTCTCTGACATGCTTCTGCACTTATACATGTAACATGGGGAAGAAACAGATGGAATTAGAAGTCTATGAACTCATAAGGGCTATGAACTCATTGGGACCAAAGAGGCATGGAAACATTTTAGGAAGACTCACCTAACTGGAGTGCTGTGACTGATGCATACAGACTCTTTAGGAAGGACAGGCCAGGGTGTGCTGCCCTTTCCAAGAGAAAGCAACTGGAATACATGGAACTCTGTCTTGAGATGGGTCAGGAACCAACAGAGAGTTTATGCGTGAAGATTAACAGGCAGACCAATACAGATACTATTGTAACAGGGATCTGCTATAGACTTTTTGATCAGGATCAGAAAGTAGATGAGGTCTTCTTCAAACAGAAGGAAGAAGCATCACATTCACAGGCCCTGGTCTTCATAGTGAACTTGAATTACCTCAATAATCTGCAGCAGGGTACAAGCAATCTAGGAGGTTTCTGGAATGTATTGGTGACAGCTTCCTGGCACAGGTTATCAAGAAGCCAAAAGGGAATGGTGTTCTGCTAGATCTCTAACTTACAAACAAGGAAGACCTGGTCATGCATATGAAATCTGAAGGCAGACATCATTGGTCTGATTATGAGATAGTGGAGTTCTGGATTGTGAGAAGGGGAAAGCAGGGCAAAAACCAAGACCGCAACACTAGATCTCAGGAGAATATATTTTGGTCTGTTCAGAGATCTACTTGGAAGAATCCCATGGAGCCTAGGATCCAAGAGAAACGGTTGACATTCAATGATCCCCTTCTCCAAGCTCAAGAAAATGTCCATCCCAGGAAAAAGAAAAGCAAACAAAGGCAGCAGGAAGCCTGCAAGGTCTTTGAGGTTTTCCAGATTAACTATCTATGACAGTAGGTTAGAATCGTCTTTTTCCTGAACCTAGCTACTTTTAAAGATTTAAATTGTTCAAAAGTAAAACTCTTTTTATTCCATCTTCAGCATGTATACAGATCTGAAGACACGAATTCTCAGAGTAATTCCTGACAGCAGAAGTCAAAGTTGAAGCCTTGGTTCCCATGGGAAGAAAAGAGTACATGTTCAAGACAACACTTACACAGCTGTATGAATACAAAACACTTCCAACACAATTCAGTTATTCTAATATTAGTCATTCTTTAAGTATCCTTTGATACAAAGGTTATTTTTTGAATAATGTTACAAAAAAAAAAATCAGATTCAAGTGCTTTCCATATTTAGAAACAGAGACTGAATATACATCCTTCTTTGGATGTATCTTTCTGTAACACCTTTTGTAATGCAACTTCGTCAAATATTTTTTTTTTACTTGTTTGTTCTGTTTAGCAAACAAACTATCAGTGATTAGATAAGAACAATAAGCATGAACTCATATAAAAATGTCATGCATAAAATTCTTATTTGCTATATTATTACATGCAAGTGATATTTGAGATGGGGTTAATATGACTTAATTCTCAAACTACATTTCATTTCTGTTTAAAACAGAACATAATAATTATAGTTCCAACCAAGAATAATCTAAATGAACCAAGAATTAATCTAAATGAGAAATCTAAATGCAGCCATTTAGATGATTTTGAAATGTTCTCTAATCTCAATCCAGAGATTTACATTTCAGCTAATCCCTTGGAGAATATTGCTTGAAATTCATAAAGGATGCATGTTAACTAAAATTTTCAACACTTGACAATCCATCAGTCATTTGGAGGATCAGAACTCTGATGTGCTAACATGCACATAGTTGCTTTTGCTACTATGCATAGAGAGGTGGAAGTTTTAATTCAGGGAATACACAAGTGAATATCCAATATTAGAAATCAAGTGATTTAGGAAAAGTATCTGAAAATGATTTCTTTTTTAAAAATAATCACATTTTGTTATGTTTCATTACTGAATGAGGGGAAACTGGAACTCTTGACCAAAAACACCAAAAGGTGTTTTTGTTTGCTTGCTTGCGTTAAAAACAGTAGCATAATTTTCTTGCAGGTGATTGGATTATGACAGAACAAAGGTTAAACAAATTAATAGATTAAAAAAAAAAAATGTTAAAAAAATAAGTAAATAGCAAGGATTGTTTTAGGTACAGGGATTATAACAATAATTTCTCCTAATTTAATTTTAAATGTCAAAGGGTAGCTGGTTTGGAGCATTCTTAACCAAAAGATCTGAAGCAAAACATGAGCTTTGATCCTGATTTTGCCTCAGCTTTATGGGAAAAAAAAAATCAAAACATTTTTTCAATAATTCCCAAGTGTGTTTAAAGGTTCAATATTAGGCATTTTGGTTTACATTTCAAAAGAAGGTATAACAGAATGCTGAGAACATTTTTTAAAAGACTTTTGAAATCCAGTGCTTATTTTCCAATCACCCAGTTTAAGATTTTTTATGATCTGAGGTCGGTTTACTGTTACTATTTCTGAAAGGGGCTGTAGGGAAAGGGGGGCTTTTTTTTTTTTTTTTTTTTTTTCTCTTCTCCAAACATAATCTTCTTCCCAAAGTAAGGATCATAGACTAATGACCCCCTTAGAGAGCTGAGACTAACTAATCCAAATCTTTCCAATCATCAAGATAAGAACAGATATGTCAGTTTATATGCCCATGAGTAGAAATACATATACCTGCTGTATTGTATGCGTAAATAAGCTTCTATTCTCTGCAAAAAGGCTGAATGATTAAATCATTAATCATTTCTCTTAACCCTCAGAACAATGTAAATTTACCTTTAATTTACCAGAGATAATTTAAAAATTTGGGATTTTTCCAGATAAACAGCATACAAGTTCAATTGTTGTCCAGACTATAATAGCCTACATCACTTTGCTTGTTGTTATCTATCACTGTGTATTCATTACCACTTGTTAATAAATTAATGGATTAGGATAAACCATGGTCCATTCTAATAAGCAAAGGAAGAAGAAAAACATTAATTAAAAATGAAGTGATTTGTCACAAGATGATGAATGTAAGCATGTAGAAAATCACTTGAAAAAAGTAAACAATGCAATGGGTAATCTCTCTCTTTCAAGTTTTATTTGCCATATAAAAGGTCACTGAAATAACACTTCTCTGTTTTCAACTGATTTCTAAGCTGACCTTCCATCCTTACTTTATACTGCTATATTAAGCCAAATTTATAGATGAATAAGGTATCACAAGGTAACAGTAAATCAACAGCGGTCAGTATGACTAAAAGCAATCAAAGCAAGTTCAAACTATGATCAGTTTCATGGATTTCCTAGACTGTACTAGTGCAATGTGTTGCAGATCAGAACACCGACTTAACATAAATTAGCCCTAAGTTAACAGATACCTAACATGAATGTTAACTGATAGACAGGAAAAGAAAGTACTAAGTAAAATTATTTCCGTTTACAGTACATTTTTCAGTGTACCTGTTAACGAATCATACAAAGAATACATCAAAAATGACAGGAACAGTCAAAGCACTCTACAAAGTTATTTTAAGTCAGGAACTAAAGAAGATCATTTTTCTTACAGACACTGAGGATTGTTGGCTATTCAGATTAACTGTTAAGTGACGTTGAGGTGATCTAATTGTAGAACTCTAAAAATATGTGTTAAATTATGAGAATACTAAATATTGTGAAACACTAGAAATTGTAGTCATTATTTTTCTGTAGGCAAAACAATCCACACCAACAACATATTTAATAAAAATGTCTGATTGAACATAACATTACATTTTCAGGAAAATGAAGATTGCATCAATGCTGCATGATGAATACTAGAGTATTATACTAACATTCCTTACAGTGCAGGTAATTTGCAGGTATTATACACAAGAATCCAAAAGTTGTCACATTTTGGTGTGGTGAGCTTTCTGTCCTTAAACAACAGCATATACTATAAAGGACAGATTAAAGCAGTTTAAAGTTTACTTTCTCTTTGGAACCAAAAGATTAAGAGGTTTCAAGGAGCGCTGTTTTTAAAACTTTGTTTTTAAGGAATTTTAAACTGTTGTGGTGTTTAGACTTAAGACTAATGTGGCATAGAATATTGCCTCCACATGGCTCTCCTTTCAGAGTATGAACCTAAAATGCCCAACTTTAGTCACTTGGATCTGTATAAGCAAGTATATGAAACAATTTCTGCAGCTCAATGGTCTGCTGGAAAGTGCCTGTAGAAACAGGTCTACTGTTTTCAATACAGTTTATATGACAGTTCCTTTCCATGTTATCTGTGTCATACCTACAATAATACATTATTTCAGAATTATGAAGGGTAAAATATGAAGGGAAATACCCTTCATCTAAGGGTATTTCATACTGATGTTCCAATAGGCTTTAGGTACCGATTAGTGTAATTTTTGTCTCATATCCCACAAACTGAACTATAAATTTCCCTCATTAATTACCAACACACTAGACAGTCTAGAGTAAGAGTATTTTATGTACATCAGCTAGAAGATAATGTTTTTAAACAACACAGAATTCACTGCCTATAGAGGCATTTGTAAGTATACAGTGCACACCAGTGGAACATAGCAGTATATGCATGCTTTCCACTATTCACAGTATAATGCAAAATTGCTTTGTAAATATCCCATCTCATTTAACTTTTAAACCACCTGAAAAGGATGTTCTTCAGAAATGATAAAGGCAGCTATAAAATGCCGAGGAACACTAATAATGTGTATACACAGGAATGTTTTATTGTTCATGTTATAAGATTAAATAAGAATTCTAAAAGCTAAAAGTTTAACAGTCTTGCAAACCATAATTCAGTGTTTACAAACATCTGGACAGCACACCAAGGATTTACACTGTTTTACAAGGAGCGCAAAGATCAAACTTAGTTACACTTTTTGTGTCTTTCAGATCGTAAGGTTAGCTAATTGACATATAAGCTAACTTGTATGTAACAGAACCGGACAGCCCATTTCCAGGGCTGACTATGGACATTCAGTTAGCAACATCATTGACTGCAAAATTTGTATGTTGTCCAAAGAACTTAAAGATTCTTAAAGAATTAAAATAAATAAATAAATAAATAAATATTAATTTGAAAACAAATATATCTAAGGTCAATGGTTTCACAGACTTGATCTTTGCTTTTCTGAGGATTTTAATGCAAACAAAATAATGTATGTATAACGTTACACTGAGCAAATGCTTCCCTCTTTTAGGAAAAAGAATTTTTTTTTGCAGTTCTAAATATGTTAATTGCAACATATGTGAAAACTAAGGTAAATAAAATATTAAATTATTTACTATCCCATAAAGCTGTAAACTTTTCTAGAAGTAGAACTGAAGCCTCTTAACTAGACAGTACATAAAAACCATTTTCAGTAGCTAAGAAATATTAACACATAAATCTTTAAAATATGATCACATGGGCTGTGTATAGTTTAAAAAGCACATAAATGATTCTCTTCAAAAGACCAAAATTTATCTAATCATCTCTGAGACTGACAGCATTGTTACGCCACAAGTTCACAATAATTTGCAAGATAGCCAGGTAGCTCAACACATTTTTCCTGCAATAAACAGAAATTGTAATGAAGAGGCACTCTACTCTTTTCTCTCCAAGAAAATATTTGGTGTACATAAATGTTAATTCATTAGTTCTCTAAAGAAAGCTGAGACAATTTTCTAAATGAAGAAACTGTGCTGCCAAATATCAACCAAGATTTGAATAAACTTCTCAGTGTAAATCTTAACTTCTTATTTTACGATTTAGTGGGAGAGTAAAATTTTTACAACAGAAAAAGAAACAAGCAATTTCAACACTAAATGCAATTTCATGTCAATCCATAAAAATTATCTAATTTATGAAGCCAATTAGCCCAAGTTCAATGCTACAATCACACATAAAGCTATAGATAATGCTTGTAGTTACTGTAAAAATAAATTGCCACTTTACTACCTTTCTTAGTGAACTCAAGAAATTGAGAACTGATTTACAGTTTCCGAGTGATGCAAAATTATCTATTAAAAAAAAAAAAAAAAAAAAAGGCAAAAAAGAAGAAGAAGATGATGATTACCAAGATCATTGTGGTTTTCCATATTTAGTTTGTTTTGTTTTCAGATGAGTGGATACACATCTTTCAACAGAATATAATTAGTTATTTGGAGTACTAATATTCTTGGCAGCTATGAAGCTTATAACATTGCACTAAATCTCAGAGTTTTCCAAAAAGCTAGCAGAGTTATTGTTAAAAATGGTTTAATTTGCAGTGGCACTGACACTGAAAATCTAAACATTCTTTTCCACATTCCCAGTGGAGCTGTCAGGTGATCTACCAAAGGACATAACAGAATAAGTTATTCATGACTCTGAGGCCAAAAACTCTTGGTTAAGGACATGAAAATAATCCCAAAGCAATGATTAATGTTATAAATTTATAAATTGATTTGTGATTTGATATTGCAAGTGTGTATATGAATCAGATTCCATGTTTATCTGCACTTTCCTTTATTTCCCTTCCAAATTACTCATTGTCAAGAACCTTGGATGGCTCTTCAATATCCATTTCTCATAAAAATATCAATTCACATACAAATCTTGTTAGTTGGGGATGTGTATATTTCAATAAAGGAAGAATTTTCACTTAAAATACAAGAACACATATAATTTCATTGACATTTGTCACATTCATCCAGACCAATGCTCTCCTGAAATTTAAAAACACGTATGTCTTGTAAATCTCAGAAGACAAATAGAATGCTCAAAATAACACCTGTTTGCAATTAAAGCAAGTCAGCATGTTCCTCAGATAAAAAGCAGAAACATGCATGTATGTTTGTACATGCACATAAATAAAAACTGGAAGCTATCAATTTTCAAATTCTTCTCAGCAAGCTTTTACTCCTTGTTGTTCCATTCCTGCTGACAGTGCCATAAAACATGAAGACCACCATTCTTAAACAAGACTATTAATTAAATCTGGATTTACTTCTGTTGTGCAGAAGTATGACAAGCTAAAATCATACTTAATGAGAAAACAGAAAATAAAGAACTAAAATCTGATGGAACTCAAATATGACAGATGTTATTTTGTTGCTATGGATGCTCATCTATGAAAGCTATGAAAGAGTTTTCATTTACATGCACCACCTTGTAATTAGGACTTGGAATTTAATAAGCTGCTCGCGATCTTTCCCAGAATGTGAAAAGAAAGTTAACTAATTTGCCTAGATTATTCTAAATCTGATATGTTAAATTTATACGAAAATGTCAGTTCTATGCTGAAATTTGGTTATATAGATCTATATTTTGAGTTTTGTTGGATTTAAAAGGTCCTGTTTTTATGAAAGCTAAATACAGAATGATGCAACAAAAGTAATTGTTAGCCTTCTACTCATGAACTTATTTTGAAATGAACACTGCTTTCCTAACACCATCCTTATATACCCCGGCTACGTTCCTATATTTCTCCTTTGTAGCATGAATTCCTGTATAGTGCTTTCTGACATCAGAACTCCACTGTGAGTTCTCTGCTAAGCTAAATCCTTTTCCTGACACATCTACTTCTCCTGAGTTCTCTAGAGTATGTGGACAGCTCTTTCTTGCAGTTGGAAGATACTGGCCTTGAGGCCTGCTGGTTTTGATGAATTCCTTTGTTTATCAGTCAGAGCTACCTCCCATGAGATCCCACCCACCAGTTCCCCGACTAAGACAACCCTCTTCTTTCTTTAAATTCAAGGTCTGTATGTTCTTACTACTTGTCTTTCTCACTCTCTTCAGGACCACAGGCCACAGATTTCAAAGTCATTATTGACGATGACATTACTTACCATCACATCTCCAATTACTTCCCTCTATATTAGTTAACAGCAGGTCCAGCTATACATTGTCACTCGTTGGTCACTCGTCTAATACCTACAGCAAGGAATTATTTCTGAAATCCTTCAGAATTTGATTGCATCACATCCAGCCATGATGCCCTTCCATCAGTTGTACTGTCAGCCCCCCATGAGAATCAGATTCTGCAATTCAGAGACTTAGGTTCTTTAAAGACTTACTCGTTTCCTCGTCAGGTGGTCTGTAACAAGGTCCCACCACAATCTCACCCTTACTGGTCTCTACTCTGATCTCAACCCACAAGTTCTTAGCTCAACTATCACCATCAAACAGAAGATCTTGAAAGATTTGAGCTGTTTATAGATCTGAGTGCAACTTCCAACCCTTCACGCCTCCCTTTCCTGTCTTACCTGAAAAGCTTACATCAGTCCTTCACAGCACTCCAGGTGTATGAACTTGGCAGAGTATCTTAATTGCTCCAACAATATTGTAGTTCTGTAATCATATACAGCTCTAACTGTTCCTGCTTGTTTCTAAGAATGTGTATTTCTATATCAATACTGGAAGGTATACCTTCACCTTGTTTTATTCCTGAAGCCTCTCTTGCTCTTATCAATCTGTACCCTGAGCTTCCCACCCTTGACCACCACTTGTTCACTTAACTACGGTTTGTGATCTCCTTCCCACACCATTCTTTGTTCAAAACTCTCCTCATCATGCTAATCAGCTTGTTGAATAAAGGAGACAATACCTTGGCCCCACAGATGTCAAGCCCGGAGACATATACTCATTCTCAATATAACATCCACGGTGCTGCTGGTGCCAATGTGGATGAGCAGCCAGGAGTACTAGTCTAAGGACTGGACAAGCCTTGGAAATCTCTCCACATGTCCTGGATCAAAGTCCACAGCAAGCAACATAAACCTCAAAATGTCAAGTGTGAGACACAGAGTTTCCACACAGAGTCTCCACAGGAGGGACTCTCCCACTACTGCCAATTGCTGTTTCCTCCTCATATTAATGCATAGTTCAGGTTAAAGTTGGCTCTGCACCTGGGAAGGGAGATTCTTTTGCAACAGAGACAGAGAATGGAAAGACTGGGGAGTAGCTTCTCTGGAAATGTCCTTGGGTGTCCTGGTGGGCAGCAAACTTGATGTAAGCTAGCCATGTTCCCTGACAGCAAAGATGGATAAAAGCACCTTACGTGGTATTAGTAATAATTGTACTGGGTCTGTCTGGGATGGAGCTAACTCTATGCAGCAGACCATACAGAGCTGTGCTCTGCACTTGTAGCTAGAAGAGTATCATACCAGTGTTTTGTCTACTGCTGAGCAATACTGGCACCATATCAGGACTCCCTGTAACATCCCCAAAGCCAGCTGGCTCAGGGTGGGCAAGAGGTGCGAAAGGAACATCACCAGGGCAGCTGACCTAAACCAACCAAAGGGAAATTCCATAACATATGATGCCACATTCAGCAATAAAAGGTGGAAAAAGGAAGACAAGGGGAGGGGTGGGCTCTCGTGAAAAAGTCTTTCCTCCCAAACAATGGCTACATGCATTGAGGCCCTACTTCAAGAACGTTGTCAAGCATCACTTGCTGGTGCAATTTCTTTCCTCTGCACTTCCAAATGACCTTTGTTTTTTAGTTGTTGTTGTAGTTGTTTGTTTGTTTCCCCCTTTCCATTTTCCCTTTAGTTAAATTAATTAATAAATAATAATTTTCCCTTAATTATTTTTCATTTAATTAAATCATCTTTATTTCAACCCATGAGTTGTTTCTTTCCTTTTCTTCTTCCCCTCCTCTTCTGAGGAGGGTGAGTGAGAGAGTAGTTGTGGTGGAACTCAGCCACCTAGCAAGGTAAAATCACTACAGTAACACAGGCTAGCTGAGTGCTCTCAGCACTTGTTAGACCACATGCAGAATACCACAACCAATTTGGGGTCCCTTGCACAGGAAAATGTGGATGAACTGAAGCATGCTCAGAAGAAGACCACACAGACAGTTACATACTGGAGCACTTGCCCTGTAATGAGAGGCCAAGGGAGCACAGTTTGTTCAGCCTGGAGAAGAGAGGACTTCAGTGTGCCTCTCCTCTCTTTGATAATACCCTTACTTACAGAGGGATTATCAAAGACATGAAGCCAGGTCAATTTGCACAGTGGTACAAATTGGGAGAACACACAACAAGCATACATTTATATTGGAACATGAGATGTTCTGATGATAGCATCAGAAGTCAGAACCTTCTTCACCATAAGAAAAGTCTACCAGTGGGACAGGCTGCCCAGAAAGGCTGTGCAGCCTCCAATCTTTGGAGACTTTCAAGACTTTACTGAACATAATCCCGAGCAGCCATCTCGGAGCGTCTGAGAGATGATCCAACTCTGGATCAGAGACCTCCGTAGGATCCTTCCAGCTTGAATTATTCTATGATCCTGTGGTGAATACAGTTTTTTGTTGTTGTTGTTTTTAAATAAATAAATAACTACTTGTTTATCATTTTCGTAAACCCTAAAAATCATTTTATTCTTAGTTACACATAGAAAATCTGAAGTTTGTTTCTTATTCCACATTACAACAATGTATTGCTAGCATACCTGGTTCAGACTTTCTAGCTTAGATTGTCTTAGTTCTTCATATTTCTGTTTCCAAAGAGATAATTCGTTTGCTGTCCTTTCCACTTCTTTTTCCAGAAATACGTTCCTTCTGAAAGTGATTTAAAAATCAGTATTACATTTTTTGAAGACAACAAAAGACAAATTATATTTAATTTTCTTTATATAGGTTCAGCTCTATTTTGCTGCCTTTTCCTACTGTATATTTGTGGGGTTTGTTTTCTGTTTGCTTATTTGTCTGTTTGTTTTTAATTACATACCTGCCTACTATCACCATATAATTATTCTAAGAGATTTACCAAAAATAATAGCAGAGAAGAATAAAGAAATCCAGTCATATAAAATTCAAATTTTAAATTAAATGAAACTTTGGGCTCAACTGAAGAAAATTGGGAAATAGACTTCAAATAGTGATCTAGATTGCATAATATATGGTTAGATAGCAAAAATCCTCAGAGAAAAGATACTGTACCACTTTTTTTGGCTACAGGTAAAAGATTATTTTAAGTATGCACATATGTGGAAATATATACAGTATGTACAGAGTAATGAACAGAAATCCACAGGATCTACTTTAGATGTAAAAAGAAAAAGAAAAGTAAAAAAAAAAAAAAGTTAAAATGTGTTACTTAGCTGTTTAAAAAATTTGGAAATTCAGATTGTTTAGCTCAGAGGGACTCATCTTCATTAAAGTGATAACTTTAAGGATTTATCTTTGGAGTATTATTTGAGCATGCTCATTCTTATATTCAGGAAAATATTTAAGATATGTAATTCACAAAAAATGAATGATGATGGTTCCTTGGAGAAAGGTATTGCAGTACTGAAACACTGAAGTTTGATTTTGATTTTTACCTGTCTTCAAAACACCTACATTATTTTCAGCCATTCAGTAGATAATGTAAGAAATATGAAGCAGCACAAGCACTATAGGTGTTCTTGTCTTTGAGACCAGTTAAAAACTCATTTCTGTGTCCACAGTAAAGACTATTAGCCAAGTTCCAAAGATAAGAATGAACTTCTCATAATTTATACATTTTAAACCTATTTGTAATTTATATCTATTAATAATTTATGCTTTCATAATTTAATTTAATATTTGTGTAGCATGTGTACATCATTTTGCAAAAGTCTAGCAAAATAGAATTTGGACCACAACTAAAAATGAAAGAAAAAATAATTCTTAATTGCAAATAAAATATTTTAAATTATATTTCTAATAATTTTTAATGAAATACAGTCACAGTTTATAATCCCTGAATATTCAATTGGCTATAAACAGCAATGCAGAAATAAAATATGGAAGTCAGGACTCTGAAGAAATCTAAAATATGAAAAACAGTAAAGCCATAGAAGCACTATTAGGTTGGGAGATGAAAATTTTACATTATATACATAATACAAAACTATAGAGGGATGCAGGGTGATGAGAAAAGAGAAAGATATTGAAATAGTGAAAAAAGAAAATTTGACTAGCAATAAAATAAATGTATGTCACAGGAATTCTTTACAGAAATTCTTTACAGGAATTAAACCATAGTATATTTGATGAGATATGTCTCTAGGGTATGTCTACGCAGCACACTGCAGGCCTGTGCAGAAGTATGAGAGTTACCGCTGAGTAATCTGGCTCAGGGCCTGGAAGCAATGTTAGCTATGCCAACGAAGCAATTCACTTGAATGAGCTATCTTCTTGCTGCCTCTGCAATTTCATATTCTTGAAGCAGAACCATCTAAATTGCTTATGGAGAGGTTAGTAAGGTAAGTAGAGGCATGTCCAAACAGTAGCTCTGCATGACTCCATGAGCTGGTTTGAGTTTGGAGAGAATGTAGCCGCAATTCTGGAGCACTGTGGGGAAAAAAAATTCTGAATGGTCCTGTGCAGAATGAGCAAGATCATACTGGCTGCCAAGATCACTTTTGGCCTAGTGGTTTCAAGCTGTCTATAAACCAAGCTCGCTTTTGATGCAGCACAGCAGTGTCCTTGGCTTACTCTTATTGAGAAAACTGATAAATAGTGAGGAAGATGTGAGAAAATATTTAAGCTACAGCTATGCAAGATAAGTAAAAATGCAAAGAGGAGTAAGAACACTTAGACAGTGATTAGTAGCAGCTCCAGGATCCAGGAAGTATGAAAATGAAGTATAAATCTTAGAGAAAATCTGGGAATCTCAAGATGTCAACTCATCAAAATCATCCCATTCACATGAGAAGTGGAGACTAATTCTTTGTGAGCTAGCAGATGATAGCTTGCCCAAAAAAGACTCATAGGGCGTCTCAGAGACTGGTGACTATGTTAATAATGTTCATAGTAACATTATTCTTAGGTACATATTGTGTGCATAGCCAAAAATAATTACTTCATACTTTCAAGTTGCGTATATTCTGCTTACAGAACCTCTTTGTAAGCAGGAAACGCTGCCCAAGGTGACCTAGGGAGGAAGTTGTTACACCAGTGTCCACTATTATGTAAAAATCACTGCTATGTAAGCAGGTACTGCCTGAGGTAGGTGGACTTTGAAATCAAAGTCTATGAAAATTTCCTCTTAAGCACAAGGCACTCCAATAACTGAGTACAACAAACATTAGATATTATTTCATTGGTACCACATTACTGGTAAGTATGATTTTGTGATTAACTGTGTATTCTTAACACTTCTACATGGAGTGCGTCTTATGCAAATGACAAATAAGAAAAAGAAAACAAGAAACACATACATAGTACTGTGAAATGTTTTCAAAACAGGGAAATACAGATTTTCAAAACCACTAACTAATACTTTTTTTTTCTGAATTACTTAAGGCAATTAATAAAGCATAGAAATATCTAGGATAACATAATATGAGCTGCAAATGCAAAACATCACCATATCTACTTTAGAAAATGTCTTTAAAAACTTATTTTTAAATAAAGATTTCCCCAATGAGAACCCCCAAGCACTTACTCTCTTTCCTTCTGTAAGATTTTCTGTAACTCAGCCAAATGCAAATGCAAGACAGAAACATGTATTAAACCATTCTCTGATGTCTGGGCTATATTGTCCAGACTTTTTTTTGGTTCCTCCAAATAAATACTGGCAATTCCACAAGGAAAGGAATCAGAATGCTTTAGAGTTGTTTTTTTATTTTGATTGCTTCTTAAAGGGTCTTTGATTATCTCCACATCCTAAGAAAAGAGAAAAACATGACATTTCAGAAAAACATAAATGAGAAGTCTAAACATAACTTCTGCAAGGCCTACCAAGGCTCTTCCAAACACTTAAACCATGTAGGGGGGGAAAGGGAATAAGTAACATCTTGTATACTTGCATAGGATACAATTAGAATGTTCTCTAATGCAAAAAAGTCATTCTGGTTGGAGTAATCACTGTCATTTCGTGACATTTCACACTCTGTGAATGTGCGAGATGTTCCGTATACAAGATATTTCTAATGTATCACTCCTAAACAAATAGGTTCCAGTTATCACTAGTTGGCTGTAACTATGGTGAAGACAGAAACCTAGAACTATTAAAACCAGAAACAGAATTTGTACATACAGATAATATATTGAGAAATTCCAGATAAGAACTCTTAGACTTCTAATAAAAATCATATTGAAGCAAGTGATGGACTTTAACAAGTTTTGTATAAGGAATAGTTACTTGCATAACATACCAATCTGTGTCCAATCCAGAAAGCAAAAGCACTATAATACCTGTTTTGAGGGTACATATTTTGCATGTAAACTGCAAGCAAAATTAAAAACAGGTAGAAAAATGACTAAAAAATAAAATACATCTGCATTAGGAAGACTGAACAGTTTTCTTTAGAAATATGCTTAAATTTTATAATCTCTAACCAATTGTGCTTAAAAGCTAATCACATTTTAGCATGGTACCAACAGTACTGTTTCATACCAGTCTGTTCTTTTGAGATTTTAATTGCTCTCCTTACCAAATAAAAATCTTGCTACCTTGAAGAGGAATTTGATTCACCTCTTCCCTCATTTCATAAATTCCAAGAAAGGAGAACTATTTTTATTTTTATTTTTTGGACATAACAGTACACAAAATGTGAAGAATTTAGAGGTAACCTGATACCTTATAACATGAAAGATAGAACAAGAGATTATTGGAGGCAACAGTTTGCCTCTTTTATGTTTAGCCACAGCTGAGGAGTATGAATAGTCTTCCATATTTCTCATGAACAAATCACATGGTATTTTGGTGAAAATCCTTGAAAAATTCAATTCCTACACACATCCATAATTTCCTTCTTCTTAATGAGCTACAAAAATCCCCATTCTTTACCTTCTTTGTATCATCTGCCACAGGAATCGTGTTGGTTTTGCTCAGTTCTTTCACAGGTTCTTGTTCAGGAAATGTTAACTGGTTTAGGTCTTGTTTTATATGATATATTTCTGAGCAACTGCATTCGGTTTTCCAAGTAGTTACATTTTCTAAATTTTCCTTCTCACTTACTAAATCTTGATTTAACTTTTTAAGCATACTCATTTCTTTTACAACGTTGTCTAATTTTATTCTCAATTGCCTTGCTTCCTCTCGGGCTTTATTTCTTTCTGCTCTAACTTTGCTCCATTTCTCCCTCCAGTTAGCAGTACAATCTGACCACCAGCGCATGGTCTTCTCCATTTGTGCAGCTCTGGCTTTGACTTCTTCCAGTTCCCGAATTTTTACTGCTTCAAAAATTTCCAAATCGCTGCTGTAATTCATATGCATACATGTATAATTAGATGAATATGGATAGAAATGTTGAGATGGAAGATTTGAATTACACATATTGCCATCTGGTTGGCGAACTTCAGCTGATTTATAAGGCTGTCTTGGTTGGGTCCTAAAAACCTGCATCTCTTCCATTATTTTCTGAAAAGAGCCTATGTTCATGTTTTGATTCATAATATAATTTCACCCCTAAAAAAGACAAAGATAATATTTTAGCTTTGCTCAGTTAAATTATGTTTTATGAATAACCTCAAACAGTATTTTGTTTTACTGTTATACTGTTTACTGTATAATGATATAATCTTATTAATAATACTGTTAGGCATTTAGCAGTATATTTCATTAAGAAATAGCTATGAAAATATATTTTATGTAACATTTTTGAGTACAGCATAAATAGACATACTTATTACTTGTTAGGAATTCCTAGAAATAACTAGGAATTGTTACCAAAGGAAATGTCATTTGATATGCTTTCAAAAATTTCTGAGACTAAAAAAAAAAATGCAAATACCTTCTTCCTTCAAGATAAGATTAAATTGAATCAATATATGTTTTAAATGTCTAGTAAGATGAAAGGATTTAGCTACATCTACAGTCACAGATTCATTTGCCTTCTTTCTTAGACTATGGAACTTCAAGTAGCAAATTACTAGGCAAAACTTACCTGGTAATTTATCTACATAAGCAAAAAAAAAAAAAAAAAAAAAAAAAAAAAAAAAAAAATTCACATTTGGATACTCCTTGTTTCACAAGAAAAAGAAAATCAAGAATCTTTATGGTGTGCTTTATTTTGCTATCTACATTCCAGAAACTGTCCAGAAAGTGTATTCACTTATTATTCTTGAAAGAATATCAATATCCTATCAGTAAATCTTGCTGCTCTCTTTCATTATTTATCCACTATTACTCATTTGCCCAGAGGAAAATCAACACCTCAGAAATTGCTTTCCTATCCCACTGCTAAAACAATGATGATATGGAAAAGCTGTAGTCACTTTTTTTTTTCCTCTCGGTTAAAATAAAACAAAACAAAACAACTCAAAACAAAACATCTTGCTATACACCAATAGAAGACTAAATTGTTTAAAGTAAAAAAAAATAATCTTATATTCCAACATTCTTGTTTAATATAAATAATGTTTATATGCTACAGTGATTAGCATTAACACCTGTATTTGAAATGTAGAAAATAAATGCAGTAAACAAATCATTGAAGAGTGGATAGTTTTGACATTAGTTCTTTCATGTTTCATTTCAGTTTCTGAATTTTCTGATTACATTTTCTCAGCTGTTATCAACTTTTCAGTACTTTCCAGGACATTTACTTGCCACTCATTAGAAGGTTCTGAAGAATTGTGGTAGATGACTGGAGAAAAGGAAAAACGTGGACAAATAGACTCCAACTCCCTTTATTGTCACTCTCTGGTTAGCACCAGCATCCCACACAACAACACTACACAGCTGCATAACAGCCATTGCCAAAGCTTAATCAAGGTAGTCTTTTCCTTGTTTCCTGATCTCTTTCCAGAACTGTCATCTGAATAAACCCCACCCAAAACACAAAGATATCCCCACACATGATTTTGAAAGAGGCCCATTAGAGCCAAAATAATTAAATATTAAAATCTTACTGTAGTTTGTTACTTTAATTTTTGTTTTGTGGTAATGCATTTTTTTTCCTAAAGTGTTGGAAAAAAGGTAGGAAAAAAAGGTAGGAAGGAAGGGAGGGAGGGAGGAAAGGAGAAAGGAAGAACAAGAAAGAAAACAAAAAAGCAGGAAAGCAAGAAAGAAAGGAAGAAAAGAGAGAGAGAGAAAGAGAGAAAATTTTATTTAAAATTAAAGTCATTTTTTATTTTTTAGTAGTGAAAAAACTCACATTTTTTGATTCTGTCCAAGAACAATAGTATTTGTGGAGACATTCACTACTATGTTGATAATCAGTATTTTTGTTTTGTTTTGTTTCTGTTTTAATGGATATTGCTAGTGGCTTTATATATTCACTGGAAGAAGGAACAACTTGGAAAGTGTACAGTTTACAAATATTTACATATCTGAAAAGTTGGAGAATAAAAAAAAAAAGAGAGAGAGAAGATGGAAATCATTTAAATCATTTGCTTTGGCTGAAACTTCAGAAGTCCTGAGAAGAGAACAAGACCTTTAAGAATCAGAACAGCCTGTTGCTGTGGTTTCTTTATTGGTTTAAGGCAATGTAACTGCAAACTGCTGTCATACCATTGGCCTCATCCACTGACCATGAATTCTTGGCCATCCTCCACTGTGTTGGCTGAAATCAGATCAGGTTCATCAGATCAGACTTACCAGTCCAAGCTGAAGCTGCTAATTTTTGAAGCTGACTTGTAGCTTAACTACCACAGCTGAGTAGCTCCAAGACTTCAAAGAGTTTTGTGAAACATCGAAATGTGCCAGCACATTTCATCCTGGATAGCTGATCCTAACTTTGTACCTAAATGTCCAATAAATTAAGAGTCAAAAGAAATGACTCTTCCTTCAGAAAATATTAGTGGTGGCTTAGTCTGAGATGGTAAGGAATACCAGATATTCATATCTGTCTTAACTTCCCTGTGTGTTTTTCAGAAAACCTAACCAAAACTGATTTTTAGAAATCCCCTGTAAAACTGTAGGAGGTAGAACAGTGTCTTAGCTTTTTATGTATTTATTTATTATTAAAAGAAATATATGTCAACATAATTCATTTCAGTGGCTGGCTGATGTCAGGTAAAAACACAGATATTTTGAGTACTGTGTTCAGCTCTGGGGCCCACAGCACAAGAAGGACATAGACCTATTAGCATGAGTACAGAGGAGGGCCATAAGAACGATCAAAGGACTGGAACAACTCTCCTATAAAGACAGGCTGAGAAGGTTGAGATTGTTCAGCTTGGAGTAGAGAAGGCTACTGAGAGACATTATAGTGGCCTTCCACCTAAAGGGGGCCTACGGGAAAGCTCGGGAGGGACTGTGTCAGGTAGTGCAGTGGGTATACAAAGGTTAATGGCTTTAAACAAACAAACAAAAAAATAGATTAGATATTAGGAAGAAATTCCTTACTGTGCAGGTGGTGAGGCACTGAAACACGTTGCCCAGAGAAGCTCTGGATGACCCATCTTTGGAAGTGTTCATTGCCAGGTTGGATGGGGCTATGGGCAAGCTGGTCTAGAGCTACAGATTATACAGGTCTACAGATAATAATCTACAGATTATATAGGTCAATAGCACAAACAATACAAAAGATGAAATTAGAATCCACACTGAATACAGCTTTCAGCATGGCTAATTTCTAGGGGAGAAATAAATAAAAGACAAAAATATTTAGCCCTGTTATCCCATTATAAACAAGATAAATGTACATATATTGTTGACTTTATAAAGATGTTGTACTTATACTGGTTAAAAACGACTGTTTAATTGGTATCTGACCATGCTATCTGACCAGCTCTTACACTGCTGCAGTAGACAGTAGATCAGTGATTAGGACAGAAAACCTTGACTTTGGTCTCCCTTTTGACAGAGGGAAGTCAGCAAATCATTAATACTTGCATATATTTTCCCATTTGTAAAATGAGGATAATTTACTACTTGAAACAAACATTGAGAAGCTTTGCCCATTTTTACATTACATATTGTTATTGCTAGATGTCCATGTTTTTCCTTTTCAAGTAGGAATGACAGCACTGAAGGACCTACATTCTTGAACCTGTGGAAATATTCTAGTGGAAATATGACTGAAATATTTTGATGTTTCACTATATAGAAACATATAAAATTTCTTTGGTGAGATAGCCTGTTTTCACCCTCTTATATGTACTAAATAATGATAATAATAATAATAATAATAATAATAATAATAATAATAATAATAATAATAATAATAATAATAATAAATTAGTAGCTTTCATTGCTTGGTCAGATTGCCTTGTTCTGTCTCATTTGTACACAATACAGACAATAAATATTATCACTGAAGCACAGAGGAAGACGTAAAGCCAAATTCTCAAAAATAAAAGAACAAAAAGTAACTAGAGGCCATGATTCACTAAAGACTTTTTAGATTTCATTTCATCTATTTGATTTCTCTCATGTAATTTAACTTACAAGTTTTATCACTTAATAAAAACAAACAAATAAAAACAAAAAAGGTGTACAGAAGTGCAACACTTATTTGAAGACTTTTAGATATATTTTTGGTTTAGATATATTTTTGGTTTACTGAGCAAGGTGCAGTGCCCTATAATTTAACACTACATTTAACAGAGTATTTAGAATGTGGGAAGGGCAGTTCATGACTCAGTGTAATTTTATTAATTGTAATCAGGAAAAATTAATCTCACTACCATATTTACTTTGTTAAATTTCCGTTATATTTTATACTGAAGCATCCATAGGTCTTCTGGATGCAGGCCTGCTCTCAAAGTAAAAGGGTGTTTTTCCATTGACCTTAATGGAAGTAGGATTTTCTGCTTTGCATAATTGCTGTACTTCCATAACCAGTATTAGTCAGCTCCCGAAAAGTCATCCCCTCCATTCTCACACATTCTCAGTCTTACACTTTCTTTTGACTAGTTTTTTTTTCCTGTTAATGAAGTAATCAGATCAAACAGATGCAACATTTCCATCTAGTAATTTGTCAGCTTTATCAGTGCCCTCACATATTTTCACAAGAGGCTGCATGAAACAGTGTTTCCACAAAACACATGGTCGAGGTGGAAGGAAAGTAGGACTGTCCCTTTTGACAGCATCATAGAATTGCATTCAATCTATATAGATCACAGAATTATAGAAGCAATATCAATAAAAGATAAGCAAGAAATTGTGATGCAACTGACAAAAAAACAAAAACACTATATAAGCTATACCATATTACATTTAAAACACAGTGGTTTGTTTTTATTTTGGAAAACAAAACAAAACAAAACAAAGAAGCAAAGAAAAAAACATAAGCTAAAGTGAGCTTTTGGCTGTCAGCTTCCTTTTGTGGGAAACCACTAATGTGTATTGTGCAGATCCATTGGGGTAACTCTAACTAGGAACATCAGCCTCTAAGAACATGGGGGATGAAAGCAGATGAACTACCCCTTAAAATGCCATACCTCATTGTAATGGCATTTCCAAACTTTTTTTTTTTTTAATGTAATGTTTATTTTCTTCAGATATTTTTCAGAAACATTTTCATTTAATCTGAAGACTAATAGCTTTCTGTGAGTGTTGAAACAAAATATTAATAGTAGCAAGGATGGATATTCTTATGCAGCTAGTTTAATATCCATGCTTGACTGTTGTAAACCAACTCTGATAAAAATAGCAATGGGAATTCAATTTCAGCTATGAAAGCTAAGACTTGAGCTTGTATCTATTTTAACAGAAATAGACTGAATATGAATCCTGAAAGGAAGCAAAGGTTTAAAATTAAAATCTTTTGATTTTTAGCAAAGTGCCTGAAGCGATCAGGATCTCATGATTCCAGATGGATGATTAGGATGGGCTTTTTTATGTCAATGGGATCTTTCATGTTACTAAACAAAACTGCACTGACGAAATAAAAAGCAAAATGTTTAATTTAAGACAGTCATAATCCCCTGGTTGACAATGAATCCTTAGTCATCCTTTTAGCTATCATGATACTTTCAAAAAATTTCCCTTCTCTGGTATATGACTGCTTCATAGAAAAATAATTCACAGTAAAACATTTCACATCTACGTTGAATTTTGGTTATATTTTATAGGTGACAGTTTTCAATCTGTTCCAGGGACAATCAAGAAAAATGTCTAAGGTGTATCTGAAAGATAATAAAGATAAGAAAGCATTCATTTTGTTACAGATGCAGACCTCTAAGTATCAGAAATTTGCTGAGTCTGATAATGGAGAAGAAAAAAAAATGCTGTCTGCAGCTAGTTTGAAAGTTTCCAGCTTGAGTTTGCAGCAGTAGACAAGCTAGCTCAGCATATGGAACTTGATGAGCGTGATTTACTTAATAAAAGATAATTAGATGGAAAGATAAGATGAAGTTAGGGAAGTAGATGAAAGTGGGGATTTTCTGTCCTGTGAAATCTTATGGTAGTTCCACCTGTTTAACAATTCAGGGATAAGAAGTAACACAGAGTCCCTTTTAGAGTAGTTTTCTTAACTAAATAATCTAATGTATGTAATGTATAGGAATCAACATTCATGTTATCATGTGAGTGGGGTGAGGACAGCATAAGGGAGTTAGAGAAACAGATCTGATGGTTATAAGAGGAAAGAAGAAACATACAGATAATTGGCAAACAAAACAAGGAATCTATCTACACCATATTTCATTATATTACAACCTTTGCTTATTTATGATCATAAACAATTGTAACGAAAAAGAACAGCTCTAGATTTATTATCCCAGATTACTATTATGGGCAAAGAGAAATGTAATAAACCTGGTGATACAGTTGGCAAAATCACCAGAAGTGAAAAGAATTATTACACTTCCCTTGTTTTAATTCATGCTCATTGAAATCAGCTTTTCCAGTAAGTTCACTATCAGAGGATAGCATTTCAACATCCCTCTGCATCCCATACTGCATGACTTAACCTGTAGTTACATCTCTTATGCCTTCATAGGCTTCAGCCAAACTTCTTTTTAAAGGAATCCCATATCTTAACAGAAAGTATCTAGTTCAGATGAAGCCAGTTAATTTTCTTTTGTCTAATCTATTAAAAATAATTAAATATATATATATATATAAGTCAAAACTACATGTGTTTTTTGAAAGTGCTACTGGAAAGTCGGAACTTCACATGATATTGCTACAGCTGTTTAAAAACAATAATAAGAAGAACAAAAGTAATTTTCATTTACTCCAGGTGCTGCAAAAGTGTGTGAACTTATGTCAATGGGGGGAAAAAATAAAGAAATAGATTTTTGTAAAAATCAGTCATAGCTTGGGAGTGTGATCATATTTGGGGCTTTTAGGTTGTTTGAGTTAGTTCTTTGGTTTAGCATGTTGTTTCCCCTACAATGGAAAAAAGGCTTGGAGGAGGTGGGTGGGAAAAACAGGGAAGAACACTGATTGTCCTTCCCTGAAAACTTTGCTCTATATGCAGGGCTGCCAACAATGGAGACATTAATTCATAAAAGGGGAATGTACATCGCCAGGTAACAAGTGACAGGACAAACAGAGAGTGTAAAATGAGTTGGGACACCCATCTGCCTACCTCTCTGCTGACAGCAGTGTGGATCACAGACAGGAGTGCACAGTGAGTGGGGGATTATAGAGAGAAAGCTGCAACTATATCAGTAAAGACTAGCACAATTTTACAGCAAAGATTGGTGGCTCAGAGCAAAACTGAGTTTAGAGATGTGGAAGTGGCTTTGAAGCATAGAGTCACCCATGCCTATGCAGATATTTATGCTGTGTGGGATTGTTCAACCCCATGGCTAGAGAGTAGGGTAAAAGGAGAGAGAGAGAAGTAAGTGGTAGGCATGTATGGGAAAGCAAACATACCAGAATTATTTACAATATAGCTAAATCTAAGAATATGTGTCTACCCACAAAAAAGCCTGCAAATCTTGAGGCACACTGGAGTCAGGTGGCTCGTCATTTGTATCAAATAAATGTAGCACAAAATCCTTAGGGCAGAACTGGTTACAGGAATGACTAGGACACACTTGGTTTTACAATTTGCATTCTATTCACAACTTCCAAATCTCTCTGTCTGTCAAAGTTTATCTCCGTTTTACAATTGGCCCCAAATATCTGGACATACGTAACTGGTTGTGGTGGTTTACCGTGCTGGACAGCTAAACACCACAACCGCTCTCTCACTCCCCCTCCTTTAGATGAGGAGGGGGAGAAGTAAAGCAAGGAACAACTCACGGTTGAGATAAGGATAATTTAATTAAAGGGAAATAATAATAACAATTAAATAAAGACTACCATGAACTAAACAATTTAACTAAGGGGAAATAAAAAGGGAAATAGGAAAAGGGAGGGGAAAAGAAAAAATAAAAAGAAGGGAGGAAAACAAACAAACAAAATAAATGAAGGCTATATGGAAGTGCAGAGGAAAGAAATTACTCTCTACTTCCCACAAATGAGCGATGATTGACCACGTCCTTGAAGCAAGGCCTCAACGCACGCAGCCGGTGTTGAGAGGAGGACCGACGTTTTCCCAACAAGAGCCCACCCCTCCCCTCTTCTTCCTGTTTCCACCTTTTATTGCTGAGTGTGCCATCACATGGTATGGAATATCCCTTTGGTTGGTTTAGGTCAGCTGCCCTGGTGATGTTTCTCTCCTCACTTTTTGCCCACCCCCTAGGAGGGTTAGAGAGAGGCCCAATGCTGTGCCAGCACTGCTCAGCAGTAGACACAACACTGGTGTGATAACACTGCTGTTCAGCTACAAGTACGGCACTGTATGGGCTGCTGCTGGGAAAGTTAACGTTACAGCCAGACCCAGTACACTGGTCACTCCTGAGATCCTGCTCAGGTTTTGGCTGAACACACAGCTCATGCTAGGGACTAGGAACCAGAAACATTAGCTCAAGAGCAAGAGCAACAAGTGGAGAGTACAAGAAGTAACATCCATTCTGCAGCTGTTCTCACATGCAGTGAGCTGTTCCCTGAAGTCATCATTTCCTGGGGTCTTTGCAGATTTACTGCCTAGCAATTTCTTCAAAATCCACTAGCTTATGGAAACAGTATAGACCAAATTCCAATCTAAAAAGTATAAATATGTCAGCATGCCAAAAAGCTTTTGAACCAGATCCAGGAGCAACCAGACTGCTGAGGCTTTTTTGCTTCCTGGTGTATTACAGGGGACATCCAAATTGTGACAGAGGAGGAAGAATGTGCACTTGCACCATCGTCTTGGTAACTATTTTGCTCACAGGTGCACTAATAAGGAATTAGAACTTGTGGGTTACAGAGTTCATGAATTAATGAAGTATTGAATTAGTAAATTCTAAACTAGTGTATACAAAGAGAATTGAAGTCTATTTTTATTTGTTGTTTTTGTATTGTTTTTTTTACTGATAATGAGCATAGAAGGTAAAGTTTAATATTTTAGTACAGAGTACATTTGTCCTGTAAATTTGGGAGACCTAAATGGACAGTGCCAATGTAAGCACATTGTCGTAGTTCCTCAGCCTGGGTCTGATCATGATCTCTATTAGAAAGTTAAGAAAAGTGTTATTTTAGAAAATTAAAAGATGTTGATTCCAAGATTTTTGAGTGCACAGCCAAGGATCGTTGTGCTTATTTTTTTCCAAAACTATAAAAATTAAACCATTTTTAAGCAGTTGATGTTGGCTCCAAACACTATATTCTCTACATGTGTTGTAACTAAAAATCAGCCAAAAAAAATGTCCTGAAATAAAGATAAATGATGCAAATCATTTACTTCCTGTCATAACTTATCTGCTCATCTTTTTTCCTGCTTACACTTCTCTAGCCACATTACTTTTATTATCAAACCTTTGATGCAAATCTTAAAAATCCTCTTATAACTACTTTACATGTCTGATAACTAAAAACAATTATGCTGCAAAAACCATAAAATATAAAGTTATGTTTCTAGCATCATTAAAAAGAACTGTTTTAATGGTTTTGATTTTTTTGTTATTGTTGCTGTTATTTGTTTTGTGATTATAAAATCACAAGTAAGTGTATGAAAGAAACAAGTTTTTCCACTATATCAGTTTGGAAAGTTTGGTTTGTTCAGTATGTCTTTGGGATCAAATGAAATCACAGCCACAATTAATCAATGTCTTGACACACAAAATAAAGTTATGCAATCTCATCTTCCTTCTATCACCTACGCTCCACTTGAGCTTCTGAAATATAACTGATAATATAAGGCCAAAAACTTAATTCTAAAGTTCCTAAAAAAATAAAACAAAGCCAAAGTAATTAAACTGCCTTAGAGAGCAAGAGTAAACATAGAAATGCTAGAAGTTTTACACATATTGTACAGATCTGGTCAAATATAAAATAGTTTTAAAACTGAATATCACTTTTTTGCTCATTATTTCCTTATGGTATAAACACCTTTGCCTTTAAATTTAGTTAATTAATTAATACTCCCACTAGAGGATTAATATCTATATATATAGATAGATAGATATTAATCCCACTATAGATAGATATTAATCCTCTAGTGGGATTAATATCTATATATATAGATATTAATATATATATATATATATAAAATACAGTAATAATAATAATACAGTAATACTAAAACGGAGTATGACCAAACGTAAGTAAGCACTTGTTAGTAGAATACAGAATCTGTGCAAAAAGAGTCAGGTCCCAATTCTGTGTTGATCACCACCAGATGATGGGAGGGAACAATAAGGCAGAGAGAAGGTATATAAATGAGACCTAAGTTTCCATTTGGTGGACTATTGAAAAATATCAAAACAAAGTTTGTTAACTACCTAAGTAGCCAAAACATTTCAATACAAGAAAGTAACTTCAGGAACATTTCTGTAGAAAAAAAATGCATTTTTCTAGGGTATAAAATGCTGTGACAAAGTGAGCTATACTCTGACTGACAATGTAATAGCACATTTTCTGTGGTTCTTCAGAAACACTTCGTCACAGCATTTTATATCCTATAAATCCTTATATTCCCAGGAGAAAAGGTAAAGGATGAGCATTAAAGATACTGACTGAAATGTAATAAGCCACAGAGGGATTAATAAGTGAAAAGAAATATTTTTTCACACTGGAATTTAGTCTGGAATAGGTGATGGCTTTCTTTTATATTCAGAAACTAAACAAGATTATTCAGAAACCAAAGGAAAATAAAGCAATCACCAGAATGCTGCAATAAGCATTTTACACTATAAAACAGTATTAAGTATAATGCTACCTGAGTATTTATCATAAGAAACAAATAAACAAACAAACAAACAAAAAAAACTCTGACTTTGGAGGAATCCTTGTTAATAGTAGCTTACATCAGCTTTCTTCTGCTGAAGGTTTTCGCAATTCATACAAAGACATGTAAATTGATATATATAGATATATAAACTGATTTAAACTGATTTATATGTAATTTGTAACTTCACAAAGCGAAATGTGAAGAAGTCTTGTGTGGCCCTCAAGCTGGCCACACCATTCTCATTGACAGTTTATCCTCATCTCCTATCCTTCCCATAAACTACTCCAACGTCTGAAATAAGATTTACAGTTCCAAGTGGAAGTGGTCCTGCCCCACTTTAAGGAAAATTAAGGGAAGCTTTTCAGGAAAGAGAAGAAAGTGGAAGGGAGGGAATTATTCTTATTCTTATTCTTATTCTTATTCTTATTCTTATTCTTATTCTTATTCTTATTCTTATTCTTATTCTTATTCTTATTCTTATTAATAATAATAATAATTTATTGTTATTTATACTTATATACTTTATACTTATAATTATTATATTATAATAATTATAGGCCCTGTTTAGGTACTTGAAGACTGCTGTAAGGTCTTTATTATATTATTTAATATATAATTATATAATTTATTATTATATTATAATAATAATAATAATATATTATTAATTATTATTAATAATAATAATAACAACAACAGCTTTCACTCTGACAGATAAAACAGAAATTTCTCTTGAAAGAAATGATGTGATGTATATAAACCCTGAGTAATCTGCACTATTTGACCTGCTTCAAGCAGGGGGCTTGGATTGGGGGAACTCTTGTCATCCCCTCTAACCTCATCATTCTTTGAGAAGTGCAATTTATGAGGAGCTGTGCATGTCCACCTCTCCTAACAGTACTGCTGTAACAGCCAAGGAACAAGAATGAATCAAGAGTTTTTAATCTTTTTGAATATATAACTTGCAGGTAAATGGCTTGAAAACCACTATATAAGGAGTAGAGGATCCTGTGAAAACACTAATCCCAATTGTTACCACAAATAGTATCTCCACATTTTTGGTATCTACAACTCTTCTAGGTAATTTATTTTTAAAAAAGAAAGTTATTTTGTAATCTTAATGGAATAAGTGTAAATGCAAATAAATAAATAAATAAAAATAATAATTAACATGTTTTTCATGTGGACATATATATGCTTTGGAACTTTGTTCTAACAAACTCAATTATTGAACTTTTAAAATCCAGCAGCAGATTATGCACAGAACACGTTTGCTTTCAATATGGCAATTAACATTAATAAAAACATCATATTGTAAATAACAAATCATTCTTGTGATTAGCATCAGAATTCTCTCACACACAGAAAAAAATAATGTTATGTTTCTGTAAGAATTCAGTGACATATGGAAAAGATTTTCTCTGAACTATTTTCCTATTTAAACAATTTTCACTCTAGTGATTGAAAGAAAAGCCCAGACTATCTGTTTCAAAAGGACTGTTAAATTATCTTTATTTGTTATTCAAGGGCAGTAATGTGTTTTCTTGCAATTTTCTTGTTTCCATTTAAGATTAAAAACAAACAAACAAACAAAAACACACTACAAAGCATGCAACAGATAACAGTAACATTTTTAAGACACCTAGGCTCTACTCCCCCATATCTCTAATTTGCTAAAAGTTTGATCTTTTTATTGGATTTATGAAACATATCAGGATCTATGCACTCATCCACGAAACAAATACATACATTTTAGAAAAAAATATAAAATATCTTGAGATATAAAGCGTGATTGTGTTTAGCAACTTACACAGTTTTTTATCTTTCCCACATCTATTATTGCAAGTGTACAGGCTCCTGGTTTCCAAAAAACAAAGGAATAGAAATGCTGGCACACAAAGAAAAAAAAAAAAGTTCTTAAAATAAGAGAAGCTCAAAGGAATATATGCTCCTCCCAAGCCAGATAAAACTTGAGTCTATAAACATAGACTAAGTACTTAAAATTTGTAATACTTTAATACTTGGATACCCTAGAGTCAAAGGGCAACCTGTAAAAAAAGACATTGGGCATATGCAAAAACAGAGACATTTAATCAGTTAAGTATGAGCAAAGATGAAGAAAAGTTGAATCCCCCCAAAATACTACTATAAAATAAAGAACTATTCTTTGTGACTAAGAACTGTTACATTGTATTTCACATAACTTAGATTTTCTTGAGGTAGAAGGGCAGCAGATGGTACAAATCCAAATCCTTTTGAAAGATTAGTGTATTGTTTTGTTTTTCATCTTGACATATTTCTCCTCCTTTCTGAGAAAAGATCCACAGGTCATGACTAATTATTCTCGGGGATGGACTCCGATTCTTATATGAGGTAGAGGTCCAGGTGGAGACTGCAGCATTCCTAAGGGGTTGGTATTGGAAATAGTACTATTTAACATAGTTGGCAGCATGGATAATGGGGCTGAGTGCACACTAACCTAGTGTCTCAACAATACTAAATTGAGTGGTGTGGTCAATGCAGTGGAAGGAAGTGTCCCCCATCCAGAGGGACCTTGACAAGTTCAAGACTTGTTATTTGCCCGTGCAAATAATATGCAGCTCAACAAGGCCCCTGCACCTTGTTTGGAGTAATTCCAAGCACAAATACAGGGTGGGTGGTGAGTGGATAGAGAGCAGCCCTGCAGAGAAGGACTTGGGGGTGCTGAAAAACTCATCATGAGCCAGTAACATGTGCTTGCAGCTGTAAGGAATGTTCCAGCAATTCATGTCAATAGATGGTTTGAAGGGTAAACCTTGAGTCTCTGATATCTAGGGGGTTTCAGAATAACTGCTAACTATTGTGACTATTGCATGGGACGCTACATAAGTCTCTGATATCCAGCCAAGAAGGACAAAGGAGAAGGACAAGGAAAAAGCCTGGGAGGAAGACTACGAGTCTTCAGCACAAGAGACACCCAGAGGGACTACTGGAGACATACGCATGCACCAGTGGGAGGGTTTGGATTCCAGGAACTAATTATAATAACCCTGCCTTTTCTAGAAGTAGTAATGAATATGCCTAGGAGCATAAAAGCCAGCTGCCTGATGTAACGTGTGTGTGTGTTGGAGGAGCCCAGACTCCCCACGCACCCAGCGCTGTTTAGTTGCCTTTTATTGACCCCCCCAAAAAAATCTTATAAAGCTAAATTGACTCGGAATTCATAACACAGCCCAGAACCCAAACATATCATGGGGCTGCATGAAAAGAAGTGTACCTAGCAGATTAAGGGAGGTTATTCTCCCCCTGCACTCCGCTCTCATGAGACCCCACCTGGAGTGCTGTATTCAGCTCTGGGGCCTGCAGCAAAGGAAAGACCTGGTCCTGTTAAAGGAAGTTCAGAGGAAGGCCGTGGAGATGCTCAGAAGTCTGGAGCAGCTCTCCTATGAAGAGAGTTGGGTTTACTCAGCCTGGAGAAGAGAAGGCTCCTGTGAGACCTTACAGCAGTCTTCAAGTACCTAAACAGGGCCTACAAAAAAGCTGTGGAGGAACACTTTGTCAGGGAGTATCGTGATAGGACAAGGAGTAATATCTTTAAGCCAAAAGAGGGTAGATTTAGATTAGATAGTAGGAAGAAATTCTTCAGGGTAAGGGTAGTGAGACATTGGAAAAGACTGGCTGGAGCAGTTGTGGATCACAGTTGTGGAGCAGTTGTCCCATCACTGAAAGTGTTCAAGTAACCTGGTCTAATGGGAGGTATCCCTATCCAAGGAAGTTGAATAGTCCTTAATATCCCTTCCAGCCCAAACCATTCTGTGATGACAAAAAACTTTCTTCTGTTCCTTTTCGTCACTTCCTAAGCTAATTGCATTAGAAGCAAACTAATAGTTTTATTTCAGCTCTAGTGAGGGCCCTGATAGAGCACAGTTTTAAAGGATAACAAAAGAGAATAAAGAGGGCTGTGTATAAACCCCAGCTTTTTCCAGGTAAACCTGTTCTGCCAACACAAACTGTGAACATGCAGAACTGTGTGTGAAAAAATGGAGTATAAGATAAACAGGTATTCCCAGATTCCAGACTAATGGTCAATTCTCCTAAACACAGGTGGAAACAATATAGATGTATCTGTTAGAGCAACAAATAGTGACTTGAAGGAAGCATTTAATTTTCCATAAAGTTCCACAAAACATTATATTTGGGCTGATTTTTGTGGGTTTTTTTTTTTGTTGTTGTTGTTGTTTGTTTGTTTTTGAAACTACTACGTCCACTGTGATTCCTGTAAAAATTATGGGTTATATTATGTCTCTCAATGTGTGAATTGCTTCTGTAAAATATAGGTTTTATAGGCCAATAGGATAATTTGACCGTGGAAGTCTAAGTCTAAGTCTAAGGACCTTATTATTTTCTTCCAATATTAAATAAAAGAAATACATCTAGGTAAAGAAACTTTGCTCTTTGAAGTTATAGTAGGACACGAGGTGCCAATAGTTGGAAGCAGTAACAGAAAACAGAAGCACTTAATGTGATGTTCCTTTCGTAACTAAAAATTTGTCCTAAATTAGATGATATGACATCAATGCTCGATAACTTTCATAATACTTTGTAATTAATTACTGTTATAGCAGGTTACTGTCATGGATACAGTTTATATTCCATTTTAGGGTAATATGATGCATTCAGTAGGTTGTTTTGGTTTCCCAATGTATGAGTACATTTATAACCCACGTAAATCTTTGTAAAGACTTTGTAAATTGGTTGAGGAAAGAGCATAAAAATAAACCAAGTTACAAACAGCATGATTGCTTTTTATCTTTTATATCTTTTTTATCTTTTTATTTTTATTCTTCACACCTAGTTATCATTTTTGAATCTGTTGAAATTTTTCCAATAGCTTTGATGGATGGAGTACGTTTTCACCAATAATTTAACTCCTAAAACATTACTAAAACGAAGTGACTGGGTAGAAAGTCAATGTTCAAAGAAAAAGAGTCAACATAAGCACTGAAATTTTATTAGATTTCAGAGAAATTCACACATCATTTTTCATAACATCCAGCAACAGTCCCAACTTGAACAGAAACCTCAACCCTCAAGAAAATTATTTTGGTAAGCTAATATCTCTTATGTCTTTGAAGTTGTGTTCAAGTCCTAAATACAGGCAACATAAATATTTGTGAATACAGATGTTGTCATTTACTACCCATAAGGCCAAAAGCAACTCTGAAATACTGCTTTAAATAATTTGCAGCAAGTTTTCCACACAGGAGTATTTTGTTTGATTACAAACCTTCATAATATATCAACCTTAACTTCTATGCATTTGAGCCTGTAGTATCAATATTCACTTCTCAGCCACTACACTTGAAAAAGTTGTATAATTAAATCATTCTGGGAAAACAAAACAAACCAAACAAACAAAAAAACAGTTTCCTAGAACAGAAACAAGCATTAGAGATAAGCCATGTTGGAGGTCAGTCCATTTGGACTTGTATCTATTTCTCATTTAAAACTAATGTTGAGGGCTCCAGCTGTGTAGGTTTCCATCCTACCTGACAGCTGACCTAGGGCTTCCCATTTTGCAAGCTTGACTGATAACATTAGGAGGCTTCTCCCTCTGCAACAGCTCATGATCAGTCTTCCTCAGGATGTAGAGTTCCTACTGGATAGTTAAACTTTCTTTGATTATTATAATCTTCAGGATGTTCTGATGAGTTAAGTGACCTGAAAACCTGGGTTAACTCACGCAAAGGCTGGATTGGTGCAGATGATACTTAGTGCAGATATTTAGTGTATGCTCACTTTGAGCACATGAAAGAACATCTGGTATGAACAAAAACATTAACTTATCAGAGCTGTGTAGAGGTTTCTGATTTTTTGGGGGAGGAAGTTTTCTGGGGAGCCTGAGGTTTTCTTCTGGGAAGTGTTTATTTATTTTACAATACTATTACTGATAATGATCTAACAATACTAATAACACAATCAGTTACCTTCTTTAAGTACAAAATACTTGATACAGAGTGGTTCCTAAGAATCTCACTTCTAGTTGAATTTTACAATTAGAAAAATCAAAATTAGAAAACATAAAGCACACCTGTGACTGCTACTCAAATTTCTAGATGATTTTCCCCTTTCCAATTCTCAATCTCTTTAATTCCTAGTTCAGAAATCCATCTGCTGCAGCACACTGATGGCTGCAGTGATAAGTCACATCTAAAATGCAATATAAACCTGAAATAAAAATATTTTCCTAATTAAAAAAGGAGCAATAATATAACACACATTCACAAACAAAGACTGCTCTTATTTTGCAATAAATGCAATGAAGTTCCTGTTATCCCAGGATATCCCCTGTTATGCAATCATAATTTTAACATCTTTGTATGTAATAATTTAAAAGAAAATTATTCCTTACCATTTTTGATACTGTTATTGAAGAGAAAGTTGCTGTTGTTGAAGTCATGCTTTTCTTGCCTATTTTTCATTTGTTTGCTTATTTTTAAGAGGCTGAGGTTATGGGGGAGGAGAAGAGGAAAATAATTTCACAAACCACCAACATAAATTTACTTTGATAAACTTCCTTTGAAACCAAAAGGCCTACCACCAATGCTCTTCAGCAATTGCTATTCAGACACAAGGAGATTCACTGTTATTCAAATTTAAAGTGTTTCTGATTATTTTTTTTCAACAGTTCCACAGAAGAGGCAAAGAACAACCCAGTGCGTAAGTCTTCCTCCTTTGTTTTCACAGAAAACTGAGTAAATTAGTTTAAACCCTCACTGAATGTGACACATATTTCTTAACCCACACTGAAATGAATAACAGTCATAGCCCATTTAGTTGAACGTGTAGGCTAAGCAGGTAGCTTCTACTGTTGTTCAGCTCAGTGGCAGCAGAGCCAGTTGTTGGTGGTCAGTGGCAAAGAATCTCAAAAGACTTCACACAGAGGCACGGTTGTCAGTGTGTTACCACACCACACACAGCTCAGCCAGTACATACATGTACTATCCTGCTTATACAGATGATGACCTATGCTGTGCCAGAAGGCTATCCTTTTGTGGATTTGTCCTGAACTTTTCAGAAAGAGGGAAGGCTCCAGAGATGTGTGGCAGTAATATCTAAGACATGCATTGATCCACAAGGCTAGATCTGCCTTTCGACATGACATTCATAACTGGTTTTAAACATATTTTAAAAAAAAAAATTAAACTATTAAAGCCAGTATTAAGTGAAAATCAAAGTTAAAAATATTTAATTCATCTGTCCATTTTCATCTAGGAAGGCTGTTAATTAATGTGATAACTAAAACAAATATATTCAAGTAAACTTTAAATAAGCTTAAGGTTAACTATTCAGACCAAAGATCATTGTGCCACGAGCATGTTGTCAGTGGTTGGTTTCCTTTCCCAGACATTACTAACATCAGCATTCCACTATGTAATGCATTACTTGTTTATTTAAAAATGTTAAATTAATCTCACTGATCTGAGAGCCCCTGTTGGTATAGCCAAAATGGTCAGCTTTTCCCAAGCAGTACTGAGGACTTTGGAGAAGATCTGGTTTTGATTACATTTTTTCATATTGGTCTATAGATCAGGTCAGTGGGCTCCTTTCAGTTTCAAAAGGGAAGTTGAAACAGACCAATGAAGATTAGAGATTTTTCAGTCACCTTGCACAGTACTTTGCTGAACAAGAATCAGGTCAGAACAAACAATGACACCTGTTCAGCCATATACAATAAGCAATATCACTTAAATGTATGGAGAAGCTTTGTTATTTAAAAAAAAAAAAAAAGCATCATAACTTTATTATCACATTGCCCTTTTTTTTTTTTTATGCAACACTATTGCAAAGTAACTTTAGACTGGATAGATTCACTGTCATTTACAGGCATTTTTTCTTGCCTACTTACAAAATGACAGAGTGGGCATTTTTGTTTTAAATGTGAGGAAGTAGAGGCATATCCACTAAATGTCTTAACAAAAGTTAAGTTTTTAATTTTATTCATATTTTGATCAATTCTTGATTATTTTTTTTTATTCTTGACAGCATCTCAAAAGTATTTTCCTTCTGATATCAGAGATAAGAAATAATTGCCTTATAATTGTAAATATTTATGATCTTTATCTACATAAACATGACCTACTTTCACATGTAGTTTCATAATGTTGGCAGTAGGGAAAATTAATCACAGATACATGATGCATTGCTTCAGATAAAACATTCCAACACTTATTAAGACACAAAACAGCTTTTCTTCAAAATATGGCTCAGAGTCATTCTGGAAACTAATGGTTTTCCCACCCACATAAGCAGACAAGTAAGAATGTTCAAAAATGCTTTGTTTTCTCTGGGTCAGAGCACATCCTCTTGGCTTGTTCAACTACTCTGTTACAGTTTTATAAGAATTAACAAAATTCTGATGTGAATAGATCTACTCAGTTTTACCAGAATAGTTTTAGAAGCCATCCCTTCCATAATTGTCTATAAATACTTTTATTTAAAAAGAGATTACTTCTTGTACATTTATACGTACTTATTCTCAATTGTTCTTTTCCACTGTAGTATTTTAACACCAATAATATTTTGTCTTTCAACAGTTCAAGGGTTGGTGGTATTTAAAACTGTAACATAGAACCTTGTGATGACTCCAACTTCACTAAGTCTTTTTTGACAGAAATGTACTTAAGAGAAAATTTATATTTTTGCAAAAGCCATCAGAGAATCATAGAATCATTAAGTTTGGAAAAGATCTCCAAGATCATGTGGTCCAACATGTGATTGGACCATGGCTCTTTTACATGGTGGTAGAGGCTCCTCTACCACCAATACAACCCACTAAACCCATCATTCTACTGTTATTACAGTAATCCTCTTTTGTGGTAGGGTTCACTTAAATTCATTAAAAAAAAAAAAAAAAGCATATTTCTTTATCTTCCCAGTGCCAATGGAATGTCTAAAGATGATACCCTACAGAAGTTATGAAGAAACTTTCAAGTAAACTGAAAATACATTAAAAAAAAAAAATAAAGAAGAGCTTTCAGGGAGCTTCCTCCATGAAACTCATTTAATTTAACCTAATGTCAATCAGACCTAGAATACTCATAGCAGCATGAGCAGAGAGAATCAGGCTGTTCAAGGAAGATAATTTTCACAATAAGTCAGTCAATAATATATTACTAAAAGGACTAGTAAGGGAAAAGGAGTAAAAGCGTACTTTGCTCAGAGAACTGCTTTTCCAAATGAATGTGGAATATGGTTTCTATAAAGCTATAACAGGAAGTTAATTCGAAGATAAAATAGTTTCCATATATTGATATATCTTTTTGTCATGTCAGTTAAAGAAGCATCTTACTTGTACAATTTTTATTAAAAAATAAATAAATAAATAAGTAAAATGGTCTTTTAACAACTTGGAAAATAAAGGTCCAGTAAGGGTCTATACAACATAAATGGACTATTAATAACCATAAAAGTGTTGTTTATGAACTGATTTGGATTTTTTTTTCTGATATAGAAGCTTACCAGATATAATTTTAGCCACGATAAAGACCTGTTTTGGGAATGCAGGAAAATCTTTTACATTAAAGCAGCCCTTGAAAATGCATGAGATTAATGTTCGGTTTTCAATTATGGTTATAACTCTCTAAGTTAGCAGAGCAAAAGATTCAAAGTTGAGAAAGAAAGCATGTAAGAAAGCGTGTAAGAAAGCGTGTAAGAAAAAGGAGTCTAGACAATCCTTGCAGAGATGGACTCAGAATTTATAGGCATAAGAGTTATGAATCAATCCATGCTAGGAAAACAAAGCACACAAACTGAAGTTGATCACTTCAGTTTCAGAGTTTTCAAGAGTTTGTTGTTTACTTTCTTTTCTCTATTTTGCTACAATGTAATTTAACATAAATGCAAGTGCTTATCTCTGTTTTCCACAGGATTTCCTTTAAAACTGCTGTTTCCAAATGCAGTTTGCTTGGAACTCCATCACAGAAAGGAAATTGCTTTGCCACCTACTTAATGAGATGGATCACACTTTTGGAGTGCATAGTACTGTATAATCAGACTCCCAGTAATGATAATGACGTTAGTAACAGGAACCCTTATATTAACAGACACCTTTATATAGGTGTCTATATAAACAATTTAGAGTCAGAAGGAACTGCTTCCTCCTCTGTAATCTCTAGGTATCCTCTAGGGAGCCAAATTTCATACTCTCTTAAGTATACTTCTATTGGACCACACAAACAGAACAGAACAAATCCTTGGAACAGAAAAGTTAATAAAAAGTGTCACACAAGTATAATTATTAATTATATATATATATATATATATATAATTAATCTGATTATTATATATATTATACATATTAAACTTGATGTCAGAGTGTTCAGGTGCTTGTTTGCAAGTGGATGAAATCAAACCCAACAATGACAAGATTTAGTTTTATACGCTTTAAAGCACAGGATACATATGCTTGTTTAAATAAACAATTAATGTAGCCTGAAAGTTAGTTTGACTTGCTTTTTTTTTTCCCCCCCCTTGGAATGCTGACAATTCTTTATTCAATTGTACTGCTATGACAACTTCTTCATTTATCAGCAATTGACATATATTTAAAACATATATATAAAAAAAAGTAGAAAGCAACATTTAAATTTAAAATAATATGTACCTCATTGTTACAATATTTACAGCTACAAAAATATAGCTAGTTGAATTAAAATTTGCTCTAGGAAAAAAATAGTTTTTTCCTTATAGAAAGTTGCCCTTACTCTCCATATGTACTTGCCTATTATATTTCAGAGGAAAAGCACCAACTAAAATTTGTGCAGTAAAAGTGGTAGGAGACAAGTTATTTTATTCTTACAAAAAGCAATGTGGAACATGAAAATTTGTGTTGATAGATTCTGCAGATATTAGTGGAATAATATCTGAATTCTATATCAGATATTATTCCACTAATATATATAGAATTATTATTATGGATAACAACTGCTAGTCTCTTCAACCCACAGATTAGCCAACCAGTAGAATAATAAATTTGTACATTTTAAATGATTTCAAGATCCACCCCTCTTGGTGCTGAAGTCAACCACAACGATTTAAGTCTGCTTATTACCAGCTGCTTTAAATTATTAATTTTCTGATGAATTTATTTCTCAGTTTTACCTGAAGTAAATATCAATACTTTAGATTTAATTTAGAAATCTGGCCTTAATAAAAAGCAGGCTATGTGCACATACGTAAAAATGACAGACATGTTATTTCATTATTTTTTCCACTCAAAGGTTTTTGAGAATTCTCTGGAATGTTTTTTTTTTTTTTTTTTTTGATGTAGGTATGACTAATTCCACTGATACCTAATATTTTATAGAAATACTTTTAATCTTCAGTACATTATACAAAAAAGTAAATTCAGAAAAAGATCCCCAAATGAAAGTTTTCTAACACACAGATGATCTAAAACAAGAGTTAGGCTTCTAGCAATGAGATTATGCATAGCAGAGTCTGCTTTACAAAATGGCTTTAAGAATCAGTGTGAAGTGAGAAAAATAAAATGCAGTTAACTGGACATTCAGTAGCCTGTTAGTTCTATCTGCTATATTAAACTGAACAGAATTACTTTTGAAATTTGGCCCTTTCTCATTGCTAATGGGTCATCCATATACTCTCACACCATCTGGTATATTAACCTTTCAAATAGTGACAAACTAAAATATTTGTCCCACATCAACAAGCCATAGTATTAATAAGCCATATTTCATTGCATTATTATAATGTCATATAGCTAAGAACACCTCTCCCTACATATACTTTTTTCTTATCTTATCCTCAGATATTTTCTGAAGGAAATTAGGATTATTAGGATATTAATCTCATTAGATGAATTTATGAAAAGAGAAACACTGTGAAAACACTACTTCTAAGAACAAAATGCAATATGAAGCATATCCTGTTAAAGATGTATTTCACACAGTGATTTAAAAAAGGATTTCAGCACTGAAACAATGTAAGTCTTTAAGTCTCAGTATTTGTATTAACTTCTAAATCAAAAATAAGAAATAAACATTTAACCAAATACTGCTTTGAAAATTTAAAAAACTTACCTTGTTATTGTAAATAAGTACCCTTCTATATCTGAAAAACAACAATAACAACCTCTATGTTTTATGTTTTACACTATGTAATAGGGTGTTAGAATTAATATTACCCAGCAGTAGTAAAAGGAAAGGGGAGAAATATCTAGCTAAATCTAACTCAGCTACATACTTCAAATAACTGTTTCCTGATCTTCAGTACTTTGCTGGGTATTTCAGACCTTTTTTTTCCCTACTATCAGTATGAAAGTAACCCATACTCTGTAGCAAATGAGAAATATAAGAATAAGTAATAAGCCCCCAATCTTACCCCTTACCCTCTGGGTTTTCTGGGCTCCTCTTGCTTCTCAGTGTTACAGAGACGTGTAAACAACAGAATTTCCTGCATCCTTTTCTCATCTACACTGTACTGGGACTTGGCCAACAGGATTATTTACAACATTAGGGCCACTCCACAGTAACTTGAAAATGACTCCCCATTGGTCAGGTTTTATCAAAACTAAAACCACAACATTTTTCCTTTATGTGCAAGTCATTTATCCAAAATAAAACATTTTTCCATGTTGTTCTTCACTAAGTATTACTTTCTTATATTTATATTCCTCCTTACCTTTCTAAACTGAAGACCATGACCCCAGTCGCCTAAAGGTTATGTAAAAACCTAAATTAATTATTCTAAATGTAGTAATTAAGCACATGCACCCACACTGGGTGGATTCATATGTTACTTCTTGCTCTTATGCAGATTTCCTGGCCAACTATATGGCAGGTCCTTGAGGTATAAAGCTGATACGGTTTGTTGCAGTTAATATGATTTGCTATAGCTCTGAACAGCTAAATATTTTCAATTATAAAAAAAAAAACTCATATACAAAATACTGACAATTCATATGTCATAATCTCAGACTGAGAAGCCAGGGCTCTTCTAAGTTTTAAGAGCATAACTCGATTTCCCTATTAACATTTCATTGCCTTTTCATCACTATAGAAGTCTTCATTGTGAGTAGTAGCTATGGCTACAAGACTTCATTTAACTAAGAGGATTCTCTGATGAATCTGATTCACAAAATCTACTGCACTGATTGGAGACAAAGGGCATACAGTTAAAAAAAAGGGGGGGGGGGGAGGGGAATTACATGAGGGACCTAGGCATTTCTATGTAAATAATAATAATAACAAAAATAAATAAATTTAGAAGCCTCTATCAAATTTGTGCGTCTATATATATACATATATAAGCAATAAAATAAGGCAACAGCTACTTTATACATATTCCATGACTCCTTCAGCCACATATATCTCATCTCCCACTAGAATACTCTCTGGCTATATTCCATTATCCCTACTGTAGGAAATCAATTCACAATTTTTAAATCAAATTATGTACACATCATAACTTACATTGTATGTTATTCATTTGTAACTAACCACATTTCAACCCATTCATAAGATGCAGACCTCACTTCCCACCATTCTACTCTTACTGCAATTTCTGCCTGCAACCAAGAAGTCTGTTCCATTGCCCTTACTCAGACGATTTTGCAATTTCTAAAGAAATTGATACGCAGTCATCAGGAAGTTAGAACACAGGAAGTTAAGTAACTTGCATCAGAACTGAAAATGCCTTCAGACGTGAAGCTTTCTAACAGAGGATTTATGCCTCTATTTCCCCCTCCCCCTTAAAATAAACAAATAAAATTAAAAAATAAAAATCAATATAACACTGTGAAGAGTACTACTGTTGGAAGTACCACTAACTGCTGCAAATATCTTTTTTTGGGGGGGGGTTGGGTAGGGAGGAGCCTAGGGGGAAAAAAAAAAAGCACATGGTAGGCCAATAGTAAACCTAGAATGACAACTCAGGTTCTGTTCTGTTGCACCTGTCGTACTCACCAAGTCTTGGAGGAATCTTGATTTTATGCCATTGTTATAGGTATATTCAAATTTAATTTAAAAATACAGATTAAATTTGCGAAGTTACCATGTGAAATTGTACGGATCACATAGGTGGCACATTTTATAAACTTACAAGAAATAAATTGTAAATGCAATAATTCATTGACTTTGGAGAGAAAATCAAATTTACAAAGGCAAACAAGAACTTTTCATACTAAATAAGCTTGTGGATTGCAAACCTGCATGAAACTAGAAAACTACTAGGGAAAGATGGCAAGGAACTTAATATCATAGCTAGATTTGAAAAGCAATTGCAAATGTTTACTTCAAAAATGGAATACCCAGCTATTCTTAGTTGCAAATATAATCTCCGTTTGGTCTGATTTGGCCATTTAACATGATTTTGGCTTGTAATTTTATTGTACAACAATTGTATTGTAATTTGTAATAAAAATTACAATTGTATTGTAATTGTTACAGAACAGGTGTTGCCAACATGCAAACTTGCTAACGTGAACTTCCACAAATGAATTTTATTTTTATATTGGGTTTACAGGGCAAGGTTTTGGTAGTAGGGGGCTGCTGGGGTGGCCTCTGTGAGCCCCATGTCAGATCAGAGCCAGCTCCAGCCAGCTACAAAGGGACTCACTGCTGGCCAGAGCTGAGCCAGAGTGATACTGGTTTGGCCTCTGGGAGAACAGATGGAAGAAAGGGAAAAAAAAAAAGCTGCATAACACCAGCTGGGAGAGAGGAGTGAGAACCAGTCCTGCAGATCCCAAGGTCAGTGCAGAAGAAGGGCAGGAGGTGCTCCAGGCACACAGCAGCAGTTCCCCTGCTGCCTGTGGAGAGGTCCCTGATGAAGCAGGCTGTCCCCCTGCAGCCCATAAGTCCCACATGGAGCAGATCTCCATGCTGTAGCCCATGGAGGAGCCTCCAGTGGAACAGGTAGATGTGGCCTGGAGGAGTCTGCGGCCCATGGAGAGCCCCTGCAGGAGCAGGCCCTGGGCTGCAGCCCATGGAGAGGAGCCCACACGGGAGCAGGGATCTGGGGGGAGCTGCTGCCTGTGGGGGACCCGTGCTGGAGCAGTTTGCTCCTGGGGGATGGATGGACCCCGTGGTACAGAGCCATGTGGGAGCAGTTCTTGAAGAACTGCCGTGGGCAGCCCACGCATGATCAGTTTGGGAAGGACAGCATCCCATGGGAGGGACCCTATGTAGAGCAGGGCAGAGAGTGACCATGAAGGAGCGGCGGAGACGAAGTGTTAGGGACTGACCACAGCCCCATAACCTGTTCCTCTGCACTGCTCAAGGGGTGGAGGTAGAAGAGGGTGGATGGAGGGAAGGTGTTTTTTAGTTTTTAGTTTCTCACTGTTCTAGCTTGTTAGTAGTAGGTAATAAATAACATTTATCTTACTTTGTTGAGTCTGATTTGCCTGTGGCAGTAATTGGTGAGTGTTCTCCCTGTCCTCATCTCAACCCATAAGCTATTTTCATTGTATTTTCTCCCCATTTTCCTCTGAGGAGTGGCAGTGGGAGAGTGGTTGTGGTTGACTTGTGCTGCCCAGCTGAGTAAAACCATCACAGCTGTCTTCCTAGAAATCATTAGGTAAGTAAACAATTCCTAGTAAGCTCATACTAAGAACATTTATACACCTGCCAAGAGAATCAGGCCATAGTCATTTCTTGAAAAAAAATAAAAATAAAAATAAATAAATAAATAAATCAGTAAGTAACACGTTTTGACACATGGCATCCATTGTCATCTGGATTTTTGCATCCCTGACTAGTGTGACTAGTGTGGGATGGACTCCATTCCTTGGAGTATATTTGATTTTTAGCAGTATGCTTAATCTGATTTTTCAAGATCTGCAGAGGAGCATTTACAAAACAAAGAAGACAAACTTTGAATTTTTTAATGTGATCCTGGGATCACAAAGGAAGAAACACGATTCTTTTTAGGATTATTGAGCCAATGAAGAAATAATTTAATTCGTCTCAGAGAAGAAAGTTAGAGCAAGTCTTTTTTCAAACATAGAAGTTAATATACTTACTATATTGATGCATTTCCTACGCAAATACAAAAAATTAAATTGCAATATTATTCTTCAATACTGTTATAAATGAAGTCTCAATCTGAATTTAGTAATATTTATACTTATATAAGGTATAAAAGCTATAAAAGGTATAAAACGTATAAAAGGCAAGTAAACAGCGCTGGGTGTGTGGGGAGTCTACACTTACACTCCACCAACACGCACACACAAACATCAAACATTCTAAATATATACAACATCGCTTTTACATATTAAACCCGAGAATGCCTATACATACGTACAATCAGGAAGGGTAACAAACAATCTTTAAGTTCCCTCACTTAACTGTCTCCATTTTCCAATTCCTTTTGAACAATATGTCTCACTTTAAGTTGTCAAGCCACTCGGTCTTCAGGCCTTATGTATCCCGTTCTTCCCAGATCGAAGAAAAACATATCCATCTCCTTTTCAAGGCCAATAGGCCTGGGTCAAAGGCACGTTCAGGTCAACAGGGGGCATAACAGCAAAAGCCTTCGATGGCTGTAGCAGCAGAGGGGCCCATGGCGTAGCAGAAGTATCAGTAAAGGAGCCCGCAGCTCCCTCACTATCTGGCAAACCACACGTTCCTGACTGTGGTCCCACACGGCTCTTTAAGGCCTCAGAGACTGCTCGCCAGGTGCCGAGCGGTCCCATTGCAACCTTGTCGTTTTTAGTTGCAGAGTCCCAAACCTTGACCTCAATTTGGGCCCATAATTCAGGATCATAAACTGTCTGATTGTTAATAAGGAGAATAAGCTGCAAGGTTACCAGGACAGTCTTTGTTTCTAAGGACGTATGATTCCCCATAATGCGCAGCTGCTTACCAGCGAGGGGCAGTTGTGTGTGCAGGTCCGCATCTCTCAGCTTGAGCTTCTTCCCAGCTCCGGTGCGCCCATTTCCAGTAAGTTTCTGTACAAGCTTCTCTGAGCGGTTTGCTGAGTTTGGCCGAACCCATCTTCATGACGCAATCAAAGTGCCTGTTCCCGTCCTGGTCTCCATTCTGCCAGCCTGTTCCTCTTCACTCCTTTTTCCTGCTTCTTTATTGTGACTTAACTTCATTGTGTTACCTTTTCTTTTATCTTGAGGGCAGGCTCCCCTCTTATACCCTTCTCTCCACAGCAGTTCTTTTCAAAACAACTTTTCACTGGTCAAACAACTTTGCATATAACAACAGCAGCAAAAACCCAGAAACTTCCATACCTTTAGGGCTGGAGAACAAGAAACCAACCCCAGACTGCATGGAGTCTCCTGAATCACCCTTCTTTGTTCCCTCTAAACGCTTTTATATTCCTGATGGCCTCAGCATTAAGAGTCTAATGTTATCCCAACCACGGGGCTTTCCGACCCACCCCCATGGCCACATTCCCAAATCTCCTCCTTCTTTATTAATATCAACCATTTTCTCAACCCGAATTACCACTCCATATATAACAACAGGCCGCAGGGGAACTGCTGCTGCCTGCCTGCAGCACCTCCTGCCCTCCTGCTGCACTCACCTGGGGGGCTGCAGGGCTGCTTCTCCTCTCTTTCTCCCTGCGAAGCAGCTTTTTTTGTTGTTGTTATTTTTTTTCTCCTTTCTTCACTATGCTCTCACAGAGGAACAAGCGACATCATTTCTTGGCTTGGCTCTGGCCAGCAGTGGAGCCCTTATCTAACGTGGGGTAGCTTCTAGATTCTTCTCACGGAAGCCACCCCTATGGCCCCCTGCTACCAAAACCTTGCCACGTAAACCCACCAGAGCAACTCTTTCAGTGAAGACATTTTTCGTAAGAACCAACCGAAACCTCCCCTGGTGCAACTTAAGGCTTTTTGCTCGTGTCTTGTCACTTGGGGCTTGGGAGAAGAGAACGACCCCCACCTCTCTGGAGCCTCCTTTCAGCTTCCTGTAGAGCACAGGAAGGTCTCCCCTGAGCCTCCTTTTCTCCGGGCTGAACAACCCCAGCCCCCTCAGCCGCTCCTCACCAGACTTGTTCTCGAAACCCTTCACAAGCTTCAGAGCCCTTCTGCGGACACGCTCCAGCACCTCGAGGTCTTCGCTGAACACAGTGTGCAATTCGAGGTGCGGCCTCACCAGAGCCGAGCACAGAGGGACAACTGCTTCCCTAGTCCTGATGGCCACTCTAGTTCTGATACAAGCCAGCTGTAGAGATATTTCTATGCATATATATGCAGCACTAGTACATGTTCCTTGGAAAACCGGTCAAACTCTCTTCAAACCCTCTAACTGGTTTCCTCTAACTGGCACTGATGCTTCAGCTGGATCCTCTAAATCCCATGTTACTGCTTCTGCTTCCTAAGCAGGTGATGGAAACTCCTAACCGCAGAGCAGAGGAGTTGTAGTTCTGTCTACAGGCAATATTTGGAAGTCTGGAAGATGCTTCCCTTGCTCAGCTGCCATCCCGATGTTAATCAATCAGCCGATCTTTTGCCTTCCAGCAAAAGTCTTGATGCAGTTCTTAAGGCAAGTTATTTCTGAAAATCCTCAGCCAGCTCTGTGCACGCCAAACCTTTCATGGCACTGTGCAAGGCGCGGCTGGCAGCGATAAATCAGGTTGTGGAATGAATGGCAACGTGTGGGGAGGGAATTTTCAGGTGGCTTCGCGCTGTTTCGCAGGTCCCTGAATTAGAGGTAATGAGGAAACAAGCGGTAGGAACAAAACCTTGAGCGAGGCTGAGATCAAGAATTGGCTACAGTGTTAAAGAGGACCTTTGGGCAGTGGGCAATTGCTGGCTGGCTCCAGGCGCGTGCCTGAGGGTCTCTGACCAACTGTGGGATAGATTTGGGCGCGTGGACAGCACGTGGGGCTACGGGGAGAGGACATGTAGGAGTGAAAAAGGGCAATAAACGCCTCCTGTTCAAGAGCCATCAGGAGTCTGTGTCTTGCATCCCTTCAGCAACACAAATATATGGCTCCAGATCCAAAATGTCATGTATTTGGCAATTTTATTTATGGTAGCACTCCCCTCCCCTCCCCTCCCCTCCCCACCGCTCTTTTGCTGTCCCTCCCCTCCCCTCCCCTCCCCTCTTTTGCCTCCCCTCCCCTCCCCTCCCCACCGTTCTTTTGCTGTCCATCCCCTCCCCTCCCCTCCCCTCCCCTCCCCTCCCCTCCCCTCCCCTCTTTTGCCTCCCCTCCCCTCCCCTCCCCACCGTTCTTTTGCTGTCCATCCCCTCCCCTCCCCTCCCCTCCCCTCCCCTCTTTTGCTTCCCCTCCCTCCCCTCCCCACCGCTCTTTTGCTGTCCATCCCCTCCCCTCCCCTCTTTTGCCTCCCCTCCCCTCCCCTCCCCTCCCCTCCCCTCCCCTCCCCTCCCCTATGCTCCCTGTCCCTACACACCCCTACACTCCCCTCCCCTATCCTAGCCTACACTCCCCTTCGCTACACTACCCTACATTACCCTATGCTCCCCTCCCCTCCCCTCCTCTCCCCTCTCCTCCCCTATGCTCCCTGTCCCTAAACTCTGCTACACTCCCCTCCCCTATCCTAGCCTACACTCCCCTTCGCTACACTACCCTACATTACCCTATGCTCCCCTCCCCTCCTCTCCCCTCTCCTCCCCTCCTCTCCCCTCTCCTACCCTATGCTCCCTGTCCCTACACTCTGCTACACTCCCCTCCCCCCTATACTACCCTACACACCCCTACACTCCCCTCCCCTATCCTAGCCTACACTCCCCTTCGCTACACTACCCTACATTACCCTATGCTCCCCTCCCCTCCTCTCCCCTCTCCTCCCCTCCTCTCCCCTCTCCTACCCTATGCTCCCTGTCCCTACACTCTGCTACACTCCCCTCCCCTATACTACCCTACACACCCCTACACTCCCCTCCCCTATCCTAGCCTACACTCCCCTTCGCTACACTACCCTACATTACCCTATGCTCCCCTCCCCTATGCTTTCCTACACTCCCCTCCCCTATCCTACCCTACACTCCCCTAAACTCCGCTCCCCTACACTACCCTATACTCTCCTACGCTTCCCTCCCCTCTAACATGCTACACTCCGCTATGCTATGCTACACTACCCTATCCTACCCTCCCCTAACCTCCCCTACACTATCTTCCCCTGCCCTCCCCTTCCCTCCCTTTCCCTCCCCTTCCCTCCCTTCCCCTCCCCTCCAGTCCCCTCCCTTCCGTTTATTCCCTCCCCTTCCCTCCCCTCTTGTCTTCTTCTCTCCTCTCTTCTTTCTTTCGGGCAACTTCAAATTGCTTCAGTCGTTCTCATAGCTCCTATCCCTGGCTGAGTCACGGGAACCCATCAGCAGCAACCAGAAGCGCTCCAGCTGCTGTGTCACTGGTCGAGCAACAGTCTCCAACTGGGAATCGCTGACTTTGTTCTGTGGCTCAGACAGGTGCCTTGCAGTTCCATTGTGGCCTGGACGTGTCCTCTTGCTGTGTCCCCACCTACAGCGCAGTTCTGCTTAGAAGCAGCAGCAGGCTTTTGAAGATGTCCCACTCCTTCCATTTTCAGTTTCAGAGCTTGGCTAGCCGGGTGGTGTCTGTCAACAGAAGACAACAAAGAGATTTGGGTTAGAAACAGCTAACTGAGTAGTTCCTTTGCACAAGGGCAAGGACTATTTACCCCTTCCTAATGGAGACTGCAGTGTCAGAGATAATGACAGGTCCTTCAGAGAGCTTTGAAAGATCCCTTGGGGATGCTGAGTCCAGAGGACCAGAGGAAATCTGTCTAAAGTACACCATGGAATCACTCTGAATTACTTCCGAGCGGAAGCATGTGGCCGATACGGCTTCAGCTGGTTTCAGTGTTCTTCTTCACCTCATACCTAAATCCAGATAAAAGGTCTCAATGCAGATGGAAAGACTGAGAAATATAGAAATCACTGATGTGCTTTGAGAACTTCTAAGAACTGAGAACTAAATAAATCCAATGTTGTAACATTAAGGATTGGTTAGAAAAGTAAACGTTAAAAACAAGTAAAGGAGAAGGACAAGTAAGCTTTCTTAAAAGGATCTACTATATTTAAAGGATCATTAAATAAGTAAATAAGTAATGAAATATATACGCAGAGAGATAGATAGATAGATAGACAGAAACCTAAGAAACTGCTGCGCAGGTTAGCTTCTTGCTCTCTTTTCTCAAAGTGCTAGTGAATACAGCATCTGTGTGCGTTACAAGCATTACCCTCGGTCCACCACAGGTACACACGCGAGGACAGCCTGCAGGTTGCGGAGGCAAAGAAACTGCTCTGGCTGGATGTGAAGAGCCAAGACAGAAGTTGCTGTCAGGGAAAAGATACACAGAGGGGATGAAAAACACGGAGTGTGCTTCCGACCTTCACAACTTCTAAGCAAGTGGAGATGAGGGTGTGGAAGAAGCAAATCAGCTGCTGATCGAGAAGCAGCCTGAAGATTGTCCTTAAGCAGGGCCTTGCATTCTTCGTTTTTAGAGCATTGCTTGCCTTCAAGTGCACGATCAGGATTTTATTAACTTTCTACCACTACAGAATGGCACCCGATTCCTTCACAAAACTTACGGGTGGTAATTGGAAATATTGGTCTGCATTCTCTATTTCCTTCTTCATCTCAATTCTCTTTTGGCCTGTGAAGCTTTTCGGATCAGAGGAGAAGATCCGCTGTAATCCGGAGTTTTGGATACTGCAAAGGAAACAAAGAATCGTACTGACAGCTCTTGTCAACCTCACCTGCAACCATCACAGAAAAGAACACCGAAAGAACGCCGCTTTCTCATGGGAAGCATAAATTTGAGCATAGGAGTCCTATAGCTGAAGCGAGGTGAAGCAAGTTCCAAAGAAGGTGAAGGAGCACACACATACGCGTTTCCATAAAGCTGTGTTTTCAAACAAACGGTTTAAAGACTTAGATTTTCTTACAAGGGAAGAATGAAACAATAAATAAACGAAAATTACCTGGACATCCAGTTTTCCTCTAGCTTGCTTTGGTTCTTTCAGAATCTGAGTCTGGAGTGACAGTCAGGGAGCAGCATTGTGCAGAAATGCCAAAGCCTCCCCAGCTTGTTGTACCTTCATCAACAAGGGCTTTGATAGTGCTGCCTCCTCAGCAACATCAGCAATTTCCTAGGAAAGCTGGTGTCCACCAGGTCAATTAGGAATGGGAAACCCCTCTAGCCACAGCTTCACACTCACACCAGAGTTGGCAGGACAGGCCGACGGACAGAGAAGGGTCTGTAAGAGTGTTAGAAAACAGCCTTGAAACAGATTTCCGTCAACCCAGGACAAATTACTTGCTCATCCCTTCCAACTGAACTCGAAGTAGAAGGAGGTGATCCCAAGCTGCATTCCTGACATCTATGCTGCAAAGTCATCAAATGTGACATGTTACTGTACCAGCCTGTTACGAACAGAAACAGGACTTTGAGGTTATGCTGTCTGATTCGAATTAAGCTCAAAGAGTTAGTCCTTTGGTATGTTTTTGTCTGCAAGTGTTTTCACTGTCTCCCAGACAATGTCTCCAGCAAGCTAGCTGCTTGTTTCATTTGTTCTGTTCTGTTCTGTTCTGTGCTGTTCCGTTCTGTTTTGTTTTGTTTTCTCAGCAAGGATTCTTAGAGAAATGAGATTAAAGTGATCATCTTGTATGTCCATCCATCCCTCCCACCCCTTCGCTTGTCCAGAGCTTTTACCTTGTCCACCAGCTTGAATGAACTCGGTCATAGCCGCAGTTGTGTCCAAGCCATTCTGTTGCTAGACATGTTGTGAAAACAGACAGCTAAGTAGTGGGGAGAGGACGTGCTGCTGTCTGCAGTGTGACCTCAGCGCTTACCAAACAGTAGGGAATACACAGAGAAGGGCGTTAGGAAAACTTCAAGCCCCAGATACATTTTATGTGGAAACCATATTTCCCAAGATAACACTGGACACAACTGCATAATCAAAATGGATTCATTTCTTGGTTCATCCAGCTCCTAGGTTTTAGTTTTGAAAAGTTTCTGTCTTGGCTTAAAGCACTCTTCCAATCTCTATTTCCAGTTACTATGATTTCCTGAAATAGCTAATCCCATTTTTTTCTTTGTACAATCTCCCAGTCTCTTTGTTTTCCTCTCCCCAAGAAACTTAGAACTGCTCTCTTCATACTTGACAACTAGATATGGAGCTGTATCAGCCAGAAGGAAGTTTCCTTCACACTTTCCGCTTCTTACGGTATCTGGACTCTTACCTTTACTCTTACTCGCCCTTCCTACGTTAGCACCAAGAAAGCTGTTTTGGAGATCTGACGTCTTGCTTTCCAGAAGCTACCCTGAATCACCTTTACGAGAGCTGTCCCACGCTGCGAGCACAAGTCTTGCAGTCTGGCCAGATATTTGCCTTCTAAGTCAATAACCAAATCTGTCAAGTTAAGAACATGTAGTTACTGGAAAGGAAATCCTTTTATTTTTATTTATTTATTTATTTATTCCTAGACTGAGAAGGGATGAATTGTGGGGAACAAGCAAAACTCAGGTGAAAAATGAAATGACAAATGTTAAGGTCAGGCAGCTTGCCCACTGCAAGTGCTAGCCTGAAAGCAGATGGAGTGCATCTTCATACACCACAGCCTGAGACACTACTCGACAGGCCAGCCCATGTGATGAAGTCCATTGCTGTCCTGAATTTTAACGTGACAGGGGGACTCTTAAGCCTCTTGTTTATGCTTTAGCACTTGCGGTCTATGGGAGGACCACAGCACACTCTTCTCTGTCTACCCTTATTTGTTGATCGTCTGTAGGAAGAGGAGAACGTGCAGAGGCCCTCAGCCGTACATTGGGTCTGTTCTCACTCTGTGCAGCTCCATCGTTGAGCAAAGTACCAAACTTGATGCTTCTGTAAGGGCTTTACACAAACTACAGAATACTAAAATGAAACATTCACAACAAAACCACACTGTTTTCCCCAGCCAAGCATCAAAACACTTACAGAAGGGCATGGGCCCTCTCTGTCCTCACGTGGTTTCATCACATCCAGCACCCTTCTCTGTGCCTCCCAGCTAAACGTGCACAGAGGCAGCTGTTGCCACAGTGCTGTGGTGACATCATTCAGGTCTGTTTCTGAAGTCACCACCGCAGGCGCCTCCCAGTGACGGCACAACACTCTCTGTTGCTAATGCGTATGTCTCAGAAACAGCTAGAGAAGTACCACTATGCCCAAACTGACTTGAATTAGAGTAGTTCAAAAATTATTCCCTACTCCCCTACATCTGTGGAAGGTGTGTGATAAATCTTTTCCTTGAGAAAGGATTACAGACACAAAGAGCTTGATTCTGATACGTTGCCCGTACTTGGAGGGCAGTTCACCTTTTATTTCCATGTAAGAAAAAAGAAGGGGAAATCAACAATTCTCTTCCTCTGAGCTGGGAATATGAAATAACCCCAATTCTCCAGGAAGCCTTAAGAAGGAAACTATGCATCTCCTTGTTAAACATCTTGTTTATTCAGAAAACTTTTCCAGTCCTTTGCAACTGCGGTGGTCTGAATCGGGTGGGCAGCCGAGTTCCACCACGGCCGCTCTCTCACTCCCCCTCCTCAAAGGGAAAGGGGGAGAAAATACGGTGCAAAGGGCTCAAGGGCTGAGATAAGGACGGGGAGATCGCTCAACAATTCTCGTGACAGGCAAAGCAGACTCAGCCTAGGGAGATAGTAAGAGTTATTGCCTACTACCAACAAACTAGACACGTGAGAAACAAAGGAAAGAAACCCAAAACGTCTTCTCCCCATCTGCCCTCTTCCACCTCCTCCCCCTTAGCAGAACAGGGAAACGGGGGACTGAGGGCTGTGGTCAGTCCCTGATGCTTTGTCCCTGCTGCTCCTTCTCGCTCCCTCCCTGCCCCTGCTCCCCGTGGGGTCCCTCCCACGGGATGCCGTCCTTCCCCAGCTGATCCCACACGCGCTGCCCACAGGCAGCAGCTCCTCAAGCACTGCTCCCACACGGCTCCGTCCCACGGGGTCCATCCATCCATCCCCCAGGAGCAAACTGCTCCAGCACGGGTCCCCCACGGCTGGGCGGCAGCTCCCCCCAGACCCCCTGCTCCTGCGGGGGCTCCCCATGGGCCGCAGCCTCCTCCAGGCCACATCCACCTGCTCCACCGGGGGCTCCTCCACCCACGGGGGAGTTGCAGCGTGGAGATCTGCTCCATGGGGGACCCATGGGCTGCAGCGGGACAGCCTGCTCCACAGTGTTATAAATGAAGTCTCAACTCAATCTGAATTTTGTAATATTTAGACTTATATATGATTCCCCATAATGCGCAGCTGCTTAGCAGCGCAGGGCAGTTGTGTGCACGGATACACTTCTCTCAGCTCGAGCTTCTCTCCAGCTCCAGTGTGCCCATTTCCAGTGACTTTCAGGACGAGCTTCTCTGAGCGTTTTGCTGAGTCTGGACGATGCTATCTTCATGAGGCTATCAATGTCCCAGTTCTTGTCCTGGTCTCTGTTCTGCTAGCCTGTTCCTTTTCATTCCTTCTTTCTGCTTCTTTATTGATGACATAACTTCAACACATCGTGTTGCCTTTCTTTTTTTTTCTTTTCTTGAGGGCAGGCTCCCCTCTTATACCCTTCTCTCCACAGCAGTTCTTTTCAAAACAACTTTTCATTGTTCAAACAACTTTGCATATAACAACAGCAGCAAACACCCAGAAACTTCCATACCTTAAGGGCTGGAGAACAAGAAACCAACTGCATGGAGTCTCCTGAATCACCCTTCTTTGTTCCCTCTAAACTCTTTTATATTCCTGATGGCCTCAGCGTTAAGAGTCTAATGTTATCTCAACCACGGGGCTTTCCGACCCACCCCCATGGCCGCATTCCCAAATGTTCCCCTTCTTTATTAATATCAACCATTTTCTGGACACGAATTACCACTCCATATATAACAATACAAAACCAAACAAACAAAAAATGTGCTTCAAGCACAAATAGCAATAGATGGGAACATTCTTGTTAACCAACTTGGAAAACAGAGGGGCATGACATATTAAAATTGGAACTTTTTGAAAATTCCTCAGGTATTCTCCAAACAAACAAACAAAAATTTAAAACTTCAGTTTTTAGAACCTGATTTTCTTTGTTGTTGGAACCTGTCTTTATTTCTACTATAGTTTCATATTATTCCACAGCATTTTATAGAACTGAAACAAGCAGTATAACAACACATTTGAAAATAGATGATCTAAGAGGTCTTTTCCAACCTAAATAATTCTATGATATAAGGACAGAAGGTCATCCTTTACTGTATTTCAAGTCCAGATGTAGTCCCCAATGGGCATCACTGGCTTTGTATTTTATCATTATTATTGTTATACTTTTCCCTTCATTTTCTGTCCTGTTAAACTGTCTTTATCTAAACCCTCAAGTTTTTTGTTTTGTTTTGTTTTGTTTTGTTTTGTTTTCAATTCACTTCCACATCCCATGGTGGGGAGGACAGGTAGTGAGCAAACAGCTGTGTGGTACTTAGCTGCCTGCTGGGTTAAACGATACCACCTGTGAAGATATAATTAGTTACAAAAGGGCTAAGTAAGCCCTAACAAAATAAAAAGAAATGAGACACCACCAAACCTTATGCACCTTATGAGTGGATAAATGACTGCAGATCTGTTTCTTTGGTGTGCAGATTAGGAAGAGAAAAACAGTGTAATCCTTTTACAGAAACTCTCTCTCTCTAATTAGAATTTCAGAAGAGGAATAGTCTTTTTTTTTTTTTTTTTTTTTTATATCTGATTTCTTGCATGTACCAAACAAACAACCCTAATAAATCTTTGTTTCTATGGCTTTTTAATTCAATGGTATTAATTCAATAATACTAATTAGTAATACTAACCTAGAATTTAGGTAGTAATAAACAAGCAAAATAATTGTTACATAACAAGGATATTTTTCATAAAATCTTAAAAGTAGATAACTAAAAGTTATGTGCAGGCATAACAGAGTTCTGTGAATAACAATAGATATATGCATAACAGCAGGTCAAGGGAGATGATTCTCCCTCTACACTGCTCTCATGAGACACCACCTGGAGGAGCACTGTGTTCAGCTCTGGGGCCCCCAACACAGGAAGCACAAGGATGTATTAGAACTAGTCCAGAGGAGGCCCACAAGGAGGATCAAAGGGCTGGAGCACCTCTACTGTGAAGACAGTCTTTTACTGTATATCTATGTTAATTACCAGTGTTTCTCACAGGGAAGAAGAAAAAAAAAAAGAGAAAAAAAAAAGAGGATCCAGGATCCAATCTCGAAAAAATATATATTTATATATGTATGTATATATTTAACTCAGGTATTCTGAAATTCAGTGGCAGAACATGTACATGGACGTACATGGCATTCATATGGCATTTCAAGATATTATTTAAGAGAGGTGTTATTCTGGCAAGAGCTAGGAGCAACTCTCCACCATGTGTTAATTGTAGTCTTGAAGCTTACTGGAAGGTATTACATCTAATAGCAACTGTTGAGACAACACCTCTTAAAATGAACTGACTCTGAATCTCACCTCCCACGGTTTTTCCTCATTCCACTTTAGGATAATAAAATTTCAGCTGTGAAGGCAAGAAGGTTTCTCTTCACTATTTTTAAACGAGTTTCATATGCATATTGAGCACCATAGAGATATCACAGCTGCACCAACACTCCTTTGGGGTGGGGAGGTCTTAGGTGTTAATAAGAAGATATAAGAAGGTAGCTTCTTCAAAGCAACAAAGATCAATGCAATCTCAAGTCAAGGTGTTTACACTCTTTAGTGAAAACACTAAAATATACCACCTGGAACTGGATTATGCATTGTAGATTATTATACTTCGGCAGGCCTCAGTTTGGCAGAACAAACACTGATTACAGAGCAAGTTATACAATAGTCTTCAAACCTGAAAATTCCTGTGCATTGGAATTTATTCCTACGTGGTGGCAGAGTTTGAACCCATAGACTTATGGAAAAAAAAAAAAAAAAAGTATCATTCTCAACATTTTAAGTGACAAAATTTGGCAAGATTGAAGGCTATGTTATTAATAAAAAACATAACTTCCGTTAGGTTTCAGAATATCTGGACTACATATGTCAGAAAAGAAACTTATCGGAATTATGTCTTTAAATCAGCAGATTATAAAAAACATACAAAGGAATATGGGTTCCTGATTTTTCTTGTAGTCCAAGCCCATGATGAACATCAGATGCAAAAAGTTAGTGTCTTAACAGAACTTATAGTTTGTCAGCAATTAAAGAGGCCATAATTAGAATAGATATATTTGAGACCTTGCACCATGCTCTTGTGATGACTTTGAATCAGCCAGTTAATCCTTATTTAATCCTATTTAATGTTTACCCAGGATTAAATAAAAACTAGAGCCCAGATCAGATTTATATGTAGAAAGTGAAGCATGAGTCTGTTTTGTTTTGGTTTTGGACTGGATCAATGTAATATTTTTTTTTCCCATTTTTCATACAATTAGGCAATTTACTATTGCCTACAGCAATATATAATTATTTTTCTCTGCATTATTATTCATTCATGTATATTCTGCACCTTTAAAGCATGATTAAAAATACACTTCTTTTGGATAATTTATTAATTGGTTTTAGTTAATAAGCCTTTTCTTAGCCTAATGAGAACCACAGGAATATCTCCTCCTCTTGCAAGCTTTTCCTCTGTTGTTTTTTAACCTATTATTGTTGCAAAAACTCATATCAGTTTCAATATAAACCTTATTAGTCACCTAAGACTATTATATAAAGTATGAGACAGTACCGTGAAGAGATACGTCAATAGTATTATGCAGGAACATAAAAAAAAGAATGAACTGGAATGCAATTCAGACCAAAAAAAAAAAAAAAATGTGAGCAGCTATAAGAGTCATTTTCAAAAATCTAAAATATTAGTGACAATACCTCATTATAGTTTTTGGGATAGTTACATGAAGATGGAAATGGTAAATAGAAAGTGTGCATGGGGAAAAAAGCTAAAACAAACCAAGTTTATGCTTGAAAATATCTCAGTTACATAAGGTTCTCTTCACACTTATAGCAGCATCTTCATTTATATTCTAATTGTTATTGTTATTATTTTAAACTTACAGTTCCTTGTTCTGCTAAATCTCCAGTCCATTCCTTGCCTAAAGAAAGTTCTTGCTAAATTTGAGAGAGATCACTTTCTAAGCCTAAAGAATTTCTGCTCTCTACCCATCAGTGCTTCTTCCATGATTTATCTATAACTGAGCCCTAAAAAGTGTTAAAAACTTTGTTGCTATGAGTCAAAAACATGCTTCAAAATCATGGCTTTGCAATGAGAAGAAATATGCAAGCAAATTCTGATATGAGACTTAGAAGCAGAAACCATCAGTAAACAAATTTACTAATTTAAGCATTCTTAGCATACTAGTTTAAGCATGCTTTCGTTTGGTTGGTTTAGATCTGTGGGGCTAACATCAGCCTGTCACAGCAGTAAGCCTTAAATCTTTTATTGCCTTAAGAGATACATTTTTTAGTTTGTTTACAAACAGGAACTGAGAAGTAAGGCCTGCACTGTACCTGAAAAGGTGATCTGCCTTTCACTTGTCAGAGTTTTGCTAGGATTAGTGTTAATGTGGCTGACTGCCTTGGCCAAGAATGAATTCAGTTTGTAGTTATAGCTGAAATGTTCAACTAAAATAGTCTTGAAAAATGTTGAAATGAATGAATTACAGTAAGTTATTTAATTAACCTTTAAAGGACATGTACAATCATATCTGTACATCTAGATCATTTATCTACAAAGATCTGTATAAAAATATTATAGAATTTTGCTGGCAATATGTCTGAAGACAAATTAAAAATTAATATACAACTTCTATTACACCTTTTGGCTCAATTGCTTCTATTTTCTCCTCTCTATCTGTCCTCCAGGAGAGCAATGAAAGGAGGGAAAGAAAGGAAAATACAAGAAGTTTTAAAAACAAAAATTACTATTCTACCTGTTTGATATTTTTATGTATTGCGTGATGTAACAACTTAATTTTCTATAATGAAAGGATTTTGTGACCGTAGGAATACCTTATTGTTTACAAATCAAAATTATGCAAGTGTTTATCATTTTAACCTGAAGGACATATATCATTTTAACCTGAAGGACACAAATTAAAATGTAGGCAGTATTGTGAAAGGATTATGTCAAGTGAAGAAGAAATTGTGGTTTGACTTTTCAAATAAACAAGAAATATTCCAAGGAAGTATTAATTTGTCTAATGTATATGACATTTAGAAAAGCAGCTACAATTCTGCTCTCAGTAGATAGAATATAATAATCTTTTTCTTAAGAGAAAGAAACAATTCCACTTTCAGTTAAATTATCAGTACTCATTTTTATTCAGATGACAATAAGAGCTAATGCTGATGAAGGCAAACAGTAAGAGTTCTGCAAATTTCCCTTTGGCTAAATATATCGGTTGACAACTCTGAACTTGAGTGATTTAGTTGGTAACAGCCCTCTGACTAGAAGAACAGATTTGAAATACAGATAATTTTCCTTTTTTTTTTTTTTTTTTTAATGTAAATATATGTAAATATTATCTATGGTGGGATTACTTTTTTTTTTTTTTTCTTTCTAAATCTGATTCCAACCCATTGAGTTTAATCTGAAGAAGGTAACTTGTTAGTTTAAATTATCTGTGGCTTTAGCCTTGTTATTCAAAAAAATAACAAGTTCAGTGTTCTGTTAAATAACTTGTGACCAGATTCTTTCTCCAATATGGAAAAACAACAACAAAAACCCACTATTCAAAAATCATGAATATGGTCATGGATGTATCTTACTTAAAATTAATTTTACAGTCTGGCTACAATTTATTTTACGTGGGAAAAAAAAAAAAAAGATGTCTAGCTAATGTTCACAGAAAAGGATGAAAGTTACTACCAGCTGATTGCCATTATTGAGGGCTGTGTGTATAAATGAAAGGAGAATATGCAAGTATATAAGGAAGTCATAAAACCAATTAATCAAAATGGCTCATAATCTCATAATCCTGATACAAATATGCTTTTATACTCAAAAAAGAAACAACAACAAAACAAACAAACAAACAAACAAAAAAACTCAGGAAATACAAAAAAAATATGGATAACACCTTTGACATGAGCTTTTTCTTCCTTACCGGCTTTAGCAAATTAAGAGGAGACACATCACAGGTTATTTAAAATCAACCACATGCTTCTGGTTTTAAACTATTCTTTACATGCAACCAGATATAGCATCTGGCTAGTAAGCCATGATTTCTGTTTTATAAATCTAAATGAAATTGTAATTTGACCTGTTAGGAATTTTTTTATATGCACAGGTGGCTTGTGCTTTCCAAAGCCAAGTTATACCATTTCTTCATTAAAGACAGGATGCCACTTTCAGAGCAAGTTTATGTTATCTCATCTAAAAGGTTATTATCTTCCAAACCTTGAAATTCTGATCCATATGTGGAAATGGCTCTACAAGATTTAATTAGCAAGCAGAAGGATAGAGAAACTGGAAAAACTATCTTCAGTGGATTACACCCTGTAGATGTCTGAGTTGAGAGCACCTGCATTGGTGTCAGCTCTTACTGTATTTCCCTCTGTGGTTGTCACTGGACAGCTGTGCGGAGACTCAGCCAGTTGTACATCTGTTCCAGCGGGGGAAGCTGGAATTGCCAGAAGTGTCTGGCTGACTGCCTAGCACTGTAGCCCTAGGTTTCTCCACAACAATAGAAAATTACGACCTTCCAATTCTCTCTGTCACTTAACATTTCCTCTTAGTTCCCTCTGACTCCTGCAATATTCTCCAGATGAAACAGAGGAGATACATTTCAAAATTTCCTACTTCTAAAATTCATTCAATTTTTTTTAGTAAGTTTGAGCACATGGTTAATTTGTATTAGTATGCTTTACTAGCATATATGCTTCACTATTTTCTTGCTTATTTATGTGGCAACATTCTGGGAGTGATACATGTTTCTATATACTTCAAAACATATTCTACAACAACTGTACTCCATGCAGCTTATGTGTAGTAGAAGATTGAATCACTTCCTATTTTATTTATTTATTTATTTATTTATTTATTTATTTATTTATTTATTTATTTATTTATTTGAGAGAGAGAGAGAGAGAGAGAGAGTCCTTACCAGTAGATTATTCCAACTGGAGCCAACTAACGAAGCTGAGAGGATGCATGCTGCAGGCACTTGTGCTTACTAATAACTTGTGTCAAATGAACGGTAACAAGAAAACATAGATAAACAGCTAAATAACAGAATAAATAGCTTATCTATAATGATGTTTGTGAGACTGAAAAATCAGTACCAAACAATGTTCTTTTGCTCTGTGGAACACAATGTACTTTATGCGCTGTGAGTCAGACTATAGAATCCAAACTCAACACTACTGTATGATCACATACATCTGTTGTACTGTCAGAATAAGCTTAAAAATCAAATGATGAATAATAAATAATCCAGTCAGACCCCCTGTCCACACCCCAGCCAGGAGCAGGGTAGTCAGAGGTATGGGGGCATCCAATGGGGCCTAGCCCTGCTGTGGCCTTTCTGGGTCTGATGGCCTGGGGCTTGGAGCACGTCCTGGGCCTGGGCAGGTGGGGAAGCCCTGGGGGCAGGCATGAGCAGGCCAGGTTGGTGGTGCCCCATGGCACCTAGTGGTGTCTTTTCAGTCAATATTGGATATTTTAAACTAATTAATATAAAACACAAATGTGTTTTAGAATTGAACCTAGTTACACATATGAATTTAAAGAGATAATTAATTATCTTTGATACCCTGATAATAATCTTAGTAATGTAATACTAAAGACATCTTTCATATCTTTGATAGTTATCTTTCATCATCCCACCTTGCTAGTTGGACATGTTGTGCCTCCATCCAGGGACATGTAATTCAAAGCTAACTTTGATTAAATCATACTCATGTGATAAGTTGAGTATCTTAAAACATTTACGGTGTGTTCTTCTGCCTACTTTTTCCATATCTGACTTTGAGATTTGTTCCACTGTCTTCTTGGCTTCTCTATCAGTATTTCCCTCATGGTAGCTTCTCATTCATCACCACACGGCCCTGCAGTAGAGTTTGGCTGTCTGAGAGGGGCACAGCCCCTCTGGCCTGCCTTGGCTCCAGCTTGCTGGGAAAATACTTTTTGAGGTGTGAGAAAGCAAGCAAGGAAAAATGAGGAGAGATAAGCATAGTGAAAACATATGGAAGTGTAACTGTTGACACAGCAACATGTAACAGCTCTGGGACTCAAAGGGAAGTACTAACTTAAAAATGTAATACATTTTCCTCCTTTTGGAGGAACCTGGCCCTTCCCCAGCCGACTGACAGTGACCAGAGGACTCAGACTCACTCCAGGGGTAGTGAGCATACTCATATCTAACCTAGGAGCCTGCTAATCCTAGCCAGTCATCACATATATCACACAACAAACAATCCTTTCCTACTCCTTAGTAGTGCTTGCCTTGCTACAGAGTCTCTGCTCATTATGAACACTGCCTGAATTATGTAAAGGTGGATTTACAGCTTCTTTAAGAAGGATGCTGTGCCTGTGGTACAGCTAGTGAAAAGTTTTCCAGTCCTGTGAGAATTTATGCTAAAATATATTGATTTTCCAGAAATTTCTAACAATCAGCTGTAAAAATATGCAGGAAACATTTAGAAGAGATGAAATAAGAACACAATGTCTTTGTGTAGTCATCTCAAAATTCAAAATTAGTCACTGAAAGATTAAAATATTTCATTTATTTTGAAAATTGTCCCATTTTTAGAAATTAGAACCCCTCATTTTCTTTGCATGAATGAAGTTAATTGAAACCAACACTTACATCAACAGATCTGTTGCTAATATGTATTTTCAGTGAAAAGCATTTTGCTGAAAATTCCTACCAAGTTCTTTGCACTTGTATTTAGTGTGAGTCTTTCATTGAAATAAAACAGACTAAAGCATGATGGCTATAGAAAACAAGTTTTCAGAAACTGAGTATTCATCTAACAACACTACTGAAAAATCCACAGAAACTGATTTGCAAGTACTGGCACCAATGTTCTCAATGTAAACAGCTAATAAAAGTATATATAAATCAGTAAGGAGTGACAGAAACAATTTTGATGAAATCTGGCTAAGAAACTCCTGCACATATCTGGAAACTTGAGTTTCCCAGAATATCTAAATTCTCACAGATTTATGTTAGCACATTATTTCCTTTCCCCAAAACTAAGATAATAAACCACAGAAACTGTGACTTCTCAGAAAGAAAGTCTCTGGTACAGCAGGATATTAAATTCTGTCTTTTAATTCCTACTCCAGATCCTGGGACTCTACCTCTTGCATATTCCTTGGTGTTCATATATATTTCAAATTAATACATTAAGTATTATGATGTTTAATGACACATCTATTTTTTTTGCTGTAGCCATGCTATTGCAAACAACAATAAAAAAAAGGTTAAACTGTACTTCATAAGCACTGTTATCAAGTGAAATTATTAATAATTAATAATAATTAATATCTCAGATAAAAGAGTGACAAGAAAAAAATACTTCATGCAGTGAGTTGACTTCTCACACATTCCCTTTTAACAGTATCAGAAGTCAAACACCTTAACCATATTTTTACATATTCATATTGGTATAATGCAGGCGAATATATACCAATATTATAATTAGTATAAAGCAGTCAATGTCTATGAATCTCACATAATATTAGCTTACTTAACTCTAACTTGAAACCAAAGCAAATCTTCCCAAAGTGAGATTTAACTACATTTAGTTATTAGATGTTCATATTCTTCTGAGGAAATGTTCAGAGCAATACAAATTTTCTGTCATGGGACTTCAGAATAAAAGTATGTGCTCTACGAATAGTAGCTAGATCCCTTATTAGAATAATATATTTTATAATAATAATAATTTAACAATAATTTAACAATAACTTAATATTAATAATTTAATAATAATAAGACTGATAATTTAATAATAATATGTTAATATATTTTATGGGTCTTCACAGATGAAGTAAATGCTAACAATGTATGTTATACAGGAAATATGTGACATACATGATACGGAATTCAGACGTCTAGTCTCTGAAAGATTAGAATCTTTAAAAAAAATGTGCAGAAACTAGGTTCTTAGATATAGGAGAAAAAGAGAGTGCCAAAACAAGCAAATAAATTCAAAAGAGTCTAAATGAAAATGCTGGGAATTGTACTATTTATTTAATTATTTATTTCAATGAGATTATATGACTGCCTACTAGAACATGTTTTCAAGTCAATAAAGGTAGAATAACTTCTCAAACGGATGCAAGAATCAGAAAAGAATTAGAGCAACACTCAAAATTAATTTTACCAGATATCTTATTTAGTTCTTTATTATGTTATCTCTCCAAGTTACTAGCAGTTTCCCTGCTGCTAATAATCACAGAATGCTGACATGTCTACAACTAGTTTCTGCCAATCCAAGCAAACTGTAGTAAGCATGTTGTAATTTACAGTCCCAAGATGTTGACAGACTGGTTCACAAGCCAGAAAAACATTACTTTCTTTTGCAACTTCAAAGCCCAAAAGGGGGACATAAAGTTCTGTGAAAACCAGTGGGATGCTGGAAAGCAAAGGAATAAGTTAAGCTATTGGTTACAAAGATGCTGGCCACCATTCCAGAGTGGATATCAGAACTAACTCCAACAAACCGTCTGGCAAGGGGGCTGTTTTCTACACAGGCAGTAAAAAGTAGGCTGAGAAAGTTTTTCTTAGGATCTTCAGCCTGGCATCCAGCTGTGCATCGTTTTTGTGCACTACAAGTTATGTGCAACAGTAATATTTTGTATATGTATATAGAATTGCTTGTATCTTCTGTAGGCATTTCCCTGGCAAAACTTATGTACACTTTTAGATTATACAAATATATATATATATATATATATATATAAACTTATTTATGAATCATGGGAAAACATTAACCTTAATTCTAAGCCTTTAACCTCAGAACAATGGGAGATTACAAACAAAGTTAGGATGAGAGCAAAAGTCATCATAGTGCAGCACTGGATGCCTACTGACAGAAAATGTCTGGCTTTAAAAATCAACAATATTGTTATGTTCACATGGATATTTAAAATACCAAGAACAATCTGTCCGGGTTCTGTTATAACTTTCAATTCAAGCAGAAAAATCAAATGTGTATGCTGCAGCCTCATCCATATCAGAGAGCTGCTGCTATCAAAATGTTTCTTGAAGCCATCTTGAGGGAACAATAATGGTACTATTGTTAAAATAAATCTTCTTATGTTTACATGTTAATTTAGAATAATAATAATAAAAACGGCTATTATTAGTCTTAATATTTTTTAATCATGCATGGTAAGTGGAAAAATTACAGTAAAGTAAAAAAGGAAAGTTATCACAATGTGTCATAAACTCTTGAGTTATGTGTTCAGGAAACTTTACCCTAATCCAAAAAAGGAAACATTTTTTGGGGGCAGGATAGTTCTTCCCTCCACAGCCTTGTAGCCATACTTTAGTCCTACGATACTTTCTTCACTTTCTTTCAGTTGACTAATTCTTTAAGTATCAGGTCATTCATGACCTAGCTGTGCATTAAATTTAAACTTTTTTCTTTCAGTCTCTAAGCAGACTTTGAATGGTTAATCTTTTGTATTACTAAAAAGTAAGAAGAAACACCAAACCATCCAAGACAAAGAATACAGGGTGTAGAAGTTAGTGTGTTTCTGTGTGTCTGTCTTGGTTTGTATGTTACATGGGGTGATTTATTTATTTATTTGTTTGTTTGTTTATTTATTTATTTATTTCCCCCCCCCAGGAATTGTGTTGTGGCAGTTATCAAAGCCTTCATAATTATGCACAGAATTTCAAGATTTCCCAAAGCCACAGCAGATCCCATCCTTATGCAGTGGAGATGCATTCAGAAATCAGACATGATCACACCTGGACAAATACAAATGCACACCTGCATAGACATACGCAGCCCTGACTGAAGTTGTGATACATGCATTTACACCAGTAAACCCAAAGCTTTTGGGAACTGCCATAGCCAGGAGGCTCTCCCATGCCTGCCTGTTCATATCCACCCTGAGGATATGCACCTGCACCTGCCAAAGCCCCCACATCAGCCCCAGGGCTCTCAGCCCCTTCCCCAGCAAGGCCTTGGCTCCTCACTGCCCAGCCCTGCCCAGCTGAGGTTGTTGACCAGCATGACCTGGTGAAGTGTTCTTCAGATGCTGTGCCCATGCGCAACCATGGAAATACATCAAAGTTTTTGTTGACATCCCTTGTAAAAAATGATGAATGTAACGTAGTCCTGTACAAGACACAGCAGCTCTTTTAAAGACGACTCTTCTTATGCAGACAGTATTCAGAGAGGGGTACAATACAGAAATCAAAATAGTTAACAGCCAAAGAGGTTGGTTTTCTTTAATACAGTGTCTGTTTTTTATCACAGCAGGGTGGAACTACATTAGCACCCCATAATCTGCTTGCATCCTGTGAGCTCTCTGAACAGTCCTCTACAGATGTTTGCTATTATCCATAATTTAGAAACTATTTCACCAAAGAAAAAAACCCTGAGAAAAAATCACCCTCTTTGTCAATGGTCCCTTGAAGAAGCCAAAATGTTAGTATCATTGCAAATGTTAGCATTAACAAATCAAATTGTGCTTGTTTGCCCATCTAAAATGATATAAAATTGTTCTTATTAAAAATTAAATTATTATTTTTTATGTATTCACCATACAGGCATATTGGAGCCCATGCTGCAATTTGCTTGTAAAGAACCTCTTCCTCATCTAACAGGAGGACAAAGAAAATACCTAGGAATCCAGTGATACATGGACATGTGCAGGCCAAGAGTAACAAATTAACTGATTCAAATTCAAGGGCAGCGATCATCATAATGATATATAATGATACATAAACTGCATAAACTAAATGAGATTATTTTTGTATGGATAATGAAACCTATAGATACTAAAATGTCAGTAGTCAGTATTTTTTTTACCCACCCAAGTTTTTTACCCATGTCTGAGATGGCAAGTTAATCAGAAATTGCAAAATATTTTTTTATATTAACCTTAAAAAATCTTAATCATGGAATTGCCAAATAACAAATAAGGAAATTAGAGAACAACTGTAATAACATCTTGTCCCAATTCCTCCTTCAGATGTTGCATAGTGTCTCACTGACAATATTTCTGCATAAGTGAAATATGGCCTAGTGGGGGAAGAAATCAGATTTCTTACTGTATCAGGATAATAACTGATAGTAAATTATCCAAATAAAACCAAATTGAAATTCTGATTTCTTTCTGAAAAATTTTGCAATACTTTCCTTCAAAATGTTTCTGTCCATTTATCGACTATCAATTAACTGACAAATTATATTTATGCAATTTCTAATCTATGCATTCTGAGCATACATTTAATTGTGAATAGTAACTGACTATTTTGCCTGTTTGGATCAAGTAAAATGAAAATCTGAGTTCTAATACAAATACATATTTATTAAATTCTATGTTCTGTCAATAGAATGGAATCATATAATCATAGACTTCTTTGGGTTGGAAGTGACCTGAAAGATCATATATTTCCAACCCCTCTGTCATAGTCAGGGACACAATAGCTGTCATATTTATATAGATTTGCTTGCTAATAACTATGCAAGTTAAATTGGACGCATAACAATTCAAAATTGGAACAAGTGTATTTTAAACAAACTAATTATGAAAACTAGCAACATCGCATTATTCTCCTGTAGTGAATACGGCCTTTAACAGTTGAATAATTAGAAAATTTTACTAGCTACTAAAGCAGTCTGCATAAATAAATCACAGGCATAAATAATTTATTTAAATGTAAATTGTATAAAATTATTGGTACTTGACTCTTCACAAGGAAAATGCAATTGTTACAGAATATATGCAATAAAAATGAAGTAATATATAGCAAAAAGCAGTATTTCAAAATAGGAAGCGGTTTTTATACTGCAAATGTATTTGTCACTAATTTTGTGATAAAATACAGGTAAGTCCTGAACATAGACTGTCTTCAGAGTGGTGTACTTAACACGGGAGACAAGATCTTTGGCATCATTTTGCAGATTTCTCCCTTTCAAGTAAAGCACCACTGACTTGTTTGTGTTTATTTTATTTTATTTTTTATTTTATTTTTTTTTGGCCAATGCAATGCATTTCACAAGCATTTAACTGAATTTGACTGAGTAGCTACTTGTTAGCGTTAGTAGTTCTACATTCCAGGTGCTAGTTTTGACTTTTGTCATGATTTTATTAGAGGACTCTGAGATACTTCCTTAAGTTGCAGCACATAGGTATGACACTTTCTTTTTTTGTGTGTTTCAGTTTCCCCATCTCTAAAACAGGAAAACGCTTTAGGTTGTTCTGAGAAATTTGTTTGGTAGAAACCAGGTTGGTCTGCAGCATGCCCAGACAGTGTTCCTCAGGATGAATCTCACTGCTTGTTAACATACGTCGACTGGTTAGAACATGATTTTGCCCAGAGGGAATTCTTGGTCCCTTGATGTGACTGTTTGAAGTAACTCTGTCCTGATTTGTTCCTGGGCCCTAGGATAAATGGGCTGGAATCTTTACAGTGCACCAAATTTAGTCTGTTTGTTGCTTGACTGAATGGTCAGCAGATACGGCTCCACTCGAGTATTATTTGTGATACTTGTTGATACAGGGTACTGCTGTCAGAAGCATCCAACAGCCACAGTGATTACCACAGAAGGGCATACAGAAAGGGCCAGAAGGGCTGAGAAGAGCATCCCTGGGCTTGGCACTAGTGATGACTCCCCACAGGACACAGTCCCTACCACCCATTAGAAGAACTACCTGAGACTCACCTGGAGCAAGCTCCCAGAGAAACTGTGGCTGCAGGGACCTCTTGCTGAGGCTGGGGCAGAAGAGCACCTTGCCTGCCTGCTGTCTTCCTGTGCATGGAGGAGAATGCTTCTACTTAGGGGATGTACAACTGTACTTGTGCATTCTCTGTGCCAGTCTCTGTGGCCGGCCATGTCAGCATCTTTGGACATCTGTGTGGGTCTCTGGGACACACATTCAGTTTTGTTGCTGGTAGAACATGGAAATGGTAAAGCAGCAGTCACATCCATTGGCCCAGGACAGAGATCCATGGCAGTCTGGGCACATTGGGCTTGGCTCCAGTGGCCAGGCTGGAGGAACCCCTCTGCTGGTGAAGGTGATGGTCATTTATAATATTTCTTAATTGGGTCTTTTCCGAGACTCTTCAGCTTCAGGAGTCTGAACATTCAACAGAAATGATGGAGGTGCATGTAGAGTCTGTCCTTATGGGGTTGGAAAATGGAGACTACTGTTTCAGAGCCTGTGTCATGGTTACATTTGTGTACTAGAATTAAACGAAGAGATACCAAACGATTGTTCCTGGGTATTTTTGTTTGTCTGATTGATTTGTAGTACTGCTGTCATCAGAGTGAGACTGATGAGACTGTCCAATCAGGTGGTCATCAGAATGGCAGAAAAAAGCCATGTAATGTTGTTTATCACCCAGGAAGCATTGTTTTAGTAACTTTATCATGTCAACTACTGAAATACTGACGTAACTGCTTTACTTACTAGTGCTAAGGAACAGTAGACTTTTTTTTTTTTTTTTTTTTTTTAAATACGTTCTAATGGGAAAAGTGTATTCTAGTTTAACTAGGTTAAGTGGTGTGGGTTCAGAGGGTATGGAACGTCATTTATTCTGCACTGTTGGAAACCCTCCCCTGAGTAAATGAGTGCTGATAATGCAAACTCACTCTCAGAACATGGAGTCTGCAGAGTAACATCAAGTTAAGGAAGAACTTCTTGCCAAATGAGTGAATGTAAATTCCAAAAGCATTATTTCCTTGGATGCAACTGTTTTTCTGTTATTGAAAAACAAATACAGATCTTCAGTTTTCCAGACAACGTTTCAAAATCATCAAGATAAAAAAGTTATCTTTGTTCTAATTACTGTGAACCTGGTCTTTAAGAATTCACTAATAGCTTTGTCTGTGTGTCATTTCAACTTTTTGCCTGTCTTCTAACCCAAACTACAAGGCATTTATTTGCTGGGCAGCATCTGCTGCATAGAAAGAGTAGTTCAAAATTTATCTGACCACACTGTTACTAATATGTTTTGACTTAAATTACACCATCAGCTATGTTAACTAACATTAATTCAAAGCATATTTTCCTTTGTTTTCTTGTTCTTTCATCTATTATTTTGAATATTTTTGCTAGAAAATGATGTTACTAAGTTGGGGAATAAACAGTATTGAGTAATGCTTTATATTTCCTGTGTATCTCCAAAAACACCATGAATCAGTTTTGTTCCTATAGTCAGAGTGACGGGCACGTTTTCTGGCAGCCAGCAGAAGAGTGAAGGTTAAAGATAAATAGAAATCTTGCTTAAGACAGCTCCCTGGAGTTTCATAACTGTGAATGATATATTATTTTTTTTCCATGAACTATTAACTTGGATTTTCAAACTGTATCAAATCAGTGTTGCAACCTACAGGAAATCACTGCATTAAGAAAAATAAATAAATAAATAAAAATCAGATGTGAAAACCACTCCTCAACTGAACTGCAGTAATTGTTAGCATTGCATCAATCACCTCACAGTGTCTGTAAACTTTTCTTTTACAAAAGACTGCATTAATTAGCCCTTGAAGACTATAAAATGACATCAAGGACACAGGCTTGATAACTGTAAAATAATAATAATTTAAGAAAAAGTAAACATAATTTCCAATAAAGATAACCTCAGTGCCAATTTTGTTTCAATAATGTAAAAGCCATAAAATGACGTTCTAAATTTGGTTTAGAATGTTCCTATTATACTTTTATTTCTGGAAGTGAATAACACCCATTTTAACTGCTTGTTTCCCACCCACTCACACCCTGTGTCAAATAAAGATACCTAGTATTTAAGACTTACTTTTGCATTTGTTCACATTGAAAGAGTGGGCAGGAATTCTGTACCTTTTACCTAAAAGCCAGCCAACCTGGTTGCTGGTTAAGAAGGCTGTGGCCTGCCCACTTGCTTGTGTTACGAGGAGGCAGTAACTCTGCCAGAGCTGTGGATATGTGCTGGCAGGGTGACTACAGAGACAGAAACGGGAAGGAGCTGCATCAACACTGGACGCAGGGCTCTGGGATCTGATTGACAGCCTGGATATGCTGTGAGGAGGGATCAAACATCAGTATCCTGTGTTTGTTATGCTTTGGAATTACCTGTAATTGCCTATTATTTATAAAACACCACATTCATGGAGTATTATTAAAGCTTTTATATGGTAGCAGAATTTGTCTTTTAGTTTACTTTCATAGTGTAGAAAGCACTTCCTTCTCTTTTATACATGTACTAACATGTAGACCTGAATACTACACTGGTTCTGGCAAAACTTTTTGATTATCATTTCAGTCTCTTAGAACAGACAAATCAGGAACAAAACACATAAACTGAATACTGAAAACCTGAAAAGCAAATACCGATTACTTTAACATAAAAATTTTGAACAATGTATTTTTACTTCATTTAATAATACAACATGCCCAAATATCTCCTCCACATACAGATGATAGGGAGACAAATGAAAAATATCCATGATCAACCATGAGAAAAAAAATATCAGGAATATACTGATATTTATATACTGAAGTATATTTATACATATATTTATATTCTAAATGTAACTTTAAAACGACACAGGAGCATAATATGGCAGGGCCTATACATGAGTGATGTATTATAAATTACAAAGTAAAGGCAGACAAAATGAGAAAAAATTTGTAAATACACTCAAAGACCACCAGATGTCTCTGTAATAAAAGTTATGCAAAAATGTAGTAAAATCTTCAACCCACCAAAACCATACAGACAAAATGGAAAGCCTAATGAACAGTTCAAACTGTTATAAAAACTAAAGCTATATGGAGGTGAAATGTTAATACAGCCTAGCCAAATTCTGTTGCCAGTGTCAACAGTATTTATGAATGCCATAAAAAAAAAATCAAGGTTTTAATTCAGATTCTACTTCATGTTGCAGCTTGCGAAGTCTGTATTCATGCAAAGCACGCAAGGAAAGTGGAAAGGTGCATACAATTGTCTATTCTTCTAATTAGACAATAAATTATTTTACTACAGTTATCACTACCTTGAGTTGAACTCAGATTAATGACAACCATATTAGCAATTTAGTTCATTCTACGAAACAGAGTTAACTGGTACAAAACTACTATTATAGATTCAGTTACTACAGAAAGATATTACATATCAGTAAAACTTATTCCTGTAATTGAAGAAATAAACAACAATAATGTAAACTCTCTGTAGCAATATAACTTTGCATATTGTCTGTTACAAAAATCAGTTACAGATACTGCTATTATTTTTTATAATAGTACTTGTATTACACATGAAGACAAATATTCGCTGTAGCTTGTATGTAGTTGCAACAGTGCATAGATGTTTTGCAAAAATGTAATGTCTTTTTGTTCACAAATGTGCACTTAGAACTTCAAATTAAAGCATATATCTTCCTTTCCTCTTTGTTGCTACAGTGCATCTCGTTTATATGGAAAAGTTACCTGAGTAGTATTTGTTTGGAATTTTGTTTTGCTTAATGTGTCTTTGACAGAAGTTTTTAAGTGTGAGTCAACACTGTAATCTCAACTGTTCGATAAAAAGTAAGTATCAAGCAGGTGAATATCCTCCAAGTACAAACCACCTGTACATTATTAAGGAATAAAAAAGATATACATTTTCCATACTTTCAATAAGAAATGTATTTTCATTTTGAAATTACTAAGTTAGTTCTGGGAATACTTCTACTGAAATTAAAATATTTTTCTAAACAGTCTCTTATTTCACACAATGGCAAGGAAAACATGAAGAGCTAGAAAAATTGTTTTATAAAAACCTTGTTTATAAATGTTTAGAAATTGTATTTTGGAAAACATTTTTATGTTCACATAAGTTTTATGTCATTATATAATAGCAAATATATTTAGCAAATAATATAAAATGAAATAAAAATATATAGTAAAATTTATATTAAACACAATAAAATATACACAAATGCTGTAGCAACATCTAGAGATATTACTGGTGGCAAAATTAGAAACCAAATTTCTCAGTTTGCCTTCTTCATTAGATAGAACTGATTCTCTTTTCAGCATCTCAGTTTTGTGGCTTTCCAGAACCTAAAACTTCATCTGTACCTATCATAAACTCTTATTTTGAACTGCACTGTCATCTCACCAGCTCCAAAACTCTTCAAATATTTTTCTGTCTTCTTTTATGCCTCTTTTACCTCTCTAAGTTTTCATTTTGCTTTCTTTCCCATTTTCCCATTTTCCCATACTATAATTCCCATTTTCCTCTCTACACTTTCATTCTGAAGCTTCCCTATGACCTCTCATGCCTAGCCTGGCAGTTCTGAGAAGTCTGTTTTAGCATGGTGTCACAGATATACTGTTTGCCTAGTTTAAACCCCGTTCGCTGTATAATAATGGGCACAAAAGATGTGCATAAACAACTTTAATATTCTGTGTAATGTATTTATTCCTTCATGTATTGAAACATCTTTGTAACCTGTTTGCAGTGTTAATGAATCCTGGGGAGAAAATCATTTGAAAGTGATTATTGCTGTTAAGACAAAATAAAACTATTCCACACATTCCAGTAAAAATAAATCTGTCTTGTTTCATTTAGACAAAGTTACAGAGAAGTGCTTTTCAACACTTCACAAAGGGCAAGAGTAGACAACCTGCACAAACAGCCTGAAAAGCTCATAGCAGCAAAAAAGCTCTTAAAAGCAGCCTTTACTAGGCCAAGACACAAAGCTTATATCTTGCCTTTGTTGAACCTATCTATCAGATTCAAAAAAGAACTATCCGGGAGGACCATTACATCTTCCTACAGAATATGGATTGGAGAGAGCTTTTGAAACCTTGTATGAAAATTTGTCTTTTAAATTTCCAATGCTTCATTGATTGCCAACCTCAAAACTGTATTCTCTGTGCTTTTTGTTTCTTATTCTTCTCTTTCCTCTTTTTTTTTTTTTTCATACCTCCTGCTCAGTTTATTTTCCAGAGAATCAGAGAATTCCCTTTTCTTATCTTTCTCACACTAATCTCCAGTGAGTTTAGTAATCTACAAATAGTCTATTAATCCTATCTTTTTTTTTTTTTTTCAAATGAAATGTTCATAGTAGATATAATACAATTAAAAAATTGTTTTTTAAAAAATTTGATTTTTCTCTAGAAATCACCTATCATTATCTTATTTCTTTCTTTCACATGTTGCATGCATTTCCCGTAATACCTTGTTTCTTTTCTTCAGTGCAAGACCTTTTATATGCGTATCCCACTTTGGGCAGTAAGCCTGCACTATGAATTGTACAAATAGATACAGTGTAATATTGTGCATGTGGGTGTATACAAATTTAGTTAAGAAGAAGTAAATATACAGTGACTCCTTAGATCTCAAAATAATCTAGTTCAAGAATAGTGTACGTGCTTGCTGAAGAAGAATTTATCTCTTAAAACGCAAAAGACAGAACAATCATATTCCATTATTTGCAGAGAGAGTAAACTTCAAAGCTTGACAAAGTGGACTTAAAGGATGTGCAAATAGTTTTCACCAACTCTATACCAAACTATACAAAATGCTCCTTTCAGTGTAAAAGTTATTTAAAGCAAACTGTGTCTGACTAAGAGAACAGGATTATATTAATCTAACAGTTATCTGGCTAGTCCCGTATTCTCCTGCTAAAGGATTGATAGGATAAATTGTTTTCATAGTCTCAGTCTAGACAGCAGCTAGATTAGGATCAAGACAGATGCCAGTTCTCATTTGGTCAGGCATACACTGACACCACTTAGCTAACAGTGGTATACAGAAAGCGAAATGCTGTGGAAGAGAAAATCTATGTATTCACTGAATAATTTTCACAGTTTATTCAATACAGATGTTGGCAACTCATTAGTTCTCCCACTGCCTGTGAAAAAATAAAGTGTGAAATAGTCTTATTAAAGTGTGTAATGCTGTGCAATTTTTCAGACAAACCTGAGTAAGAAAAAGATGTCTATTGCAGGCCAAAGTCAGATAATTAAAATACTAATGTGAGCTATGACATACACTTACAGGTCTTGACCTATTTCTCAACCAATAACTTATGACATGGTAATTGGCCTTTCCAAAGGGCTGGACAGTTCTTGGTATTATTTGATGAGTCCAATATGCTACAGCCACTAAGTATTATTTTATATTTTATGCTAGAGAAGTAACGTATGTATCAACATATGCACCTGGCTTACACACACAGAAGCCCAAACGTGAGGCAACTGTAATATTTGCTGCTTTACGTAGACCTGGCCATTAGAAAAAGTGACTTGAAGGCTGGAGTCAGGGGAACTGAGTTCTTATTTGAAAAGATTTATCCTTCTCCCCATCATACCTTCAAACATTTTCTTGTATGGCTGAGGCAAGTAACTCCAGTACGGGGGAGAAAAGAATGTTAGTTGTTACCCACAAGGAGGCAAAAGTGAAAACCAACATAAAAACAGAATCACAGAATGGCTGAAGTTGGAAGGGATCTCTGGAGGTCATCTGGTCTAGCCCCACTGCTCAAGCAGGGACACACAGAGACCAGGACCATGTCCAGGTAGCTTTTGAACATAGAGGATCGAGTGCTGGTCACCTGCACAGCGCAGAAGTGCTTCCTGCTGTTCAGAGAGAACCTCCTGTCCTGTGCTCCACTCTGTGCCCACTGCCTCTTGTCCTGGTACTGGGCACCACAGGAAAGAGCCTTGCTTAATTCCCTTTAAACCTTCAGATGTTTATATACATTAATAAGATCCTGTCTGAGTCTCGTCTTATGTAGACTGAGCAGTCACAGATTAAACACCTGCCTTTTTTAAAAAAGGTATGAAAGGTATGACAAAGATGCCTTTTAAAAAGAGGTTTCTTGGCTGGATTACTTGCCCTTCCAGGACTTGCAAATCTGTACTGAAAGCAAACTAGCTGAGGATATGAAAACCTCTAACAGTTTTCAAAGGATGAGGAAAATTAAAATGAATGATATAAAGCAGTAAGAGAGCCTGTGTTTTTCACGAACATGATGAAGTAGGGCTGCTGATATATCAGTAAGCAGTGGAGTATGAGGTTCTACCGCTCAAAGACATGGCAGAGATCAGTTGAAACTCACTTTTCAAGGAATCGGAACATTGTTTTTATTTAATGAGAGGGCAAGGAGGCCCCCAACTCTGCAAACCGTGGGTGAGACCACAATGCCGGCTTCTTGGCAGGCTCCGCACCGTGCAGCCCCACACACGAGCACAAGCCTTCCACCCGCTACCGAAGGCAGAAACCGTGGGGACGCCTCAAGCATTGGAGAGCCAGCTTTCAGCTGCCCCATACCCTCTGCGTTCCCAAACACAGCTCCCCAGACGAGACAAGAAAGGCAGGAACCAGCCCTGCGGATGCCGGGTCCGCAGCCACCGCTACCCCCCGAGGCAGCAGCCACCGCCCACCTCCTGCGCCCATGCGCGGCGGTGAGAGGTCGGCACCGCCGCCCGCCGCTTCCCCTTCCGGCCCTGCCAGGGCTTCTCGCAACATGGCCGCGGCGCCGGGCGGCCGGCCGGGCAGCCCCCTCTGGGCGGCAGGTGGAGGCGGGGGGCTGCGGGGGGAGCCGGGGCTCGGGGAGGGTTTTGGGGGATGCGGTGGGGGCTGCGAGAGGGTCCCGGAGGCGCGGGGGGAGAGGGAGGAAAGGAGGTGGCTGCGGGGGTTACTCACGGTGCGCTTTTCCTTTGCCTAGCGGTGGTTGCGTTCGCGCTGGCATCGTCAGGTGCGGTTTTTGTGGAGGACCTGGATGAATCGTAAGTGCTGTGTGTGTGTGTGTGTGTGTGTTGCGATGTTAATTAAACGTTGGATGGCTTTGGGGGGGTTGGAGGGGCAGAGGGGGAACACCAAGCTGGACCCATACCCAGACCGATGGCTCTGTGCAGCGTGTGGTTGTCCAGAAAATTACACTGCAAAAAGTTAATTTCTTCCTTTAAACGAATGGCAGAAAGGCTGTGGCTTGCGTTTAGTGGTTGTCATCAGCTAAACTGGGGAATGTTTTAATTTTGAGGATTTGTTTTGAGGTATTGTTATGGGCTCTATTTCTAAAAACGTTCTCAGGCTTTCTCGTGTTTATTCCACCAAATAAACACATTTTCTTGTGTTTTTTTCCACCAAAAAAAGAAAGAACACTGTTGATCTGGTAGCCATCCCAAATTTTGAAGCTGATTGCGCTTCACTAAATTCTCCATATGCCTTTGCCATGGGGCTGCCACGGGGAGTTGGGAGGAGGGGTAAATGTGTGTTCATGCATGGCCAGAAACGGAGGAGGAAAAAGGCAGGCTTGCTCGACTGGTCCACGGCTGCCTGAAGTGCCAGGTGTGTTCCAGCGTAAAAATGTGCTTTTGCAGCAAATGTAGCCCTAACGTGGTGAAAGTGTTGAAATGGGTACTCCTGGTTGTGTACTGTCTTTATTTGCTTCACTGTAGTAGTTCTGTGGCAATGTACTTACTGTTCCCACTAAAAACTAACTTAATGAAAATGAGTATAACTTCTTTTGGCCAGATCAGCAAGTTGGTCTGACGTACTAAAAAGCAGAGTGACTATTAGAGCGAAAATAGAAAGTATAGGAAGTATTTGCTATCAGAGAAGGCATTAGATAGCTGCTTCATGATAAGCTTAAGTCAGTCACAGGTGGTTTCACGAGGCTTCAGTCCATGATAAATTGCTTCATTTAGCTATGTGGTCAGAAAGCCATTCATTTCTGTTTTAAATGTACTGCTGATTCAGCTAGAGCAGATAATCGTGGGATCAAACGAGTTGCAGTGAAGTTATGGGGGAGGGAGTGGGCATGTATTGAAAGGGCATCAAAGAGAGATTCCTCAGCATCTCTGACTGGTGTTTAAATTGTTATGAAAGAGTAGCTGGAATGCAGGAACTGCTTCGAGTTGATTTTCAAAGCTTGTTTTTGTTCCATGCCTCATATTTTCATGTCTCATACTGAAGATAAAGAGACTAAGTGAATAAAGTACATGTGCTCCCACATCATGTTCCCATGTCATTTTTCCACAGGTATAAATTTAAATGTAGTTGTTTGGAGTAAAGAAGCATAATTCTGTTGTCATGTAACTTTTGTGAAATATCTGATAAAAGAAAAGCTTGTTTTAGAACTCTTTTAATTTTCAACTATTTAGCTATACCAATGCCAGAGTTTACAACAGTTGGGAATATGAATTAAGTAGTAAGTTGTTCAGGATAAGTTTTTCTTTTTAGCTAACTGGCAAATGGGGGGGGGGGGGGAGAGAGAAGAAGAAACTGTGAGCAGTGAGTGGTAGAAGTTTCTAGTTTCCCAGTTTTGCAGATAGGAGCAAAAACTCCATATATTTTGGGTAATGAAAGCTTTTTTTTTAAAAAAAAAAACTTTTTTGGTAGTTGGAAATAATGCCTGCAAGTGCAAGCTGCAGGTCCCTTTCCCAAGTTTGTAGGACAGAAACCAATACGTAGCAGGAAATAACGGATGTGAATTACTCGTCATCACCCAACTGGGTCATTAAAGGGATGCAAAGTTAGAGTGATGGTTCCTATCAGTTTATGCTAACCTTACTGCTGGCTGCCTCAGATCAGTACTCACCCTGTAATACTTACTGAGTTGTTGCATTGTTATAATGAAGTAACCTGACTAAAAAGGAAGTATTTTTTGCTGTTTGTGAGGATGCTGTCGGAGCTTGGCCCAGGATCAGAATCATCAGAAATGGTGCAAGGGAGAGGGGGGAGTGGAAGCAGCAGCTGGGTTGGTTTTAAGTCCCTTGAAATTTTGGCCTTTGTCTTTATGGGGTACATACTTAAATGGAGGTGAGGGGACATTTGATCACGTAGTATTCCTCCAAATGTTGGGAGGTTGTATGTTTTTGAGACAAATCATTTTGTTTCAAGGATATGCAACACCTGTATCATCTTTCTACCAGTATGACTGTACCTGTGTCTGCTGGCTGCAAGAGGATTGCATAGGACAGTTAACAAGGAAACACTAAATTTTATTCTTGGGAATGTGTTTACATACCTAGAAACAGCGCCTGTAGAAAATGCTGAAATACCTGTTTGTACAGATAATTTTTCTTCAACAGTGCGTATAGCTGCTTTGATACAGTCTAATAATTTAATCATTGACAAAAACAACTATCTGAACTCAGGCTAGTTTTGGTAATGTTACGCTTTGGATTTTAATTTCTGTGGATGTTGATGTTTTAACTAAATAGGTGCTGTTAAATCAGCTGTACAACTTAGACTACAATTCTAACAATGCTTAGTTTTTTCTCATAGCATCTTAGGCCCAGTGAACGTGCTGGCAAAATTATTAAATTTCATTGGAATGTACAGTCTTCAGATGGTGCCTTTCTTTCAGTTTCTTGCTGTATACTAGTTTTATAAGACTCCAGCCTACCTTTCCAAATGCTTCAGTGTTCTGTACAATTTCAGTACTGTTTCTTGTTTCTGTTCTCCCTGTCACAATGACAGGAAGAGCGACTCATTGTAAATTCTTGTTTGTACATACTAAAGGTAATACTCCAAATGCAAGCTTAAGCCCAGTACCTGATGCTTCAGTAGCTTCTTTCTGCCTCTTGCATCATGACCAATTAGTTGTCTTCATAATTGGAAGGTAGCTGGAGCTTCATTAAAGTTCTCAAGAGATGCAAGGCTCTAACTAGTTTTCAGTAGTTCTGTAGCACGTTTTTAGTGAGATAATGTACTAAAGTAATCATGACTTTGAAATGTTGCTTTACTGTAGCTACTAGTTATGTTAGAGACTAAAAAATACCTTTTCCACTTTAAGTTTTGCAACCTTGATATTCCATCAATAAAACAAAAAAGGGTTCAAATTACCACCATAAGTTTTTAATTAAAAATTTCAAACATGATTTCTCTTAATTCTAGTTACTTTTATGAAAGCCCATCTTTTTATAACAAGAAACAACTTTACGTACAAAATATAGTTTATTTAATTCTCAAAATAGAAATAGTTAAGTAATTAGATAATTTCCATGATTTTGTTGTAGTAACAACAGTGCAGTGAAATGTGTAAATAACATTTCAAGAGGTACCCAGGGATTTTGATGCATCATGTTCTATTTTTGTTTGGATTTTTTTGCATTTAGCGACAGATTTGTTTTTGGTAAAGATAGTCAGTTCGCTAAGATGTCCTTGCTGTAGCATTAAGAGTATTCAATAGTACCAGTGTATCCATGGTTTTCATCAGATTTATTTTCAAATTATTTATTTTCCATTAATTTTTTTCATTTAACTTTTATAAAAATTTAAACTGATAACACCTGTAGTAGATGAAAAGGGGCAGAGAGGTAGAATATTGAAGGAGGTTGAATTAAATTTGCTCTGCATGTAACACAAAAATAATTTAGCGTACATTCAGTAAAGCTAAGATTAACAGTGCAAACCAATGTCTAGGAAAGTGAATTAGTTCCTCTACAAAAATGTTATCTATTCTGAATGATAAACAGTATGCGGTGTTTAATATAACAAGAACAGCAAGAGAACACTTCTCCTGCTTAGGTTACATATCCTAATCAAATATTTTTGAGGTTTTGGTATGTTTTCCGGGTTCTAGTTTCCTTTTGGTCTTGGCAAATGGTCGTAGAAGCATAATTGATTAAAAAAATAATTGTGCACATGCAGAGGCTATTTTAATGAAAAATAACTTTCCTCCTTTTCTACACCTTCACCCCATTCCAAGAAAGAAACGAAACAAATCTAGTATCTATAGTTTTATAACAGATTAATTGTAGACTTTTACTTCATTGCACACGCAGTTCATATATGTATTTGCAGATATATTAATATATATTCAGATATATTTTATTTTCTCCCCTTCTAGGTTTAAAGAAAACCGTAAAGATGATATTTGGCTTGTAGATGTGAGTATATGAGGAAAAATTTGAAGGCTTGCTCTTCATTTCATACCAAGCTAATAGAAATCAAAGCATAAAACGTATGATGTAGTAAGGCTGCTTCATCATCTGGAAATTCATTTGTATGTGGTGCAGAAAAATTACGTGACTGTTCTTTTGACAGGATGGATAAGCAATCTTCCTGCATTGTTCAGAATGAAACAGGATTTAGACTGAGTATTGAATGCAGACAGGCTTCATCCTATATTTTACAGTCCTTAAAAAAGGAAAGCAGATTGTCTAACACAGTGAGGAGTTAATTAATAACCTGCATGCAGAATTTTTTTACAATTCCATTGTAGCTACATCACCTAATTTGTGCTAGATATGTAGCACTACAGCATCAAATATATGAAAGGTTTCTTTCTTTCCAACATACTTGGAAAGATAATAAAGATGTAATATTTGATTGGTGAAAACCATATATGCTGCTTCATGATTGATTAGACAAAATCCAGCTTTATCTGCTTGTGATCTGATCTTGTTATACATTGAAATTTACGTTAGAATCTTCTCTGAGAATTTTACTGAGGTGTTGTGGCAAGACATAGGCAGAAAGATAAAATGAAGTCTCCCAGGTCGCCCTGGCCTTGACAAAATGGGATTGATTTTACACTGTTTTTGTATAAAGGTGGTTCCTGAAAAAAATGAAATCCAGAGAGACAGCTTTGAGAAGTATGCATGTCCTCTTCCTTTTGGCAAATAAGTTCATATTCCTGGATAGATTGATTACATGATGTTTTAACTTTCCATAAATAGAGAAAAGTATTTCGAGAGATTTTTTTTTTAATAGTTGCTACACAAGTCTTTTTTTTTTTAAAGAAGAAATGATATAATAGTGCAGCAACTGAATGCATTCTTTTCAAACTTCTGCTTTCATACTAAAAGTATTACCAAATCATAAAAGCTCAGTTTGTCACTTCAGCTTTGTAAGTAACATGCAGGCTTACTGTCTTACAACTTTGTCATGGTTTAACCCGGCCAGCAGCTAAACACCACACAGCCGTTCACTCACCCTCCCCCCTCCCTCTCTGGGATGGGGGAGAGAAATGGAAAGTGAAGCCCGTGAGTTGAGATAAATACAGTTTAGTAAGACAGGAAAAGAATAATAACAATAATAATAACAATAATAATAATAACAATGTTGATAATAGTACTACTACTAATAATGTGTACAAACAAGTGATGCACAATGCAATTGCACACCACCCGCTGACCGATGCCCAGCCTAACCCCAAGCAGTCCGGCCCCCCTCCCCCGGCTAGCCACCCCTATATATTGTTTAGCATGACCCCAGATGGTATGGAATACCCCTTTGGCTAGTTTGGGTCACCTGTCCTGGGTCTGTCCCCTCCCAGCTCTTACTGCACCCCCAGCCTGCCCGTTGGGAGGACAGAGCAAGAAGCTGAGACGTCCTTGGCTTAATATAAGCATTGCTCTGCAACAATTAAAGCATCGGGGTGTTACCAGCACTCTTCTCATCCTAAGCCAAAACACAGCATTCTACCAGCTACTAGGAAGAAAATTAACTCTCTCCTAACTGAAACCAGGACAAGCTTAAAGAAGAACACAGTTGGAAAATAAATCTTGCTAATGTGTCCGAGGGCTAATTAACTTTATCTTTTTTTTTGTTTTTAATGCAATGTATTTCCTTCTCAGTTTTATGCACCTTGGTGTGGCCACTGCAAGAAATTGGAGCCTGTGTGGAATGAAGTGGGTATAGAAATGAGAAACATGGGCTCTCCAGTAAAAGTTGGGAAGATGGATGCAACTTCGTTTTCTAGTAAGTATTGTTTGGTAGGAGGAGATAATGTCTTCGCAATCTAAAGATTTTCTGAAATCTAAATAATTCACCCTTGAATAATTCCTTCCAATATCAGAAGGAGGTGCAGCTGGGTGCATAGACATGGCTATGAAGGAACATGAATGGTTAGCTGTGAATAATTTGTATTCCTGATGGGAATGTGAAGCATTGTGAACTGTCTGAACTTTGGGTAGCTTGTCATCAAATGTTGAGTTGGAAACTAAATATATATAAAGCATTCAATAAATTTTGCCTCTGGTAGCTGTATGGAATGAGGATGCAGTTGGCACCTTATCAGGTGACAATTCTGTTGCTGTCAGTTGAATTTTTGTGCAGGTTTGACTTAGAAGTCCATTGAATATGATCAAAGGTAAAAATAAATCGTGCTTGGGTTTAGCATAGTTGCTGCTGTTTGCCTATACTGCATTCTTCATATCACCAGATGATGATGGTGTAAATAAATCTCTTCCATGATGCTGAGAAAATTTTAGCAATCTCCATAGCTGGAATGTTTTGAAAACCAAACCAAAAATAAAACCTGTCTATTCTGTAGTTTTTTCAACTGTGCTTTAAGAGCTCTGCAAGGAGAAATAATCTACGTAATGACAGCTCTTGTGATTGAATATTTTAATACACTAATTTGTTCTAGTTTTTAACAAAACAAATATGAGAGGAAAGGATCAGAATGAAATTGAGCACAGTCTGTGTGTTTCTCAGATTGGTCTTCGTTGAGTTAGGTGCAAGTATGTGAATTGCTAGTTTAATCTGTATTTCTTTGTAGTTAGGTTTTTGACTCAGGCAAACAATCTTCAGACACAATTTCTGAATTGTTATGCAGAGCCCTGCACACAGGTCTTCCCATATTTGCTCCTCTGGCATCTGGTCGGTAGCTACAGTATGTTTATGCTTAAAAGTATTTAATTTTTGTGCATTTTTAGTGCAGGGTTTTGGTGTTTCCCACCCCCACCCTTGGCAGGGAATTGTGGAAGTATTGTTAGAAGTTAGACTAATTCTAGACTTTTTTATTTTAAGGGTGCTTATTTTAACTTCTGGAAAACACTGAATTGGCTGGAAGGTACTGTTTAAAGTGGCAGTTTGTGTTCACAACTGGGGAGGATATTGCAAATTATATTGTAAATGACAAATGTGAGGCAAGGTGGGGGCTGGGGAAAAGAGCTGCAATTGTCTTTTTTTTAATCAATTTGCAAGCAGCAGGTAAGTGACTGATTGCTTAGAAAACCTATTTCTGGTGAAATTGGTTCTCATGCAATTTTAATTCTGGCATCTAAATCGGGAGTCTATGCTGGGAGCCTGCAGTACCACAGAAGGAGGTCCAAAATGTAATGAAGTTTCCTAACAGCAAATTTTGAAAGGAAATATTGAACTAATTGGTAGGTTTTTTGTTTATTTATGTGGCTTGAATAGTAAGCGCTGTTTAAGCCTTAAGTTAGGAGAGCAGGAAACACTTGGTTCAGTTTGGCATTAATGCATGTATTTCAGGTATTGCATCTGAATTTGGAGTGCGAGGCTATCCAACAATTAAGCTGTAAGTTGATGCTTCCCATTAAATTATTTTTAAGTTACCTTTCCTAAAACTGATCTAATAAAAGGAAGTGTTCTCTATTTAAAAAAAAAAAAAAAAAAGCACCATCTCCTCTTGATGATATTGATGATTTTGGCTGGGCTGTGTTTTGCTTTGAAATTCTAATCAAGATGCTTGATATTACTGAATTGTTTTTCTAAAAAAAAAAAAAAAAGTTTAGCAAATTTGGAGTTTGGTTACCTTCTATTCCATAGGTAACTTTAAAAGTGTATAGAAATATATATCATATATATGATAAGAATGAAATATTAAAACGATTGTTATGCACCAATTTTTTTTTTTTTTACCTTAAGAGTGATTCAGGCAGTAAGTACGTACCTAAGTCTTCCCGTTAATTTCTATAAGTTGCCGATTACACTTCCTTGTTCTTAATTATGACTCCCTTCTCTTAAGTGTTCCCAAAAATCTTACGTAATTGACAGCAGTGGTTATTGTACAGGGTAAAATACGAGAGCAGTTGTTTGGCAAGGGGCATATATGTGGCTTTTTTTCTCACTTAACTGACTGAAAAATTGATGGAGGATAATATATGACCTTTTTTTCTTTTATGTCATGTGCTTATAATATGTGGAGTGTATAGTCTAGTACAAGGTCATCTTAAATAAAGAGTTATTAATTTTAGCTACTTTTCACTGAATATGTTGGGCTTTTTAGCAGTTTACTGTTTAAGCAAATAGTGTTTATAATATATATTTGTTCAACTTAGGTTTCTCAAAAATGGGTTAGACATTTAGCATATTAATCTTTAGGGATGAAAAATTTATTGGTGTATAGAATCATAGAAAATTGGTTTAACGGTTGCTTTCTTCATGTGGATTTTCTAAACTTATTTGGATTCAAATAAAGCCCTGTTAGAATGTAGTAAATCTTACTTGAATACACTTACAGTGCAAACACATTGCATTCCCTGCCAACAAAGAATAACAAACTGACCAACACTTCTTGGAAGCTTAGTTTAGTAGATACGTTTAGAAGATTTTGCAGGTCATTTGGTACTTTTTGGTTATTAACAACAACAAAAAAAGTGATGCTAAATTTTTTTGGTTTATTTTTGTTATTGTATTATAAGCAAATGTTCCCAATGGCAGGTGTCTTTACGAAGTAAACGACTGCTGTGCACTAGGAAAAAAAGTAATTACTTTTAGAAATCAGTAAGTTAGGTATTCTATAAACAAATTTTTACTCCATGATTCCATTAACGAATTTTGTTGGTTTTTTTTTTTTTTACTGATAACTTGTTTTGACTGATTATTTGACAAACTTGCTTATCACTTGCTAACAGATGACTAATAAAAGTGTGAAGATTGTATAATTACTCATAGAATAGAATCAGAGAATGGTTTGGGTTGGAAGGAACCTTAAAGATCATCCAGTTCCAACCCCTCTGCCATGGGCAGGGACACCTCCCAGTAGACAAGTTGCTCAAAGCCCCATCCAACCTGGCCTTGAACACTTCAAGGGATGGAGCATTCACAGCTTCTCTGGGCAAACTTTTCCTCACCACCCTCAGAGTAAAGAATCCAAATATACCTTCTTTCAGTTCAGAACTGATCCCCCTTGTCCTATCTCTGTATGCCTATGTAAAAAAGTCACTCTGTCTTTTCTTAAGCCCCCTTTAAGTAGCGAATCACCTTGCTTGACCTGTGGGGCTCTTTTGGTGCAGCCCAGGACGCAGTTGTACTTCTGGGCTGCAGGCTCATATTGAGCTTTTTGTCCACCAGAACCCCCAAGTTCTTCTCTGCAGGGCTACGTGTGCAGCTATATTTTAGTTGGTTTTATTCTATTTTTCAGAATCTGTAGCTTCTTAATATGTGTTCATTCTTTCCTTTTTGCCTTTCCTGTTTATCCAGCTTAAAAGGTGATTTGGCATACAACTATAGAGGACCTCGAACAAAAGATGATATAATTGAATTTGCTAATAGAGTAGCAGGGTGAGTATACAGTTCTGTAAGACTACTTGTGTAGGTTTTTTTGAGGTGGGCCAAAAATGCAATTAATTAAAAAAAAAAAAGGCACTAGCATGAAAAGTTACATGCAATATACATGTAGTTGCATTTGAGGTTGTTGTTGAGTGGCATGAAGAAGGTGAATAGAGACTGACTAGTCATACTTGCACTTCTTTACGGTGCAAGAACTAAGAACTAGGGTTTCTCAAAGTAGTGAAAAACATGGGTAAAGGAAACTCATGGAAGCCAGAGACAAGGATACTGACCTAAATGTTGATTAATATATAGAGAGACATTACTAAGACAGAATCTTAGTAATACTCATACTGAGAGGCCTTTGGGGAGAAAAAAGAATCAAGCTACTTCCTTTCATCCTTACATATCAAGATATAAATTCATCCATATGAATTTATATTATTAATTATTGTTGAGAATTCTGTAGTTTAGGAGTATCTGTGATCTCTAATAACTAGAATTTTGAAAGAATATTTATTTCGAAGACTATATCCTCTGCCTGCTGTCCTTACATTCAGCAATTTTTCTCTCAAATGATCATACAGTTGGTAAATGGCTTGGGTGTTAACATCGTGACAGCGTTTTGTACGACTTTGTACAACTGACTTGAAATTTGTGTGTTATTTGAGGAACATAGCAAGTTAATTGGGAGGGTGTTTTCTGTTTTTAATAGAAACTGAAATAATACATTAAATGAATTTGAATAGGGAAATTCAGAAAAAGAATCCACCTGTGCATTTTCTTGGGGATTTCTATTTGGGTTTTTGCAGCTTGTAGAAACTAAGATTTTTTTTTTTCTTTTCTTTTTTCTTCCCAGACCTCTTATCAGGCCACTTCCTAGCCAGCATATGTTCGAACATGTGCAAAAGAGGCATCGTGTACTTTTTGTGTATGTTGGTGGGGAATCTCCTTTAAAGGTTTGAAACTTGATTAAATAAAGTTATTTATTTTGGCTCTCCACAGACATAGTTTAAAATAATGTATAAAAAGTTTAGAGACTGGAGAAAGTACATGCTTGTAATAAGTGTTTTTATAATCTTTTGTCCTAACCATATTTTCTAATGAGTCATTGAAGATAAGGTAAGTTGCAAAGCATTCCTTTGAAGCATACTCAAAGTTGAGACATTAAAAAAATGTTTGTATTTTTTGCAGGAAAAATACATTGAAGTTGCTTCAGAACTAATTGTTTATACGTACTTTTTTTCTGCCTCAGAAGATGTGCTACCTGAGGTAAGCTGTTCAGCTCCTACTGTTTCCATAGAAATGGTAGAGCTTTCCTCTGTAGGTTCTGGTTCCACAGAGATTGCTTACTACAGTATATTGGTCTTTGATAAATTTCAAGCTAATTATACTAACATTCAAATTTTTTTTTGAGTCTGTATGAGAAAAAAAAAAACAAACTAAGTTTGTCTACTTGATTTGTATTGTACAAATGACTTGTTCAGTAATATTACTGAACCAGTTAATATAAAACCAGTTAATAAACTGGTTAAATCACATTTATAGTAAATCACAAACCTATTCAGAAATGCATACTTCATTTCTGAGCTGACATAAAGCCCTTGTTGCTCCTGGAAGCCCTTTCACCAGCCACTTTTATAACTAGTTTGAGTGGGTGCAGCATGGTATGCCACTGGTAACCATGAGTATCAGGGAGTTCAGTGAAAAATAAGTTATTTCCAGTGTGTGCAACACAGCTGATAAAAACACTAGTCTGTCTAGTCTGCTGACTGCAGAATCTTACTGTAGCTCTTGGAAGATGGAGTTCTTTGGTGGAAAGGAAATAATTTTGTATTTAATCACAAGGGTGAAAAATTGCTACCACTGTTGTTAGTCTGATCATTGTTACTTAATTGCTGAAGCAGAATCAAGAGGCTTTTTCATTTCTAGTTATCTCCAAATGGGATCTATGTCTGCTTAGAATCTGACAACGCATAACCTTGAAATTAGTTTCAGATTAGCGGAGTGTGAACTGGTGTATTTTTTATAGCCATCTATGTATTCCAATGTCTAGAATTAACCTTGCTCATTAATATGAGCTATTACATAATAAGCTGATTTGTTTTTACATTTTGTTCCAAGAAAGATAATGCAGAATGATTACAGAACATGTCAATTAGTACTTGTGATACTGTTCTTATATTTCCAAGAAACAACAAATGTGTCTCTGTATTTCCATTAGCCTGAACCACAGGAAATATAGCCCAGATTTAGTGGGACACGTTATTAATGTTACTCTTTTACTATTCAGTGTTGTTGACTGACCATTTAGTAGAAGCAACTGTATTACAGCACAAATTGAGAGGAGAGAACAGTACAGGATTGATGGAACACTCATGTTATGAGCTGTCTAAAGTTAATGTCAAACTTCAATAAAAACTTGCTTCATGCTGTTGCAGATACTATTAAAAATCCTGCTTGGTTTCTAGTTTGTGAGACCTACCTGTCAAAAATAGTTTTATGTAGCATTACTTTGTGATAGTGGAAAATTGGGGGTGTTTATGTTTATAAATGTATACAGAATGTTTAAATGTACTTCACAATTTTCCACTGGGCTACGTTTCCACGCTTCTGAGATGATTGTTTAAAAAGATTTCTACTCTTCTGTGGATTAATTGAACATCTCTCTTTCAGTATGTGACCTTGCCAGAATTGCCTGCTGTTGTTGTTTTCAAAGATGGAACTTACTTTGTATATGATGGTAAGTAAAAGTGTACATTACCTTAAGACAAGATACTGAAAGCATATATGGAGAAACTGGAAGAAGCAGAATTTTTATGAAGGTGAAGTTGGGATGGTGGGAAATTTCCCAGTTTTGTGATAAATAACAGCTATTTCATGAAGAAATACGGAAAAAATTACTGAACACAGTGCATTTGAGAAGGAATGGGTCTTATCAGTAATGAAGTAGAAGTTAAGGGGGTTACTTTGTGTTATTCACTGAGACACAGCTTCTAATATTACTGCTTTGGTGGCATTAAAATGCTTAAATATTTTCCTTCACTCACTGTCCAAATCAATTATATGAAAAGTAGAAGAAAACTGCTGCTGAAGAGGAGTCACGTAACACAGGCTTTGGGAAATTCAGATACAATGAAAAACGGTATTATATCTAAAAGGGGAGTTTACTGTTCCAAACATTTAATCAGATTATCTCTAAATAGTCTTCCTGACCATCATATCTTTCTCGTGGACTTAATTTGATTTGTACTCTACTTTAGTAAAGTAGCTTGTTGTGTCTTGATAATACAGGCTGTATATTTAGCACAGCAATTCATCCTTTAAAAACTGAAGTAAAGCGATCCTGCCTTTATTCTCAATATTAAAATTTAGAGAGACTTAAATGGCAGCTTTGAGCATATGTGACTTTTGTGACTTTTGTGTTTGTGTTACTTATATATTGGTAGTGGGAAAGGATCGGGCAACATAACATTTCCCTAGATAACTGATCAAGCATGCATAGAACAGTTGAACTTTCAGTCTGTTCCTTTTCTGTCTTTTCCGTTTCTGAATGGAAAAAGCCGCAGCTTTTTCCAAGCGTCTCCCAAAAAGAAGTGAAGGGGGTGTGAGCTGTTACTGCAATAGCTGATGCACGATTTTAGGTGGCATAAACTATTCTGACTGGCTTGTTCAGCTTGCAGACTGTAGAAAGTCCACCTGAGAATAATACTGTTCTGAAATACCAGTGACAGAATGCCTATCATATAGATAAAAAGGGGATGTGTGTTTTAAGCTTACTTTTTCTAATCTATTTTGTAAAAATTTTACTCATAAAGGACTAGAAATGTACTGTTTGCATAATCTGATTTATACTATAACAGATTGGATAAAGTTATACGTCTAACACGTTATGAGAGGCTGGATAAGGTTGTATGTGTAATTGTTACAATTGAGGAAAAAAAATGAAGATCTCAGTGAAAGGAAATGGTTTAGCAAAATTCACTTCTAAATTCTGGCCTCATCTGTATTTTTTTCCACAGTAAGGGATGTAGCTCCGTGGGAAGCTTTATATTTGAAATTGCATGCTACAGTCTTATGACAGTTCAGCATTAACCTAAAATTAGTGATGATTCATTCTACCCAATGTTAGGATTTAATGCAAATTTATTTAATATACATTTATATATGTATGTGTGTAAATCTGTGCATCATGTTTCTTTATGGGTCAGAACATCTAGCATTTGAAATTACAGTCTTCAGTATAACTGATTGTGAATTATATGTAAATATTTGTGTTTATATTCACAAAGCTGTTAATGGATGTACATTTTCTGGACTCCTCTGTTTCATTTAATGTTCACAAACATTGCTTTGTGTATTTTTGTATCTCTTCTCTTAGTCTGAAACTCTTCTTAGGGTTTTAAACTGTTCCTGTCTGTACTGAGTCACAGTTGTCTCCTAGAATAGTATCGTTTATCCTTGACATGACCAAAAAGTAGTCATCAAATCAATTTTTCATACTTTTTATTTAACAATTGAAAATAGCATGAGAAGTTTTAAAACTGATATGTCTAATAATGTGTCTAACAACAACAAAAAGAAGTTTGCATCTGCAGTGCTGACATTATTTCCATGGGTAAAACTTTGACATTTATTGTGCGGAGTTACAGCCTAAATCTTCGGTAGAGTATAGAAAATACTTAAGTATTTCTCTGCCTTTCACTTCTTTTGGAATCTTTGGTAGGGAACAGGGAGGCAGTTGAGATAAAGTCAGCTGGTCATTGGAGCATTTTAGCAATGAATGTAGCTTATAGTAAACTTAGTATTCTGATTAATACTAATAATTTAGGAATGAGAGCATACTGCTCACCTGGCATTAATAAATCCAATTGCTCACCTTACCAAAAAAAAAAAAGGTATTTGTTAATTCATGATGTGTCTTTAATTTCTAGCATTATTTATTTTTTAGAATATGAAGATGGTGATTTGTCATCCTGGATAAATCGAGAAAGATTTCAAGGTTACCTTAATGTAGATGGCTTTACATTATATGAACTTGGAGATACAGGTGAGATGCTGCTACATATGAAGTCTGATCTCTGAAACTGAACTTAGGCATTAAGGAAAAATAAAGACCACTAAGAAACAGCACTAAAATGAAAAACTGCTTGTTCTGAAAGTTAGAATTAATGATGTCTGCTGTTTTTTGAAGTTAGTTGGACCTTTTCTACTAACTAGAGTCTTCATCCAAAGCCTGCACTAGTCCTTTACTCACAACATAAAGTATGTCTAACCCTGTGGTATTCACAAAAGCTAAGTAAGGCTTTTAATTTAACAGCAGCGTAGGTTTTGCATGAATCACAGAATCACAGAATTTCTAGGTTGGAAGAGACCTCAAGATCATCGAGTCCAACCTCTAAGCTAACACTAACAGTCCCCACTAAACCATATCCCTAAGCTCTACATCTAAACGTCTTTTGAAGACTTCCAGGGATGGTGACTCCACCACCTCCCTGGGCAGCCTGTTCCAGTGCCTAAAAACCCTTTTGGTAAAGAAGTTCTTCCTAACATCTAACCTAAAACTCCCCTGGCGCAACTTTTAGCCCATTCCCCCTCGTCCTGTCACCAGGCACGTGGGAGAACAGGCCAACCCCCACCTCTCTACAGCCTCCTTTAAGGTATCTGTAGAGAGCGATAAGGTCGCCCCTGAGCCTCCTCTTCTCCAGGCTGAATGAATTATATGTTAAGTCTTGGAATACTGACAGCTTTATGAACGTACTTTAAAATTTTGAATGTGGATTAACTTAGATGTGTGTCTGATTCAGATACCTTTAGAGTAGATATGGTGAGGAAGGAAGACTACCAAGTGCCAGAATGGACCTCTCTCTGTTTCAGAATATTTTAGCATTTCTTTGGTAAATTTTTTTTTCAAGTTAAGTGAGAGCTTTGCATCCAAGTGAATTCTGGAATGATTTCTACTGCTTTTAAAGGCATGCATACACTGAAGTAACAGAAGAAATGCTATCCCTGTTGATTATTTCCAGGTCAGGATACCTTATAATTTACCTCCCATTTAAGAAGAAGTTTATATTCAGTGCATGCACTGAATTGTTTGAGGTTTTCAAGGTTATAAAATGTCTATGTTCTTATATGTTTGTGAAAAAAAGTTATACCTATTTCAAAGACTATTTGCAGAAATGTTGCAGTATTTTCCATCTGATGGTTTCAAGCATTCTATTCCTTATTTTAGGAAAACTTGTGGCTATTGCAGTTATTGATGATAAAAACTCTTCACTGGAACATACCAGGTACAGAATTCAGTATTGGTGACACTGGGAGAAATGTGCTTGTATGATGGAAAACTACTTCATTGATTTACAGGATTTTGGAAGTTTTAGTATTTAGAAATGCTAGGTTAAGTGGAAGGTTTTAACTTGTGAATGTTCTCTAGCATAGAGACTTCAAGCATACTGACTTGACTCAATTTATGGCTCTGAAGCTCATGTGGATTTTCAGGGTGGTGATGCATGTTTCAGGATCACTCTTCTCCCACTTACCAGTGAGATCATAGGAACAAACAGTGATTGCATAGTCTTTTAACATGGAAGACAGTACTTGAATGCACATAATTTTGAGATAAACTTGGTGAAGTTAAACAAAAGACTTCATCTCAGTTGCATTAAAATGAGTTTAGTGATGGTTGACAATTAACTTGCAGAACTTGCATCCAGAAAAAAACATTTTCGGTTGAGTTAGAACTTGCTGAAGAGACGAGGAAAAACAAGACATTCCTCTGTCTCTGATTGCACATGTAAGAAAGCTAAGAAAACACTTAACCATAGTATAACTTAAAACACTTAACCATAAACCATATATACTATTTTCCCAGGTCATCTGTGTTGTTTTTTTTTACAAGGTGGTTGTTTTAGAAGGTCATGGAGCAAAACAGTATGATAGTCTTTCTCTAATGTTGATGTTATGTGGTAGATAGCCTTTCAACCCTTCTTAAAAAAAAAAAAAAAGGCAAGATGAACAAGGTGTTTTCTTTGTTTGAGGGGTAGGGAATCCGAAGTACTGAGGAGATACTATTCCCCACTTATTCGGGAAATCTAAGTGTTTGGATTTTACTGGATTTTCAGTGTTGTTTTTTCATTTTTTTTCCCCTCCAGACTAAAATCTATTATTCAGGAAGTTGCTAGAGATTATCGGGATCACTTTCACAGGTATGCACACATTTCTACAATATCTTCATTTAACTTCAACATTAACCCTTCCAAGACGGTTATTTTTTCACCTGAGAAATGTTACAGTATCTGTCTTTTAAAATTATAAGCTGATTTCAATAAGACCAGTCCATTAACAGTGTTTTGGCTGGCTGATTGTCCTGCAGCATAGTCAGTTTTTTTCCATTATATTGCTGAGTGTGTGCTCTCATCTTGAGTTACAGTTATTTAAACATGTTTAAAACATAAACATAGTTATTTTACTTTGATGCTGAAATCCATTATTCTGTTTTGTTTCTTTTTATTATACATTTCTTATAGGGATTTCCAGTTTGGCCATATGGATGGAAATGATTACATTAATAGCTTACTAATGGAGTAAGTAAATTATTATTTCAGTATTCTTTCTGCTTATATTTGTTGCTAATTAAATATAACTTAACATATCCTTCTGAAGAAGTGGATTTTCATGGAATAAAAAATTTATTTCCTCAGAAGTCAGTATATAATATAGTATCAGTTGTTTGTTAAGTTAAAGCTACATAATTTAACGTTAGAAGTTTGGCCTTCTGGTACTGCTGATTGTCGGTGTTCATCTTTTAGGTTTACTTTCTTAAATAAACTATTAGAACTATTTTTTTTTTTCCCTTCGGTTAAATTTACAGGACACTAGCAAAATCAAAAGTTATGTCAAGCTGTAACAGGACATATAAATGTTTATTCATTAGCTATGTTTTTTATTTCTGGAGAGGCACATTCATTCTTATTGGTGCATTTTTAAGGCTGATGTTTAAGTGGCTCTTGCTTTATGAGCCATCGTTTTCTGAAAAGCAGTTGAGTGAAGTAGAGGGTTTGCCTGAAGTTGTATAAGATGTCTTCCTAAAACCACAGATAGGTGTCTTATTTGTTCAGAAGCTGGCATTGGAATATCAGTTAACAGATACTGTTAATTCCTGTTTTCACCATGGATTTGAGAGTTGAAATGGCACACAAACATGTATGTGTAGACAAGCGGTATAAAGTGTATAAATGATTTTGTATGCACCTGGTATGTACTTTTTACCTTTTGAAATACCTAAATAGCTTAAGATGCTTCACATTTACCCTTATTTTCCAAAAATACATAATTGGAGAGTGAGGTCGCCTTGCATTTATTGTTGACCACTTCTTCTACTCTGGCCTTCTGAGGGAAGGAAGAGGGTAACTGATTGCTATACCAGCTCTGTAGTGGGAGAGTATTCCAAGCCCCATTCCGAGAGATCAAAGCTCAGAGCCTGAGTATCTGCTCTAGTATGCAGTGTCCGTCTTACACAGTGTCTGTCTTCTTGTATCTGTCTGATCTTGTAGCTGTTGCGGATGCTAGATCTAAGACCACAAGAGGACTACAAGGTCAGAATAACAAACTGAGATAGATACTCAGATATTCCATTCTAAACTGTGCAAATGTGTTTGTGCCGCTAAAAGTTCTAGGAAATAAATGGAGAATCTCGAGGCACTAGGTCTGTATTTCTGTGATTCAGATTAGTACCTGAAGAAAAGTAATTTGAAAACAGCTGTGTCTAAATTGAAGTTAAGTGGTGTGATTATTGATATAGTGCTTTCTAGTTGCCAGAAACAAGACCCTCTTCACTTCATTATTGCCTTGCCTATGCAGGCTCCGATGTCTGTCTGCTGAGATGCCTCAGCTTGTTTATCTGGCATAAATGTTTGTTTTTCTGGCAAGGAGATATGGGGGGTTATTTTGCTGATTCAAAACAAACAAACAAAAAAAACAACACCGTGTCTTACTGTGTGGTCTGCTGAGTACCAGAACTGATGTACAAAGGAACTAGGGAGGGAAATGAGTTCCCTAGGAACAATAAAATGAAGGGAAAGAAGGCAGAACTGCTATTCACAGCAGAAGTGATCTGTTAATAATTGCTAGATCTGTTCAACTGGATTGTCTAAGTTAATCTACAAAATGCGTGAATTTACAATTTGTTGTGGTTTTCTGGGGAAGTTGCTGTTAACAGGCTTTTAGTTTATTTTCTGAACAAAACATATGCATTTCCAGCATGATTTAAAAGCACTAGAAGAAAGCAGTAAAATCTGTTCAGTGATACAAGTGGTTCACATGGTTACCTGAATAATTTGAGTAAAAGGTTATTGCCAGTCCTTCAGTTTTCCACTAGATGGCAGCAACTGGAAACAGGTAGAAAAAGCCTCTGGGAGCACAAGGAATCTATTGCAGAATATGTTTTTATTCTTGTAGATGTGCACAGCAACAAATTCCCTTTTTTCACAAAGCACAAAATAATTCCACCAGTAGTCCCTGGTAGAAATACACTTATTGATTTACCTATAACTCCACTAGTAGATACTATCATTTATCTCTCTCTTCAGCAGTGGATGAGAATGCTTCTGTTGAGTTAAAAATAATAGTACTTAAAACTGTGCACAAAAGAAGAAAGCAGAATATTAGGTCTTTTACTGAAAGAAGAGATGCATCTTTGTGGAAGCTGAGGTACACAGCATCATTGTAATGTCAGCTATAGGTGTCTTGGAATTCCTCAGCTCCCTTCCTGATTCTGTGATCCTCAGCAGTGATTATGCATGTGAATGTAAATTGATGACTAATAATGGTTTAAAAAATCTGTAGTTTGTCTGTTATATCTAAAAACTATGTAATAGAACTTCAGTTGGTATGTCTTCCTCTCTTGACTTGACACACAGAATTTGATTGATTAGAGCTGATCAACCGGGACTGAATTTTTGGATTAAAGTTTTACTTCTGTGCACTAAAGTAGTGTGTTCTACTAATAGTACATTTCAAATGCAAAGCTACTGTGAGATCTTACTAATGGGCAAGTCACAAGCTATCTGATTTACAATCACTGTGGGCATGTAAAATACAGTAAACTTCAGTAGCTTCACTGGCACAGATGAGAAGGAAAAATATTGAGAAACATTCTTGTGCCGTTAAGTTCCTTCTTCCTCCTTGTCTTTAAGGAACTGGTATTAGGAACTCACGTGAAGAGAATATTAATGATGTAGAATGCCATTGAATGATGTAGAAATTTGAACTGCAATGTTGTAGGCAGTATTTCTTTAAATCTCTAACCTTTGTGTTTTATGTTTCCAGTGACTTGACAATCCCTACTATTGTTGTTTTGAATACCTCCAATCAGCAGTATTTTCTACCAGATAGGCACATTGAGAATACAGAAGACATGGTTCAGTTTATTAACAGTATCTTGGATGGCACAGCTGAAGTAAGTCTTCATTGTGACTTCAAATGTGTGGCTGGTGTTTGTTTAATTAGATGTTAAAGTAGGAAAACATTTTGGTTACTCTAGTTGCCGTGTCGTGTGTTTCTTCCTGTTCTGCCTTCTTGTCTTGGGTGCTGTAAATAAATGCATGATTCTTAGTTCTTGAGGAGTGCCTTTGCTCACAGTTCTGACTGTAGTACCTCAGGTAGAAAGCCAGAGTGGCTTTATTGCATAGAGCATAATGTTAACTTCTCTTGATTTCTTTTACTGTTGTTGGTAAATGGTGAGCTTTTTATTCTTCTCCTGTTTTGCCTTTAAATATTTATTTAAAATTTCTCTGGACTGCATAATTGAACTTTTTTTTGGCGATGAATTAATAAATTCAGTAGCTTGATGAATGGTAGGTTCAAATTCTAAAGTAGTGGTGTATTTCTGCATATTTCAGACACAAGTTTACCACTCTAACTGCTCTACATAATCTTTCAACAAACCTCATCAATCCCCACGGAATTGATGGCTTGGTCAATTTTTTCTTTTAATGTTGACAAAACAAACTTAGGTTGCCTTTACCTGCAGCGGACTGTAAATTGGGCAGAAGGCTGTGTTATATGGATGAGGAAAGATTGTGGATCAGAGCTCTCATTTGTGCTCACAGAACAAAGCCTGCAATGAAGGAAGACAGTGCTAACAAATCATTTGGCTGACTTCTGGAAGAAAAAGCCTGTGCTGGTTTAAGACAGTTCACTTTGTGTTGAATACTTGCCGTATTAGCTGAATCCCACATTGTGCTATACACGTAGTTTTAGGTTACTGGATGGTGTAATGACAAGCAAGTCCGTAGGCTGTTTCAGCCATACAGAGTACTTTGGTTTACTTTGTCTGACAAATTGATGTAGCAGCATAATATGGGTAGACTTAAAATGTGCTTGCTATTCATGACTTTACTGGCCATGTTTCCAGTTGCAAGGCAAGGAGTATTCCAGTAACTTATTTGGTGGCTCTTTGTTCTTCAGTTCTCACTTTAATACTTTTAGTATTACATTTTAAAATTCTGAGTTATGTTTTTATTACATTTGTTTAACTCTAGTTAAATATGTCCTTACGGTGGGAACAACAAGTTAAAGTATTTTTTTTAACTTTGAGAAATTCTGTGTTTGTGATGCCTTGTGTTTTTGTCATAATATCCGTTATGTCTTGTTTAGCATATTTCAGCTAGAATGATTAAAGTTCTGTCTGAATTCACATCTTGTACATGTATGTGAGAGGACTCTCATACAGGATGTGATTTCATTTAAGCTGGTATCCATAGACCGAAATGGCATTACTTCAGCTGTGTTGAGGCCCAAGAGATTGTATAGCTTTTGAGGAATGACAGTCTTTAAAGTATGCTGGTAAACTAGTATATAACACACACTTTCTGAACCACAGTGAAATTTTGGAGGAGTATAACACTCCTATCTCCCTTTCTTAGGAGGTGTTGGAACCTTGTTCCTTTCTGTATGGTCCTAGGTTGCTTTCTTTGAATCTTTCATTTTTATTTGTAATTTTGGAGGAGTTGGGTCCGCATCACGCTCTGATTAGTTGACTTGCTCCAAAATGTAAATTTTCATACTATGTGTTTCTCCAGCATGTTGAGAAAGGTGAAGATTCATCCTGTTCGATACACAAATTACCTTCAGACTCATATAGGCTCTGCTAAGTTAGATGGTAGCACAGGTAGAGTCTATCATTGCTAGACAAAAGCTTTTTTTAATTACACCTGTATATATTTTTGTTGCTTCTTAGAAAAATCTAACTGCTTCTGTCCATAAATAGATATCCTTCAGCTGCAGGAAAGTTCAGAAGATCTCTGCAATTCTGTAATTGTTGCATTGGAACAGTTGGTAATTTCTTCTAGTGTTTCTCTATGGTGAGATGTGTTAGAGTGACAGTTGACTTGTAACCTATTGTCTAAAACAATTGTGAGAGAATTTTTTGAGGCTGTTGAAATATTTATCCATGCTTGAAAAGTTGAAGTGTCTGGGCAGCATGAGATGCAAGAATAATTACTTTTCATTTCCTTCTAAAGGGAGTTTAAGATTGCAAGGTCTGAAGAATGAACTTTTGGAATCATAACTGAAAAGTGTCAGCAGTTCTGACATAGTTGCATTTGAAATTTCAGGCACAGGGTGGTGATGGAGTTCTACAACGAATCAAGAGAATAATCTATGATGCCAAGTCTACTGTAGTGGTAAGTTTTATTTTTTGTAAACAAATGGTAATGTTGTCAGTAACGATGCAAACCTTTTTCAGAGAGTTTAGAAATACTTTATATAAACTTGTTCCAAGTTCCTATATGCACATGTGCATGCACACGTAATATATGTGAAGTTTAAGCCTAATTAACTTGATTAAAGTCTGAATAATATTTTCCAGTGTGTTAAATGTTGAATATATGTGACTTCATTTTTTTCACTTTTTTCTATATTAAAGTATGACATATATTTTAAAGGATAGAACGAGAAGAACTCAAAATCTTTTCCTTGACCTTCTTGTCTTCCTTTGACTGAAAGTAATAACACTTTAATGTTCTGAGAAATGTTACGGTTTCAATTTAATTAGTTAGGGCACAGGGGAATTAAACACTGTACTTGATGTGGTTTTGAAACAAATATTTTTATAATTCTTAGAGGTTAGCAATGCTTAACAGCATTTTATTGGGAAAATGTACATAAATTTGTTTCTTCATTTGTGTTACACAAACAAATGTGCTGTGAATCTAAATTGTAACTTGTATGTTTCTTTATGTAACTTCCAAACTTCTGTCTGTGCAGCGTTCAGGCATCAGTTTCTGAAACCAAAAGTCTTCCTCTTGTTCAGTGAAGTTTTTCAAACTACTCTTTAATAGAAAGCACTCTACTAACAGTGTTTCTCAAGAGGATTTGTGATGACTCAAACCAATCTTTTAGAATGAGGCACAAATACGAGTTAAAACTGGATGCTTTAAAGTGTTATTTTAATGCTATTAAAACAATTGTTTATCAAGCTTCAAACAATAAAATATGTAGTTGGCATGTTAACGTTAATCATCCTATTGGAATGTTGTTGTATCAGTTCTAAGACTTTTTATAAACTTATAGTAGGAATAGTTAAAATGACACCGCCTTTCTGCAGCAAGCTTATTCAGTTCAGATGTTTCTGAATAAACATATAGAATAATAAGAGATAACAATAATGTGGTAATTTTGAATGTTTAGTGAAAGTTTTTTTTGACTTCAAATTTGTGTTCCAACAGTCAGTGTTCAAGAGTTCACCACTTCTGGGATGCTTTCTCTTTGGGTTGCCCTTGGGTGTCATCAGCATTATGTGTTATGGAATCTGCACAGCTGATACAGATGGAGGGGTAGATGAACATGAGACAGCTAAAAAGGAGAACAGTGATCGGGAGCTCACAGATGAAGGCAGTGAGGAAGAACAAGAAGAGGAAAAGAACGAAAACTATACAGAACTTTCAGATGGAGATCTTAAACAGAAAGACCTATCGGAAAAGAAAAAAGACTAATTAATCAAAAAATTCTCTAGAATTTTCAAATAGACTTATTTATTGAAGATAGTCATTTATTGATGATCTTCATGTAAGAGGACCTTTTTGTCTGCATCATGGTAGTTTTGACTTGCATGTGTTCAAATTTTCTCAGATATTGACAGGAAAAAAAAACTGAAATATGGATGTTTTTTATTGTCTTTAACGATTATCAAAGAAGGAATTTGCAGGTACGATTTGACACTTTTTGTTTTGGAAGGTTTGGATTATTCATTTCCAGAACAGCAAGATAAAGATAATGCAACTTGACCTCAGTATATGTGATGAGCTACTAATAATATAGCCCAGCTAAACGCTGATAAAATTAAGGCTGAATACAAAGAAAGTTTAAAAGAGACCTGTAAAGTCTTTCAGAACCTGATAGCTAAAGATAACTTAGAGTTTTTCTAGGAAGTATCATGTTCTACCTGTTGCACATTATTTTTAAAAAATATTTTATCAAGTTAAATATAAATTGCTATAAATTAGAGGACTTTTATAATGTACTAATATAATTATTGGCAGTCAATAAAAGTTATAATGAAAGTTATAATACACAGATGCATGAGTTGAAAGTTTTGTTACCATTGTAAAGGAAAAAAAAGTCTAAGGAGATCAGGAATTTGTTTTTTGGAAAAATGCCATGTGATTTTGAGTCAACCCTTTTTCCTCAACCCTTTTTCCTTTTGGGAGGAGAAAAAAAGAGGAGTTCATAGAATTTTGAATAGCAGGTGTCTAAGTTCTTTCATTTCTTTCTTTTCTCTCTATGAATTGCCTTTTTTCATTTTTCCATTTTATTTGCGTAGTTGGTTGTAAAGAGTAAGTTGAGTTCCTTGCTTTTCAATGTTTTTTTAAATCTGCAGAATACTTTATGTAGTTTTAGCATGTATGTGAAGAGTGAGATGCTTAAAAAATGTGCTTTGAGTCGTCTTTTACTTGATGTAGAGTTGTGTTATGTTTTTTTTTTTTTAAAAAAAAAGGACAAACCTGTAAGTTTCCTTGGACTTCAGCACAAGTCATTGCTAATAATCAAAATGCTGGACTATTAAGGCAATAAGATGCTTTATTCGTCTCTTTTCATAAGTTTTCAAGTACAAATGGATTATGTTTAATTTTGGCTCAGGATGGAAACCTGTGGCTTTTGACTAAAAAAATGAAAGTGGTCAGTGCAACACCACTGTTCATTCCATAATGTATAATTTAAAAAACAAAATAAAAAAAAAAACACACACCCAAACCTGAATTCTGCTGCACTGCGAGGAAGTGTTTCAACTGTGAGCTTTCATTATTGTGGTTATTTTTGTGTTTATATTCCAAGTCGTATCCCAAGACCTTGCTGAGAAATCTTCTGAGATACAGACATAAGAATTATAAATACTGTGTAAGAAGTAGATCACACTGGGATCCATTACAATTGTAACATTCAACTGCAGGAGTCAAGACAAAAACATGTATCTCAGTCACTTCTTAATTGTATTATCAATCAGATGTGTACTGAACTATTGAAAATTTAGCTTGAAATGTACTGCCATTTTCACCAAATCCTTTTCTCAGCTGTATTCAACAAGGCATAGGGAAAAGAAGAGCATCATATACTGGGTGTGTCAGAAGTGATATGCAATTAAGAGATTTACTGTGGTCATGCAAATAGTTTAGAATGCTATCTGAGGGAAATCTGACATTTTCCTTTTTTTTCTTGAATCTCAAAAGGTTTCATAAAGCAACTTCACTGTAGTAGTTTCTTCAAATTCATGAAATACTGCTGCTTTTTGAATTCAAGTGTAAGCCTTTTGTTTTTTTCTATAATAAAAACATATAAAAGTGCTTGCTTCTTTTTGCTTAATTTGCATTGTGTGAACTTCAGATGTTACGTATTCTGTAGGAGGCAGTATTTCCTGGAACTCCTTTTAAACATACTTTAGGCCCAGAGTAACTCAGTTCAGAAATGCAGCTGGCAGCTTTTAAAAAGAACAATCAATTCAGCTTGTCTGATATCTTCTCTTAAATATTTTGAAAATGTTCTCCAGATAAAGGAGTGAATAGTTTATGGATCTGGGATGCTCACTAAATAAAACAAATGCATTTTTGAAAAAAAAAAAAGTACCAATTCATTCTATTAGCATACTTGCAAATTCCTATAGCAGTTTCTTTATCAAAGGGAACTTGAGGTAACTCTTCTATTATACATGTACATTTTGGAAAGAAATGATTGAGGGTAGTCCTGACACTTGGTCATGTGCAATCCATTACTGCTTCAGTGTTTGGGTTGTCTTGACAGATGCTGTCCACACTGTGGTGCTCACTGCTTAAAGGATGGCATAATTATATTTTGATAGATCTGATGTGTTGAAGCTGCACAGAGGAGCTTAATGTTCACAAAATCTAAAAGTGAAAGGTTTAGCTTGCTCTGTTTTGGCCCAGAACTAATTTACCCATTCCTCTTTTATCAGCACGCTTGTAGAAGTTCTGCTTGGATGGGAGTTCTGATGGCAGCCAGATGTGCAAGTCAGTGAACAGGATGCTGCAAAACCAGAACCTCCTTAAAGTTTTGCTAATATCCCATGAGACTACAGATGTTTCAGGTTGCATAATACTGTGACAGAGTGGTTCTGGCACTCAGGTCTTTTCAGGGAGCACAGCAGCTTTTTGCTGTTTTGTTGTCATCACTGAATATATTGCTAACAGATTGAATCACATGAAACTGCTGCATGTTATATTGGTATAACTGATGGAGACAGTTTTGACAATTTTGTGTTGAACACTTCAGTTGAACTCTTAAGTTGCAAAGTTTCTGTAGTCTGCCTAGGTGGTGTAGGTATTCCCAAAACAATATCCTTCCTCTGGTTTCTAAAATTTTAACCATTTTAAAGGATTACTCCTACTATCCTCTACTTTGATTTACTGACACTGAGAACCATTTAGCAGCTGGTGCAAACTTCCCTGATGCTAGCAAGCTTCTTTCTGGTTATACACCAAGGAACATAGAAGTGTTTGCAGTTGTTTAACAAGGATAAATAATCTAAGGCTATTTTACACAGAGCATGATTGAATGGAGAATTGTGGCTTTTAACAATAAAACCTAAAAGGTCTGGAAAATCCTTTGACGAGGAATGAAGAAACCTTAAAGACTACTAATATGGAGAGAAATAATGTTGTTTTCTGGCTGAATATCCCCATAAGTTTAGATTGGAGAAGAGAATTATTTACATTAGCTGACAAGATGTACACTAATTCAGCAATTTTACTGAAATATGGTTTTGCTTTTGTTGTGTATGCTTCCACCACTTCACTTTCGTTGCATCACTTCTGGTACTCAGCAACCCTTATTGCTAGGTTGACATAGTCTTTGGTTGGGCTAACAACTGTCATGTCTAGACACGTGGACAGTTTTAGTCTCCCTTAAGTAGTCTCCCTTAAGAGATGGAAAGCTCAAGGGGATGAAAATGCATAGACAGAAGTGGGAATGGGAGAAGAAATGGAGCAGGGTCCATCTATTCTGTCTGATTTATGTTTTGATATAGATGAGCTATGTTTAATATTAACACCTACTAGCTATGCGGATAATGTAAGTCCTTTCAAAAGAACTAACTATTTATATAGTAAAATTTTAGCTTTTTCATTCTTTATCTACAAGAATCTTAATTCTTTTTTCTTTATTTATCTTTATTTTTCTTTTTTCATTTTTTATCTACAAAGTAAACTTTTGGCTGGGTAAGTTTGCCCAACATTGTAGCATTACTAACCAATCGCGGTTATTTTCTGATGTTTATGCTGTTCATCAGCAGAAGCATATACTGCAAGTCACTCACAGTACTATAGCTTGATGTTCTTCATCTGAAGTGAAAAAAGAAACAAAAATAGCTCTTCTGTTTCATGTTAGGTTACTACACCACTAATTTAAAGGAATGATGACTGAGACTATACTTAAATATAGGCAAAGTTAGCAACTTGTAATCTTAATCACCTTGTAGTCTTAATGCTTCCAGGAATTAAGGATCTAATCAATGACGTGGGATTTGCATTTTTACCTTAAATAAAAGCTTTTTTTTTTTTAAAAAAAAAAAGTTTCAATCGTTGCTGCCAATTTGTTCTTGTTACTTGTGCAGTAAACGTTGACTTCTAATCCAAATTGGATTATGTACTTTTGACAGACTAAAAACTTTTCAGTGACTCAGTATTTAAGAAAAAAAAAAGTCTTTTGGGAGTGGCTTCAAACCATAGGCTAAATAAGAATATGACTTAAAAATGTAGGTATTAAAGCCACTCCCAAAGTATTTTTTTTCTTTTATCATTGAATCATTTGGGCTTAGAACTGACTAATTTTTAGAAGTCTTCTTCTAGTGTGCTTCTCTAGAAGAATTTGAATATCCTGACAGTACACTGTAATTTAATAAATAATTGAAATGTAGACCAATACTCTGGTTAATCACTGGAATTTTTCCTTGCTTTTGTAAAGTATCTCTTTTGATCTTACATTTCCTTCTTATGTATTGAGTCAATTGGGCTACTTAGGGCCTCTTGCAGGACCACTGAACTCACCCAATATATGGTCCTCAGGTCTATGTTAAATGTGATTGAATAACATTTTCTAAAAGCAGACTCTGCAAAAAACCAAAAATGTGATACTGAAGATACTAAAATGTCAGTGTTTACATAAGGTATTTGTAGACATTCTGTTTGTCAACAAACTCTTCTTCAAGTCTTCAAGTATCAGAGTAACTTTCTTGTCCCAAAATATATTGTTTGGTAGAATGGGAGAAATTATTAAAAAAAAAAAAAAAAAAAAAAGTGATCCTACAGTAGACTGCATCCCAAGGAGGTGAAGACATATTCTTTATAGAAACTTAAGGTTTCTAGGAGCAGAATTACCATTTGGGGTAAAAGATCTCCTTTTATTTCAGGTGGAAGGAAGCTAATGCTTCCTTCTTTTTAATCACAATGAAAATTGTATTTTGGGGTATTTCCCTGTATACAGAAGATGGGAGAAATAGCTGCTGGTCCAGACAAGTCCTCGGCAATGCATTAGTTTCTCCTGAGCTGACAAAAGAGACTAATTGCCTTCAGCAGATTTACCATTAATAGCTGTGTCTGAGATTTAGTGGGGGAAAACTATAAATTACACTTTGCCTTCATGCAAAGCTATGTTTGATGCAAAGAAAAACACTTGAGAACTTAGTATTTCCAACTGAAGGTTTAACTATATCCCCTTCCTTTTTTTCCCAACCTCTTGAAAATAAGTATTTTTAAAAATGATTGCATAAGAAATGCATATTCTAATTCTTTGACTCATCTATGAAATCTCAAAATACTTAATCATGTCCTGAATGCCACAGGTTGCTAGGGGTAACACAATATGTTGTATGGTTAGCTTTTCAAAATTTATCTTGTCCTGAGAGTTATTTAGTGAAATAGGAAATATGAAGAGGCTTTCAAATGAGGTTGAAGGAGAAGTATTTTTCCAAAAGGTAAACAGGATTATTGTTCTGTGTTGAGTGTCTCTGACACACAGATGTACCAAAGTTTGAAAAATATACTTTGGAATGGACCTTTAAGTAGACTCTTGTCTCATATCATATTATTATGCTTTAAAATAGAAGGATTTCTAGCAGAGTAGGAGTAATACTTGATTTTTAGAACAAGTTTTAAATGCATCTTGACCTGAGAATAGCATATTTATATATTTACACTTGGCAACAAGCTGTTAAAATTTGAGTGGGTTTCAGGAGGAAAGCTATTAGCACATTCAAGTAAAGTTAAGTTTTAGTTCCTTGTGAGCACCTGGAATTCAAGCCTAGTGAAGAAGCAGGGTATTCTTTTAATGGGTCGTAACAGTGAAAGAACCTGCTGAGACAACAGTTGTCAGAAATGTAAATGCTTACATGTGCTAGGAAGAGTGCCTCCATTTGCTCATCTAGCTTTGATTTTCTATATATATCCTGAGCCTTTGCAATCAAATTGCAGGCATTGTTACCTAATGGAGAATTAGTATCTACAGCATAATCCCAGGAAACAAGTCATGAATGTACTTGTAGATAATTGTAAATAATGTAAATAATGTTTGTGAGGTGAGAGGAATTTTCTCATACTGACATCTATAACATCGATGTCCAAAAGGTGTGATAGTGACTAGAAATGTGTGGCATGAAGTTCATAGTGAGGTCTACAGGCACGGTGATCTAAAGTAAGAATACTCCTAATGTTAAGGTGCAGTGGTGACAGGGAAAGTTGTAAGGGTAGTGCATAATAAAACAACAAAGCTCGTAACATTCACATTCAAATAATATATTAATCTATCGTGTCAGTCTTCTTAAAGGAGTGTTTATAAGACTGAGCCTATGTGAGGATATGAACCATGTTGGAAAGAAATAGTGAAATGTTTCTGTAGCAGTGGTAGTTCTTCTCATTTCTTCTTTTTAGAAGGAAGAAAAGCCCCAGTGCAGATTCTCAGTGTGATCCAGTACAGATGGGCTCCAGCACTGGTTTCTTGTCCTATGTAATTTCTAGAAACAGGAGCTTCTGCTGAGCAGGAGCTTTGTTACTATCCACTACAATGGCATGGGTAGCCCCATGTGTTGAAAGTGTTGGAAGTTGGCCAAAATGAGCCTAAGCATGGAAGTAGCAGAGATTTCAGGAGCCTCAGCTTTGATGTGCTGGCTGTGTGCTGCTCTGGGTAGTTTTAATGACTGATCTTCATTTCTGATTTCAGTTTTAATGACTGAAGACACAGGGAAAAAGACACTTTCAACACACTTTAGGAAATAGTCATTGCATTGCTGTGATGATGTATCATAATAAATGAGCTATGGAGGTGAGGAGGCATAGAAGCCTTTAAGCTATTTCCTCTGTTCAGGCCCGTGCAAGCTCGGTTGACACGAGGACACAGCCACTATTTTGGGGACAGCGAGTTCATGATCACAGATGCAAGCTGGTCTTTGGGCAATGAACTTGCCCTGTCATGTTTAAATTAGAGTGTAGACATGCCATAGAACATTAAGCTCAGTTTCTAGCCATCTTCCTTTGACGTGTAGTGCAGTTTTAGGCAAGTTGCTTAGGCCATAGTTTCATTATGCTGCAGCTTTAATGACAACGCTGGCCTTAGGAGTTTCTATCCTCATGCCTTTGTACACTGCCCTTCAAATTAGGGCCATACAAACTGTTGGAAATGCATTACTGTAAGTGGATGAAGGAACTGATCTGTGTGAGTGTAGTTCCTTGGACAGAACAGCATGCCAGGGTAAGAGACGTGGATTTGGAAGCAGCAGCAGAGCAGCAGTGGGAAACCTTTTTTTTTTTTTTTTTTTTTTCCATGATAAGCTTACTTTCTTGTCCTAGGTATTTATTTCATCCTTTGCTTGCTCCATTCGGAAAACAAAAGTGATTTGACTGAGTCTTCACAGTAAAGAAACTGTGGGTTGATATTCTATAATCCCTCCCTCAGCACTGTAGCAGTGATGTATCTTAACATTAGCCTGCCAGGGGATAGCTAAAATGGAAAAATCTTCGTCCTGACACATTAGACAGAACGCATCTTTCACAGAGTATAACTAGATAGGAGCAGGAAGGACACTTCTCAGAGTGTAACCATGGGCAATCACTGTCATAGTGATAGGATGACTCACTAAGTTATACATTTGTAGATAAGTTCTCCTTTTCTGCTTTACAGTTCTGCAAGTACATTTAAACACGCGGACTGTTTGATGTCTGAGGCCAGATACAGCAATCCTTTCCATTTGTGCATGGCCACCTTTGCAGATAACAGGAATTGCATTATGAAAAGGAACAGGGTTTCCAGACTTGTATTTTAGGAGAGAAATCTGTCTCATATGTTGAGAGAGAACTACATGAATTTTAGACTATCTAGTCTGGCATGTAGCAATTACAGTTTTTGGTGGAATTTTCTGTATGAGAATGTAAGAGCTTTGTGAGGAGGATAGATATAAGAACCAGGTGCATGGGAGGATCAAAGAAAAATCTCAAATGTCTTCAATGTTTTATTTTGGAAGTACTTTTCCCTCTAACCCAAGTTAGATGAGAATGTTGTGGTTGTAATCTTGGAGAAAGATAGGACACTATATATACATACTTTGTTCCTAATAACTTGACAGAAAAGCAAAAGATGCCTTTAGCCAGAGATGCATGGTGATGCATTAAGCAACAACTTTCACAACTTGTCTGAAAAGATTGCTTTCTTCAGTCAGTTATTCATTTATATTTATTAGTTAGCATATCTGTTCTGTTTAGTTTCTCTTATTTTCCTCTTTCCTCTAATTTTCACTGTCTCGTCTCTTTGTATTATGCCCTCTAACAATCTTACTACATTTCCACTGCCCTTTTCCAAGCTTTTTTGATTCTCCTTTCTTTCTCTCTCTATGTAGCAGCAGTCAGAAAAATACAGAAAATATCAGATGATGAAGAAACAATCTGTAGTTAAAAATCTTCAGACTACTGTGTGGCCTTTCAGGCTGTTTCATAATGATGGTTCTTCTGTAGTGACCCACCATGTTGGCAGTCTGGCATCTTACTTAGGTTTGTATATTGGTTTGGGCTGGCTGAGATGAGATTAATATAGTATTTTATTAAAATAAGGGGAAAACTTGTTACAAGTAACTTACACATACGGATTTGAGATTTAACATTCTCCTCAAGAAACTGGCTGCTCTTGGCTTGGACTGGTGCACGCTTCGTTGGGTTAGAAACTGGCTGGATAGCCGGGCCCAAAGAGTTGTGGTAAATGGAGTCAAGTCCAGTTGGAGGCCAGTCACTAGTGGCGTCCCCCAGGGCTCGGTGCTGGGGCCGGTCCTCTTTAATATCTTCATCAATGATCTGGATGACGGCATTGAGTGCACCCTCAGTAAGTTTGCAGATGATACCAAGTTAGGTGCGTGTGTCGATCTGCTCGAGGGTAGGAAGGCTCTGCAGGAGGATCTGGATAGGCTGCACCGATGGGCTGAGGTCAACTGTATGAAGTTCAACAAGGCCAAGTGCCGGGTCCTGCACCTGGGGCGCAATAACCCCAAGCAGAACTACAGGCTGGGAGAGGAATGGTTGGAGAGCTGCCAGGCAGAGAAGGACCTGGGAGTGATGGTGGACAGTCGGCTGAATATGAGCCAGCAGTGTGCTCAGGTGGCCAAGAAGGCCAACGGCATCCTGGCTTGTATCAGAAACAGTGTGACCAGCAGGGCTAGGGAGGTGATCGTCCCCCTGTACTCGGCTCTGGTGAGGCCGCACCTCGAGTACTGTGTTCAGTTTTGGGCCCCTCGCTACAAGAAGGACATCGAGGTGCTTGAGCGGGTCCAAAGAAGGGCGACGAAGCTGGTGAGGGGCCTGGAGAGCAAGTCCTATGAGGAGCGGCTGAAGGAGCTGGGCTTGTTCAGCCTAGAGAAGAGGAGGCTCAGGGGTGACCTTATTGCTCTGTGTAAGTACATTAAAGGAGGCTGTAGTGAGGTGGGGGTTGGCCTGTTCTCCCATGTGCCTGGTGACAGGACGAGGGGGAATGGGCTAAAGTTACGCCAGGGGAGTTTTAGGTTAGATGTTAGGAAGAATTTCTTTACTGAAAGGGTTGTTAGGCACTGGAACGGGCTGCCCAGGGAGGTGGTGGAGTCACCATCCCTGGAAGTCTTCAAAAGACGTTTAGATGTAGAGCTTAGGGATATGGTTTAGTGGGGACTGTTAGTGTTAGGTTAGAGGTTGGACTCGATGATCTTGAGGTCTCTTCCAACCTAGAAATTCTGTGAAAATTCCTGTATGCAGTAAGTAAACGTTTTTTCTATCAGCCTTGGGTATTTGTTAAATTTCAGTTATATATTTAGAAACTGCAAATTTTAAATTTGCCTTGTTTGAGTTTTTACTACAGTTATCAAAGAATTTAAGACTTCCTTTCAATGCAAACCATGCAGATAAGCAATTGCTAATTAAATGCCTGACCTAAGATGATAAATATGCTCTTGCAAATTACTTCCTTCTTTCTAACCAATTATTAATTTATATGATTAAAATACTGTGGAAACAAACTTATCTGCTACTCCTGTTGTTCATATAGTCTATCTTTGGATCAGCAATTGATACTAGTTAATTAGAATACGGATGCATGGCATATATTTTTCAGACTGAAAAAAACACTGATTTTTTTTTTTTGAGAGCTTTTATTTCCTCACCATCTCCTGTTTTTATAGTTTTGAGTGAAATCTAGAGAAAGCAGATATGAATGTTACCTCAAAGTGAGTCATTCTAATGTAATGACACAATGTCTGTGGTGCAAACAATTGTTATTACTAAAGAACATTTGTTTGTTCTCTTGGCAAAACCATTTTAACTGAGCACAATTAATATTATATATTCCAGAATGCAGTAACAACACTGATTCTCATCCAGCCACGGTATATCCACTGAGACATCTTTCTCCTTCCCTTTCCTAATGTAAGCAAGCATCAAAAGAAACAAACTAATGGGCCACCTGTATGTACAACAAATGTTGTACAACTGATCAGCTATATGGGTAATTCACATAATGAAAATATCTCATTTTGTTTGTTTTAAACATGACTAATGTTTTTGTAATATTCTCAATAATTCAAAATATTTATGTTTCAGCAGAACCATAAGGTCTATGGATTCTTCAAAGCTTTCTACCACTGTAGTTTGCTACCTTTTGCAAGATAATTTTTAGGGGAACCGTTTGTCACAGGCATTATGTTAGCCAAGTTCTATTTGTGCAAGTTCTAAATTTCTGCCTATAGGAAAGGATAGCAAAAGTGATGATTCTACAAAGTCTCTCTTGTACAATGAAAGACCTAAACATCACAAATTAAAAGCTAATTTGCCTGTGATTATTAAAGCTTAGGGATTAAGACAATTAGCCACTAAGTTCACATAATTTCTGGTTAGATAGGTATTGGTTTTCTACAATGAGCTGAAATGGTTGATTTTATGTAACCAAAATAATGAGTGTAGTTTAAGCTTTGCCACAACTCTGGTCTCCCAGAAAAACTGTAGTTGTCTGGTCCTGGAGCATCATGACTAAGATCTGATAAACTGTAGTTCATTTAAATATTTGAACCATGGTCTCTGGAGATGAAAGAAACTAAGATGGCAATATCTAAGTTAACAGATTAAGTTAACGGATTGTTGAAGAAAAATATCATCTCCCTGTCAACTCTGTAAAACCCAGCTGTAAGAAACAGAATTTTTAGACAACGTTCTTCTATCTCAGTGCTTTTGGATTCCACCAATTAACAGGCTGTTCAGTACTTTCATGCTGTTCTAGAGTAACTTGCTGTATAATGGTATATAATCTACATTTATAATTTTACAGACCTTATGTATCTGCATGGTCACTATGTGACTGTCACTGTGATTTTAGGTGATCTAAAACTTAAAAATAAATTTACCAGTAATAAAATCTCATACAGGTGTTAAAATCTCATATAGGTGTTACTATATCGCAGATATTTTTATTAAACAACAATGATAATGTTTCTTTAATATTTGTATCTTTTTAATTTAATATATTCAGACATAAGAGCAATATTAAATAATTGTTTAATTATCCATTCTTCCAGTTGTCTGAAATCAGGAAGAGAATCACACTGGTGAATAAAAGTGGGGAAAAATTATTACAACCATCAGTTGTTTGTATATTTCAATTTTTTAACAGCATGTGACTCAATTACTAGGGAGTTCAATAAGGAAAATGCAGATTGTCTTCTCTGACAAATAGATTTAAAATACCATGGGTGGTCTGTTCCATAGAAAATTAAAAGAGCATCTCTGAAGTGAACAATATGCATTTTTAAATAACAACTAAGACAGTGCTGGACTGTTCCTTCTGAAAACAGACTACTGAATTTAATTGGGATTTCAAATCTTAACCTTCCAGCAGTGACTCTCTGTAAATATGTTAATATTAGTAAATGCCAAGTGTCTGAATCTACCTCAGTATGTTAATGTGGAATCTTAATTATTAACAGTCTAATCCAATCCTTCTAGTGCAAGACCACTGGAAGTCTCTGAAATATAATTATACATTTAGAAATAATTCAATGAGAAAAAAGCATAGTGTTTTTCAAAAGAATTTTTGAAAAATAATGTTTTCAAGTCTCTGCCTTTAATGTTTTCTCTTTGCAAATGTTCTAACGTGAGCTCCTTGTGAGCCCCAGCACTCAATGGATAGAATGTGCTTTGTGACTCAGCACTTAAAACCAACTAATAAAGCCCAGAAGTGAATTTCAATGTTTTACGTTTTAAAATAGGCTATGCAGTGTAAAATTCTAACATACATTCTTACATTTGAGAGATTTTTTTTTTTGGTTAAGAAAAAACCCCAACTAGTCAGATTATATTAGTAAAGAAATATTTGCTGTGAGGGCGATCAAACACTAAAACAGGCTTCCTAGAGAGGTGGTTGATGCCCAGTGCCTGTCAGTTTTCAAGAGGCATTTGGACAATGCCTGTTAATATGCCTCACTAATAAGCTTTAACTTTTGGTTAGCCCTGAAGCGGTCAGGCAGTTGATGATCTTTGAAAGTCCCCTCCAACTGAACTGTTCTACTCTATTACTACCAACAATGACTTGGTTCAGCTCTAAAAGGTGTTTGTTGAATGCTGTGTTTAACTGACAGAAGTTTAACCTAATGTTGCAGTATTAGCTGTAAAACCAAGTTATCTGTTATTTGATTTTTTATAAACAAATTTTCTAAAATGCTCTGCTACCATCTTGAGCTGTTGCTTGAGTAGTCCAAAATAAGATCTTACTACAGGTAGGTACAATTGCATGCATCTAAAATGGTGAATTTGCTTGAAAATTATCATGCTGTGTGGTCCCATGTGGGCTTTCAGTATGTTGTGGGTAATGCTGTTTCCAAACAAACAACATCAAAAACAGCCCTTATTTTTTTAGAGGGTTTGACTACTTATTTTTTAGAAAGTTTGAAAACTTAATGCATTTGATGTTACTCTTATGGCCCATCCATGAATATGCTATATTTTTTCCAGGCTGGGATACTCTTCAATCCTGTTTTTAAAACAGAGGCTGTAAAACAAAGCAGACTATATTTACATGTAGATAGTTATTAGTTCCAGTATTTTTTCCTTATGCTATTCTACTCAGCTGAAATTTGTAAGTATATGTATTTCCAATATAAATATACTCTGTTCTAGAAACATTCCTAATGTGATCCATCATGTAATTACCATAAACCTGATTGTCTAGGATTCTTAGATCATATTTCCTACTTAAATGCAACTTCATTGGAGCTGCCTAATATATATATATATATATATATATATATATATATATATATATATATATATTTATGCTTTGAACCAATGGAGTGTTGGCTTCTCTTTACTCATTTTTTTTTTCCAACAAAACTTTTAAATTCCTTTTCTGAGAACTTAATAGAGCTGTATGCTATAAGCCAGCTTCCTTCACTAACAAAGGAAAGGCCAATGTAAAGGAAGTCAACAGTCTCAGCTTCTCATGTGACTGTTTTTCATAAATCATGTTTTATGTCTGTTTCATGCTTAGAACACACAGCAATTGGACACTTTAGCAGTCGGACCATGATGAGTATGACTCTCATATAGGATTTGCTTGAAAGAAGATAAAAGCATTTATAATAGCGGACTTTTATTTTTTTAATTTGTATTTATTTATTTTTTTATTTTATTTTAATGCTGTGCTAGTTTCATGAATGGAGAAAAAAAAAAGCAGCTTGATTATGCATTTTCTGTGTTATAACCATTTTCAGCTACCTCTTTCAAAGTTATTAGTAATTATGTTGGACAAAGAAGTCACCAAAAGATGCAACAATGTGCCCTATATGCCTTACTTGGCTACTTTTTTCCTTCACTTCTGATTATAATGAATGCTTTCTATTGTATCATGGCTTTTTTTTTTTTTTTTTTTTAAAAAAAGTTTTTTTTTTTCTATTTGTGTTTAGATTCACATTTAAGCTCACTGTTGCATAGTGATTATTTAATAAAAAAAGTTATATTTAGAATCTAACTTACAGTCTATCATTAAAGTCTGATTAAAGCATTAGTCTTTTTTCTTCTGTTTAATGGAATGGATTTTATTTTATAAAAAATGTTGACTACTTAATCTGTTTAAATTTCTCTTTTCTGAAGTCTGGGAAAGAAAACTCAGGTTCAGTATAGGTCTAAGAAGAAATAATGCTATTTTTCTGTTATGATCTGCCTAGTCAGTTTTACTTTTATTACTCCAAGAATTTCTGAATGCATCTTTAAAAATGAACTTGAAAGAGTGTTAACTGAGTGTTTCAGAAAGTTAAGTGCTTAACATGCCAGAAATATCCAAACTGTTGTATGTTTTATAATATGTTGATGGATTGTCATAAAAGGTATTTTTAAAGGTCAGTACAGTAGCAGAATACAGATTTAAATGCAGATTTTTTATGGTATAATAAAATACATGAGAGATGAATTTATAACAATAAAAAATGGGGCACAGGAAATCATTATCTAACTCTCAGCAAATTATGAAAGACTCTAAAACAAATTCCTGTGATGTATAACTTCAACATGGTTTCCCTGAAATAGGGACTGAAAGCGTGTAGGAAAACCATGTGAAAATATATTTTAGTAAGGGATATAGGCAGCATTTAAGGAATATGTTAGATTTACTTAATTAAAATATTTAATCTCTGCTTTCCAGTTGGAACATTTATTGCAGTTTTGTTATATGCACAAAGGGGAGCAAAAAGGTAGTGGAAGTTCGGTAGTAAAGGTAGGAAGTTCGGAAAATACTGTTAAAGAGTGTATCTATCCTAGTATAACATATGTAATATATGATATGTTTGTCCATAGGAAAAAAAAATATATTTTTTTAATACTGTCATAATGACAAACCTGTTCTTAGAGCCAGATCAGTGTTTTCTGAGATTGGAAGTTCTTTGATGTCCTAATGAAGGCAAATGGAAGTTCAGTATAAATGTAGAACCTGTTCTACAGGAATACTTTGTTGACCATGGTAAATGACAAATGTTAGATAGCAAAGAGTTAGCACCTCTTTGAGGTGCTGCTAAACCTCTCCTTTCTGTGCATGAGGCTTTTATAAAGTGTTTGCTATTACTTACACACAGCTAAAATGGATTATCCCTGTAATTACAGTTTTGTATGTGAAACATCAAACAGTTAAATATATATATATGGTTATTGCTGGGATTAAACCATGAGCTGTATGTTATTAGCTTGCTTGTAGCACTTAATGCAGGCTGTAAGTAAGGTGTTTGTAAATCTTGCATAATGCCTTAACACATTATTATTGTAATCGTGTCATATCTTATATTATTTCACTGGGTTTTGGTTTAAATTATATTGCTGTAGAGTGTTATCAGTTTTAGAAGTTTTCATATCATGAGCATGAGTAGCAGGCATCATGCCTTTGGAATTTCTTCAAAGTGAGCAAGTAACATGCTTCAGCAATATGTATGAACTTGCTTCATCATGGTGAGGTTGATGAAATATGTGTTGCTCTGTGTCTTAACATGCCCATGGTTTTTATGCAGTATATTGGTTAACAAATGCAAATCCTGAACTATATTATTGCTTTCAGGAAGGAAACAAATGCTTAGAAGAATAATCAATTTTGGATAGATTTGACATCCTTCATTCGTTAAATAAAATAAAATAAAATATTTGAAAATAAAAACTTTTTTTTTTTGGTGTTTGTTTTAAACAATAGTTTCTCAGTCCTTTCTCCTGTCTCCTTAACAACTTTTATAAAGCTTTCATTGGGGACAATGTGTCCTATGTTCTAAAAAAATATTTCCTGAACAAGTTAAAAATTAGCTGTAGAGGAAAACTAGTGGTTTTGACTGCAATGTTCTAGCTCATGATGGGGGGACAAAGGGGGCAGTTCGTAAATTTGCTGTGATTGAGATTTTAAAAAAAAAGTGAGATGCATATTTAATTAACACTGACTTTTCACCTATGTGATGGAGAGAGGAAAACTTTGTCATGAGATCTCTAGATCACATAAATGCAATTTGAGAGGTAAGAGTTAGTCACACCACTGTTTGGTTTGAAGCAAATTAAATTAATTAAAATAGCTCCAGATCCTTGTTCATTAGTTACTTTTTAACCATGCGTGTAACAGGACTGATTCCTGTTTCCAGGGCAGTAGAGCAGTGATAAAGCTCGGGCAATTTTTTCATTCCCCTTGGCAATCTGTTCTCAGTAGTATGTGAGTATCAAAAATAGATCTGATTAGAAAAAAAGAAAGTTGGTGATGATTCTTGGTTTCAGAGACAGAGAGGAACTTGCATGCCTATGCTTTTAGGTGTTTGTTTATTATAATAATCATAGATACATAGCTACTTTTCATATGAGCTAGTCTTTGACTCTCTGCTCTATGTATAAAGGATAGTCTAACTTAAGGATGTTTTCACATATCAGTAAAGGGAGAGAAATATGGGAGATTTCTCTTTAAATATTGCCAATTTAAATTAAAAGATAAATTATTTGTATTTGTTTTCTACTCCAAAGAAGCATGAAGAATTTTAATTTTCACAACATCATGCTTTCTCTTGCAAAGAAAGAAGGCAGAGTTTCGAACTGGTGCACAAGGCTGATGACAATCTCTATCCACAACACCCTCTGCCATTTTTCTTTAAATGATTTACTATTTGGATGATCATTAGCTGGAAAGGAAAAAATGTTTCCCTATGCATTCAAGACATCCAGGCTCATACATCTAATTACTATTCTTTAGAAAGATGATGGCACATTTCAGTGTAATTATTGCTCAGCTGGATGTGTTCTTATGAAAAAAAAAAAGGACTCATTTCACAGTATTGTATAAAATGTTAGGATGATATTCTCTAACACATGGTGTTTGAATCCAGCCAAGAGTAGACTTGATATTCTTACTGATTTTTAAGTGAAGCAAAACTGTTTTCAATAAATCTTGTGAATATTTATTTTCTTTGTAAAGAAACTGAGAAAATGATGTTTAATAAAAAGTTTTAAAATATAGTTGAAAGCAGGATTGGACAAAGACATTACCGAAGATAGCTGGCTAGCTTAAAAGACTGTGAACTAAGACTGTGGCTAGTGTAACTTCAACAGGCAGAGAATCCGTACTTGTATATAGAAAAGTAGCCCAAAGTGTTTTAGTATGTCCTTAACATACAGTACTATTTAAAACCTGACTAGAAAAACTGGAAGGTGCTGCTTGAAATATGTGATACCTGGGTGTGTAGATGTCTCCCTGCTTATTTTCATGATGCAATTAAATTTCCATTCCTTTTTTTTTTTTTTTTTTAATACCATGTTAGTGAACTATTTTCCACCGTTGGAAAATACTTATATTACTTATAAATACTGATATCAAAGTGCTAAGACTAAAAGTATGAGCTAGATTCTCTTTCTGTATATCAAATGGAATTTGGGAGGTTTTTGCACTTAAAAAAATACTAAAATTACTGTAAAAGGAACTGAAAGCAGACTCTTATTCAGAATTTTCTATTGAAAATAATGTCATAATGTCACAATTCAGCATTATGGTTTTTTGCTCATATGTGTTAGGTGAAGACTTTGCCTGAGTGTAATAGGGAACACTACTAGGTAGTCATATATGAATTACTAGTGGTCTTGGTATAATAAGATGCACATCCAATTCTGTGCTACATTTTTCATAATGTGTGAGAAGATTTCACTAAAAGTTGCACAAATAACTCATTTATGCCAATTTTCAGGATGAACCAAAGGATGGACAAGTTCAGCAGGCACCTTAATACTTAAGATTCCCTCTAGTGAGCATAATAATATTATCTAATGCATCCTGATAAATTAAAATAAAAATAAACTCCCCCAAAACAGCTATCTGCTTTTGAATTATCTAATGTGTTTTGATAGTATAAATTGATGCTGAATCAAGAATAACTACTTAATGTTTTCCAAAACACTTGTACGGTGTGTGCTACAGCTTTCCTATACTTAATACTTACTGAATAAGAGTTGTATTTTGAATCTAAGTTAATGTGTTAGTTCCATACTTGTTTTTATTATTATTATGAAGATGGTGACACCTATGTAGCTTCCACAAAATGTTAATGATTACTTTGTAAGTTTGTTATTTAGTAAAGCTTTATAAGTATAAACTGCATATCAGAAACTGTTGGAGAAAAGATAAAATACAATGAAATAGCACTGTTAAAAATCTTACTGTAGCCACTCTAATTGTTAAATGACACTCAATTGTTAAATGACATATCAAAGATCATCTTATCAAAAAGTAGAGATCTCAAACAAAACCAATAATACTTGTTTTTTGAAATAAACAAAAACTATTGACTTAGGAAATTCTACTAAATGGGAGACCAGAGCTTTCAAAAACAGGTGTTGTTTTTTATACCTGCATGTACAGCTGTGTTTGTAAAGAAGTTGGAAGTATTTGATGCATCATTCTCACATGATGTTTGTACACACCATGCTTTTATAGGAGCCGGAAACATTTACTACTTCCTATTGAGGCACATCATCTGTCTTCATGCTAGCCCTGGCTTGTGTTTTGACCATCTTTCAGACACTGCCATTAGTGTTTGAGTTGAGCTCCTTGCGACACAGTAATAATCTAGTGGCAAAAATCTGTTGGAGGAACAGAGCTTGAACTGGATGAGCAATCCAAACTGGAATGGAGCCTCTTACATGTATAAAACCAACACATGAAGGTACTTCCAGCACCTGGGAGCAGTTGTTCTCTCTTTATCTTGTACCTTGCTTGCCTCCACCTAAACTGGCACTTCCATCTCCCTGTCTCTTTTTTTTGTGCTGAGTGGTGCGGAGTCTAATTGGAGGCCTGTGCTAGCAGTGTCACCCAGGGGTCAGTACTGGGTCCAGTCTTGTTCAACTTATTCATCAACAACCTGGATGATGGAATGGCGTGTGCCCTCGGCAAGTTTGCTGATGACACAAAACTCAGAGGAGTGGCTGATACCCCAGAGGCCTGTGCTGCCATTCAGAGGGACCTGGACAGGCTGTAGAGTTGGGCCGAGAGGAACAACAAGTTCAGCAAGGACAAGTGCAATGTCCTGCACCTAGGAAGGAATAACCCCAAGCACCGGTACAGGCTGAGGGCTGACCTGCTGGAGAGCAGCTCTGCAGAGAGGGACCTGAGAGTCTTAGTGGACAGCAGACTGACTGTGAGTCAGCATTGTGCCCTTGTGACCAAAAAGACCAATGGTATCCTGGGCTGCATACAGAAGTGTTGCCAGCAGGCCAAGGGAGGTGATCCTGCCCCTCTACTCAGCCCTGGTGAGGCCGCACATGAACTATTGTGTCCTGTTCTGTGCTCCCCAGTACAAGAGGGACATGGAAATACTGGAGTGAGCCCAGAGGAGGGCTACGAAGCTGATTAGAGGACTAGAGTACCTTTTGTACAAGGACAGGCTGAGAGAACTAGGCCTGTCTAGCCTGGAAAAGAGAAGACTGAGGGAAAACCTCATCAATGTGTACAAATACCTGAGAGAAGGGTATTGAGAGAATGGAGCCTGTCTCTTTTCAGTTGTGCCCAGTGACAGGACGAGAGGCAACAGGCACAAACTGAAGCGCAGGAAGTTCCGGCTGAATATGAGGGGGCATGTCTTTACTGTGAGTGTGCCAGAGCACTGACACAGGTTGCTCAGAGAGGTTGTGGAGTCTCCTTCTTTGGAGATATTCAAAACCCACCTGGATGCCGTCCTGTGCAATGTACTCTAGGTGATCCTGCTTGGCAGGGGGTTGGACTAGATGATCGTTAGAGGTCCCTTTCAGCCTCAGCCATTCTGTGATTCTGTGAAACCTTCCATTCTGTACTCTGTGCTTTACTTACACTGCTGAAAAGGGAGCTCCATGATTCATTAAAACCAGTTCCTAATCCCCTACCATTGGGAAGGCTCTGAAAGCTTATGCAAATGTCATTAAAGCAAAGTCATTACCTGACATTCCAGCAAATGTGTTGCCCAGATCTGCTGTCTCGTCTTCCTGAATGAGCAGAGAAATCACCAGCTGCCAGGCCCAGCAATCTAAAAGTAAACAAATAAAATAAATTTGCGAACAAACTGAAAAAAAAAAAATAATGAAATCTGTTTTTTTTTTTTTTTTTTTTTTTTTTTTTTTTTTTTTTTTTTAAGACATTGCCCCTTCTCCCCCTCAAAATCTTTGTAGCATTGGAGCCTATAAGAAACTATGCTATTTCTCATTGAAGAAAGAGTGTCTGTATGTGTATATATAAACTAAATAATATCTGGGGGTTGCATCTCTGATCCATTGGGTCTTCCTTGCTTTGTGTAAACAATGCTGTCTTCAATATATACCATGGTTTATATATATGGAAGATATACTGTATAGACATTTCAAACCGGAAAAAAATTTAAGAATCTCTTCCAGTTAGTTTTAACTTCTGATTCTTCTACTCCCAAGTGCTTAAAATAAAAACAGCAAAGAGCTGTGTTTTATTTATTTATTTATTTATTAATGTAGAATAAGTAATGCATGGGCAATCTTAGAAATCCTGAAAAAGCTGTGTCAGGTACTGAACTTAGATTGTCAGAACCAAAATACTTTCTTGCCTCTGTTTTTAACATTAGAGAATTCTCAGGCGAAAACAAGAACTCTTTTTATTGAAAGTATTAGTACTTGAGACTAATAGTTCCATTTGTTTGTTCATTTGCTTGCTGTGATGGAGATCTACACTCTAGACCTGTTCCTTGGGATTCTGAGCTCTAGTCCTTGGGATTCTGATTCTCTAGTCTTTCATGAAGAAATTTTAAAGGAAAATCTAGGAAAAGTCACAGGAGGAAAAAATAGGTTTTTAAACAAGAAGTAGACACTCAAAGTTGAAGCTTTAAATTAAGGTGTGGAATAGGAGCCAACTTGAATTCTTCAAGATAGCGAAAAACCTCCTGTGATCCAACCTAATAAATGTCCTTCTCTGTTTTATTCTTTGAACTCACACTGCTCAAACTGAATCTATTTGAAATTAGCATTGCCTGTCTGGGTAAGAGATCCATATCTACTTCATTGCTTGGGCAGTTAGACCAGTGGGTTGTAATCACAGGCCTGGTTTCTCTGTGTGGGAAAGTTACTGTTGAGTGACCTGAGGTTTGAATTTACAGTACTACTAGCCTATTCTACTTCCGTTTTTAATACGGTTGTGAACAAACTCCTTTGAAAGTGAACCTACAGTGCTCAAAGTATTTTACCTAGCAAATTGCTAAACTATAAATTCTAGCTTATTTATGAACTTTTTATAGACAAACCATTATTTTTATTTCTGTTGAAACTTATTCATTGCAATTTATGCATTTTTATATTTTTTTTCCTATGAAGTTATCCTAGTTACAATTGCTACTGTTAATAAAGTACATGAAAAAAACAGCTAATTAAAAATTTACTATGGAAGTACTATAGAGTGAAGATGAAATGCAGTAGTAAGGCCTGCGGTATGACTCAGGCTATTATTTTACCTTGGCTCTGTTCTAAATGCGATGACATGATGCCTTAAGCACAAATGATGTTTCTTCCTTTTATGAGGTACACCTAGTTGTTTGACCTTTCTGTGTTCTGCATATGCTGCAACATTCTAGGTGTGTGTCTTTCACATTGGCACTGTGTATACTGGGAAAAATATCCTATCAAATGGAGTGAAAACAGGGGCTTACACAGTCATTGTAAGCCTCGTATAAATCTAAAATACAATAGACCAAGCAGCTCCAGCAGAATGCAAGGTAAGTCCTATGAACCAGCTTGGATGGGAGCTCCCTTGAAGTAGTTCTTGGTTTCTCTGTATGAAGACTGGTGGTTTTGTTGTTTTAGAAACCACCTATAATTATTTAATGCTACTAATTTCCTCCAGGTTTTAGAAAGACAAAGTTGCCCTATACAACTTAAAACACACCGGCTTCTTGTCTAAGGCTTCATTTGAAGCATTTCTTCGTTGTAATTCACCTGTAAATAGGGTGTTTCAATACATGCTCACACTCAACAGAGTAGTTGCCAGTGCTTTCAGGTTCTTTAATGAAAGGCACCCTCACTGCAAATTGATATATGAATTTTAAGAAACTTCAGGGTGTGTGCTGTAACAAAGTTCATGTTACTTTGACAGCCTATTGCCCTTTTAATATGAAAGTTTTTAAAGGTCAGATGTACTTTATGCAGATTCTTAACAAATATGTTTTTTTTTCTTTTTTTTTTTCCTTTTTTTTTTTTTCTTCCATTCTCTTCTCTATCCACATTTCTCGTTAAGCATGAATGTTTCTGAAATCTTGGGAACAGGTAGTGATGCCAGTTAATAGCTTCCTCAAATATCCATACTTGTCAGGTAACTTTTTATCCCATCACTTATTGTTATTTCTACATTAGGGCTGCCTACTGACATGTGCCTAAGTTGAGTAGCTAAAATGTTTTTTAACCACTGTAGTTGCCCCAGCATCCCACTAGATGACACTTTCACCAAAACACTTCACATACATGCTGATTCTTCCCTTAGTTCCCTGTTCAGCTGTCATTTTGTGTTCCCTTTCTTGAAAGGATTCCTTGGATGCTTGATTACTCTGACTTTTCTATTGTTCCCGAATATGTTAGTGACTCTGTGGAGCAGCATCAGTGAAGTTCATAGGTGTTCTTTCTGTGATTGTTATGTCCTCATCTTCAATTCTTGCCCTTTCCTAGTGGCATAATAGGCAATTGAAAGCTAAGAAGATTTCTGATACTTAGCAGGCACTCCACTTGACTTTGTCAATGCTCAGCATATGTCACTCTACAGTAGTGCAAGTAATATATAATTTTCAAATACAATAAAAGACAAATGCAATCCATACTATTTTAATAACAATTACTCCGTAAATTAAAAAAATCCTTTCAAAACTCTTACTGCATAAATGCTTGTACAGTAGGGTCAAAATATTAAATAAACTTAATAGTCTAAATAGCTTGAATTCCTCATAAATGTGTCATTTTGCAGAATTTTCAGGCCTGCTTCATGCATATCATCTTCTTTGTACATTTCAGGGGCCTGTTGGATATGTAAGTAAGACACTAGTGATGCGGGGAGGACATCTTGCACAAACGATGAGTGAAATATTAGGGAAAGAGATGGATGCAAAGGGGAAAAGTGTCCCCCGCTGGGACTGAGGGACTATTGATGTTTGTTTGGTGCTCCTCACTGTTAGGCAGGTAGAGGAGATATTTCTGTCCAGACGGAGACTCAGCTCCCTTGGAGGTCAGCAGTCAGGACACATCAGCTGTTTAGACAGACCATGAGCTGAGTGGCAAATCCTTTCCATAATACATATCAGTATTTCCTGTTTGTGCACAGCCCTGGGTTTTTCTTTAGGGCAGTGGCCCTGTTGCCTGAACAATCTGGGACCAACTTGTTTGATGTTGGCGAGGGCTTGGAAGGCAAGAGGGGTAAGAATAGACTGAGAGCAGATAGAAGGCTAGTATGCTATGATTTTCTCCCTTGTTAAAGATTCTTCTTACTCTAGGCATTTGGGACTCGGGCTTGAATGAGAGGACCAACCAGTCTGATAGCTGTGAGCTGGCAGTAGCAATTGGATGGCTTTGCACGTACTGATAGGCAGGAACCTGGGCATCTTAGAGACTTTGCTTTGGGGATGGGTATCTGTAAAGTGATCCTGCAGAGACAGATAGGCACCAAAGCAGCTTCAAGGATCTAAGCAAGCATACTTACTAAAGTCAGTGACTCATGTCTATACAGAAAGTGTTCAGCTTCTGATTCAGTCCTTTATTATTTTAAACTCTTAATTAAGTCTCTTTGAACCCACAGGTGCAGCAACTTACTGATGCATATTTGTTTTCTTTTATTTGTCACAGGATTTCATTTACCAAAATATTTTAGGCTGGTGGTTGAACTAGAGGTATTTGAGGGGATTTAAATATATTTTTAGAAACTGACCAGCTTTGGTCATTTTCTGTTTATAGGTCTGGGACTATCACCTAAAAAGCTCCATCAAGATCAGTTTTTCTCTCTGGACTTTAGTATGAGCGTACATTTGTAAGTAGGTCTCTGATGGATGGCTAGACCACTTCCATTCCTATTTTACAGGTTGATTTTAAATTGATTATGTGTTTACACATGTATTATTTTCTATTTTAACTAAATGATTTGTTATGCAATAGTATATATATATTTAATTTCTATTAAATTGAAGTTCTGAATATTCAAATGAAAAATATTAAGAAAATGAAATTTGGTATAACTGTACCGGTTTTCAGATATATACCTTTTCATGAGAAATGAATGAAATACTTACCACTTGCAAATATTTTCATAGCATTCAATTTACTAGCCAAATATTTGCAAGTTTTGAATATGAACACATTAAATTTATGTTCACTTTCTAATGAATCTGTCGTACAACTATTTCAGTCACTGTTCCAAAACCACCGCTGGTGCACTGATTTGTTTTATTTGCTATAGTTTATGTGAAGTTATTTTGCCACATATGCACTTAAGTTAAGCTTACTAAGTCATTTCAGTTTTAGTTAAGCTGCTTCATTTTACGATTTCTTAAATAACTGACTAGAATCCAGAGAGTTATCCAAATCACTAAACTTCAGTCATTGTGTTCTTTGTGTATCAATGATTTTATTTATTTATTTTTAAAATGCAAATTAATTGAAGGGATTGCAAATGATATTTTGTGGATTGAATCTTCAGGGCAAGAGACATAAGATAGTTGACAACTGTTGAAAATGTTCACCCTTGTTTTGGTAGAGGAAATTTGAATCCATCTTTCGTAATTGCAAGCTGATGTCCTCATCCATGAGTGAGCAGAGAGAACACTTGTACTTTTTGGGTATTATTGTATTAAGTATGCCTGGGATCTAAATATAACAATACATCTTGTATCAAAATATTTAATTGTTTTCTGGTCATAGAAATTATTGGAAAAACCTCAAATGCCTGTCAGAATTTGTGGAGAAGGAAGCAAACAAGCTGAGATATTTGTTGTGTGCTCTCACATAAATATGCACAAGGTATAAATAAATTCTCTAACTTTTAGACTAAGCTTTAATATACATTTCAAAAACATTTAATGCAGCACCTCTATTTATTTTACAGTTTAGCTGGGAAAGTTTGCAACTGTTTCTTATGCTCTGATCTCCACTTGGAGGTAGTGCTATGCAGACTTTCTGAAAACTGGAATTTCTGCCTATAATAAATATGCCCACTATTGGTTGAATGAAAAGAATCTAAATTCAGCTTATGTCTAGCATTCTTTTATTCTTGCAGGTGACTGAAGGTGTCTAGCCACTAGGTGCTGAGACTTGTGGGAACTTTAAGTGGCTAAAAATCATGGCTTATGCTGAAATGTGTTCAGATCCATCCTGGTCTTAAAATATTTTTCAGACATACCGAGTTGTGGTATGTTGAGTGTACCATGCTATAGGTGAGGTACCAAGATCTCTCCTTCCCTTCAACCACAGGACTCTCCCTAATAATGCTGGAAGTGAAAATGAATCATTTATGAGCATCAGTAGACACATGGGTGGGGCCTCTTTGTAAACTGGTATTTTGTTGATGCAATATGTGTGACAGCCTTTTAGTTCTGAATATAAATGTTACTGAGAGGAAATTAGGTTGGTTCACAGAGATCAGCCAGACCTTGCAGTGCATCTTGCTGAGGAGCAGGTACCACCAACCAGCACTGTGCTTCGGATACTAGTACATGCAGAAGGAAAATGGAAGGTGAGTGTTTTGAAACTTTACTATCACTAGACACAGGACTGAGAATAGAAATAATTAAACAGTCAGGTGTAAGTACAGAAGAAAGTGTAAATATTGCTGTGTGGAATCAAGACAAGGGATTGCTTCTAAGGCTTAGATTTTATTATGTGTGGATTTAGAAAGAAGAGAGACATTTTTGGAAAAAAAAAAAAAAGAAAAAGAAAAGAAAGGGAAAAAGAGTTATGGAGAAGAAGCGGTGAAAGAACAGCCATTTATGAGAATAAGAGAGAGCATGGAAAAGAATGTATTTTATTTCCAGCATAAAATAAACTGTAATAGTTTTCAGTATTCTTATGTTAGAATCAATTATTTCACAGTAGTTACCTGAAGTATTCTCTCTGGAATGAAGGCAAAATGTGAATTGCTAGAGAAAACCCGTTGACTGGTATTAGAGGTAGGGTTTCTATCAGAGAAAGAAAACCCATAAGAGATGTGAAATTGATTAGCCTTTAGTATTTTCTCTGAGCTTCCTTTGCTTAAGAAGGCAGTTGTTAGCTCCTTTGTGATCCAACCATGATAGTTAACTCCGACAAGCAAACTATGGGCTGACTTTAAACAACTTCCCTGGGAAACATGTAATATCTCAACTCCCTGATGTTCCAGTTTAACTGGATTCATGAGTCAATGAAATGTAGTTGTCCTGGTTTATAAACTCCTCCAAAGGACGGGTGAGGATCTATCAGGTTCTTTCAGTCAGTGACCACAGGAATTCGTCATGTGTGCTGTAAGCACCTCTAATCCTTCTATTCAACCAGAACACCTTGCACTGTGGTTGACAGCTCTCATTGAGATACAAGATTTTCTGTGATTCTGTTAATCTTTCTTATTCAGCAGGTATGATGCACTCATGAGCAATAATGATGCAATGCATTGCTCTGTTTTATTTTTATTTTTATTTTTTTAATTATTATTTTTGATAGTATGCATGTTTTTAGGATGGGCAATGCCTGTGTTTCTTTACTGATCCTTGCTGAAGAGCTGAATGACCAGTTCTTTATCAAATTTCAATAAGTGGATAAAATATGAAATTATTCCTTTTTTTTTTTTTTTTTTCCTTCCCCAGACCTTCCCTCCACAATTCATTTCATTAATGGTTTATTTAAGAATGTGATCATGGGAAACTCAATTGGCTTGTGTTAAGTGTCCATGTCCCATGGGCTTAGCTATAAGTTGTCTTTTAAGTGAATACACCCCTGGTTCTGGTGGGAAAAACTAGTTTCCCCTACATACCAACTGTCTATTCAATTTAGCACCAATTTAGCTAGAGAAATTGCATTGTTTGGTTGTACTGCAAGTTTAGCAGGACCAAACTTAATCTTTCAGAATTAAAAAATATCCAAGTCTTTGTAGTTCTGTGAGCCCAGTTTCCAAAACTGCTGAGAATTCATGGCTCCCATCACCTTCAATTAGAGTGAAGCACTTTTGAAAATAACATGTTGTATGCAAATAAGTAAAAATGAATGTTGCCACCCATCCTTCTGGCACCAGGATCATAATTAGCCCTGGGAAATGGCTGATATCCAGGCAGGGTGCCGGGGGTGGGGTGGAGGCGGATCATCCAAGATTTTAGTCAAGCTAATCACAGCATTTGGGATAGACTGTCAGCATTTTTTTTTTTTAATCATAATTTGTGAATATCTCCTTTTCCATCAGGTTCCTCAAAGATCTCTCAATTTGTGTAATAAAATGGATGCCTCCAAACCTTTTATAATTTTGGGAAATGTAGATAGAAACAACTACATATGTGTGCATATTCAACATTATTTGCGATTTGGGGGTGAATATTCAATTCTTATTGAATATATGCATATTCACACTTTTTTCATAGCTTATTTGGAGTACCATTTAAGCCTTAAAACACATGCATTTGTTATCAAATATTTTATTTATCCATTTTTCTTTATTGTTTTATTCCAACTCTCATAGCATGTGAAAAAAGTTTGCCGTTTAGATGTGGTTGAAAAGCAACTATGTCAAAAGCCAGGGTGTTGTCTTTTGGTGAGACTACTACAATACAGAACCAATCTTTCAGGTAGAGATACTAATAAGTGTCCTTTGACATCAGTTATTTATAAAGCACAAAGGTGCTATATAAGCAAAGTGAAACTTGTAGCACAGCTTTATAAATCAAAGCATTATACAAGTTTCTACCTGCAAGCTAAGGAAGTGGTGAACTTCTAAGGATACTTTTATGGATGCATGTCTCCAAATAGTTTCTCAGTGTTGCCAAAATTTGAACAAACCCTTGACTGTTTGTTTTTTTGTTTGTTTGTTTTGTTTTTCAAAACAGTTATCTGTTTCATCTATCTCCTGTTTCATGTAATCTTGACTTCATCCAGTGATGTGGCCTCAATTATTTGGTTTTCAATCTGTATTTCTTTCCCCATCCTGCAGTCATTGAGCTTGGAGATGTTGACCTGAACTGTCCTTCCAATTGCCAAATTCATAACACCCATTTCTTCGGAACTGACAGACAGATAATAAGGAGAGGGCAAGCCTTCAACTTTTATGCTCGCTTCCATAATCGGGAATGGGATGACTCCATGGATCAGGCCATTTTCACCGTGGAGACAGGTAGTCACACCCAAAATATGTGTAGTCTTTCTCGGTCCTTTTCTGGTAAGTAATATTTCCCATAGTCTTCAGTGATAAATACTATCTACACATTCATCTTCTGTGTGAACAGACTACCCTCCCCTAGCTAAGACAGTGCTTCTACCATTTAAAGTTTTCTCACCCTGCTATGAAAATCACAAGTGAAATACAAATCCACCCTTTGGAGCTTTAAATTGCAAATGATTGCTAAACAAATTACTTGCTTTTTACATGTGCTTTGTTTACCCTGATTGAAATTCTATTTATTTTCCTGAAAAGGCCTCAGACCCTGCGAGTCAAATGAGACGAAATGTACATTCCCAATGGGCAGATGTCTAGATCAAACCTGCTGGAGTGCTTCCTACAAAATTCATCAACCAAAATGCATCAGTATTAGTGTGTTTCCTCCCTCCAATGCCTGCATTGGCCGTTATATTCTCAATATGCAAATCACATCTTGTGGTCACACATACCAGCGATGTCTTGGAGATTTTTATGTCCTTTTTAACCCATGGTGTGCAGGTGAGAACTCTAGGGATATTGAGATGGTTTAAAGAAAAATGCTAATGATTAATAAAACATGTTGAAATTATTAATTACTTAGCTGGTAAGTAAGGGATGAAGTCACAGAAATCATAGGAAATAGGGATCATAGTTTTTTTTTTTTTTTTTTCGTTTCTTTTTCCTGTATATTCAAGGCTGTCTCAATCTGGTGTTTTGATTTGGTTTCTTAGTGGTAGTACTGATGTGATGTAATTTTATTTTCTCCACTTTTAAAATAGCTTGCCAGGAAAAGAGGCTATATGCACAAACTGAAACAAAGGAGATTGTGTTTGAACATCAGGAAAAACCTTTGTTATTATGCAGGTGAATGAAGTATTGGCACAGGTTGTTCACAGAGGTTATGGAGTTTCCCTCCTTTTATATATTGAAAAGCCACCTAGATATGGTCCTGGGCAACCAGCTCTATGTGACCCTGCTAAAACAGGGGAGTTGGGTCAGATGACCTCCAGAGGTCTCTTCCAACCCCATTCATTCTGTGATTCTGTGATATCACCATGACAATACAAACATGAAGTTCAGTAAATCTGATTTGAGAGGCAGCCAAATGTGAAGTCTTTAAGACTTTGCCAAAATCATTAGATGGCAAATATTTACATTGTCCATTGATTTGATCAGAATTAAATACCGAACTCTAAATGCAGTGTTTGACTCCTAGAATTGTTTAGGGTGAAGATAAATTGCAAGCTCTGTAATTCAGGTGTATCATAGCAGAGTGCAGCTTAATAAAGGCAAAACCAAGCAGTAAACAGAAATGAATTAAACATGCTTAAAAGCATATGTTTAAAATAGATAGGAAAACAAAGAGGGATCAAGTGAAATAGATAAAAGATATAGAAGTGCTAGAAATGAACATCTTGTCTGATAGCTCTTGCATCTTTTCCAGATGACCCTGTGTATATGGATAATCAGGCTCAAAGAGAAGAATATGTTCTGAATGAACATGGCATACTGTATGAAGGAGTTCACAAACATATTACCTCTAGACCTTGGCACTTTGGACAGGTATATTTTGAATATTTGTTCAGAAGAAGTTGTCATCCATATAAGTACTAATGAAGAGTCATCCATATTTTGCAGAAATACATCTTATGTAATGGAGTACAAAAGGGTTTTAGGTCTAGTCCAGAACATGCATGCAATGAAAGAAATGTTTAAGAATGTCTCTGTAGCTCAAATAACTGCGAGGAAGTTTGCTGTAATATAGAATCACGGAAACATCAGAATGTTCTTGGAAAAAGAAAATTGTGCTTCTGAAGTTAAAATGATTCCATTAGTTAGACACAAGCAAGTATAACATGCTTTTCAAAAGAGACTATCCTTGATCTTCTTTCAATCAGACAGACAACATCATGCAGACTACTAGAAGCTAGACTTGATTTTAAAGAAATGGTATGGGAAGGGAGAAGGAAGCTCATACACATGAGAAAGACTGCAGTATTGACAAGAAAAGTGCTTTTTCAATGTTAGAATACCATGATGTCTGTGTTAACTTCTCTTTGATCAGTTTGAAGATGGAATTCTGGATATCTGCTTGAAGATTCTAGACATGGGTGCAAGTTACCATCACGGCTCTGATCGAGACCATTGTTGGCGCAATGATCCTGTGCATGTCAGCATGGTGGTAAACCACATGGTAAGAACTAACAGTGCATGACCTTTGAATAGATTGGGTCACACTTCATTTTTTTATAGAAGGATAAATTGCACTGTAATGAAACAGTAGTAGGGAAAATCTTTTTTGTGCTCAGATTCACAGGAAAAAGTAACTTGTAGCATTTATCTTTGATATTTTTGCAAGATGCTTAGGATATGAAGACATGGTCAGGTATTTGGAAAAGTTGTTTTTCTTTTCTCTCACTAGATAAGCAGCCATACCACTAACAGCATCATGAAGATTCCAGAAAACAATGATTACCTGAAAGGAACAAAACCATTTTCCTGGAATGGAAGTGTCCCCATTCTTCAGCAGTGGTATAATGGCAGATGCAGACCAGTCAGATATGGGTACTGTGGGTCTCTTGCTTCAGTAATGTGCACAGGTATAATATTTCAGTCTTTCCTTACCTAGCTATCCAAATGAAAGACAGAAAACCAGAATTAGAAAACTCTGACCCTAAGTACTCCTGTAAGCATATACCTCATAAGCATTTTACTAGAAAAGAAATGGAGTATTTTATCTTGTTTTGATATGGTATGGCTGCCTACACAGTGTTTATTATCAGCCTGTTGCTTTCCTATAAACTGTGATGAACAAGAAAAGTGATACTGTCTTTCTTGACCCTTACTTATGCAATGTAGCTCTCAGTATTGCAGTTTTTATTAAAATATGGAGCAAACAACCTCACAGAAGTAAAAATTTATCCTTTGGGTGAGGTTTAAAGGAAGAGTAAAAGCACCAACTTATGAAGAGGAATAAGACTTTTACCACCATCTCCTCCAAAACACAAAAGCAGCAAGCTACTATCTTATTTTGCTACAAAGGAGGAGATAATAGTGAACTAAATGATATGAAGAAGGGGGGAAGAGTTACAATGTTATACCATTTACTTCCTGAAGCTGCTTCTACATTGATGAAAATTAGGTTGACACTATACATACAAATCTAGAAACACTACACTATACTTATAAAAAGTATGGACATTTCTGACTAGTGTTTTATTAATGCAGGGTCAGGAACATTATTTTTGTATTTACAACAGGTGTGTGTATTGTTTGTTTGTTTATTTATTTAGTTATTTATTTTTATGCTGGAATAATATGAAGTCATTCCTTTCTGTTAGGCTCTTTTCAAGTTACTTTTCAGTAAAAAGAAATTTTGCAGACAGAATTACGACAACCCAAATGTTATCTCCTATGCATTTTGTTTATATGATGGCGAAGTAGAATGCAGGAGAATAATTTACAGAGTAAGTAAAAGGCTTGTTTGATTAATTACTGTTTAAAATGACTCCTGATTTTTTTTTTCCCTTACAGTGATGAGATGTTTGGGAATTCCAAGTCGTGTTGTCACAAATTTCTGTTTTCCATGCTCAAATGAGAATCCCCTTGGTATTAATGAGATTTTTGACTGTACTGGAAAAAACCTCTGTGGAAAAGACAAGCTATGGTAAGTAAGAAATAAACAATAATATATTTTGGTTTTGTCAAAAGCAAGATGATAGGAAGACTAGTGTAAATCTAGCAAGTAAGTAGTTTGGTATTACATAGCTGTTCATTTTCCTATTAGTCCATTTCAAAAGCATACAGTCACTGAGGAGGCAGTCTGTTCAATCTACCCTTAAAAACAATAACAAGAAGAAAAAGCACACTTTTGAGAATTGATACTAGCTGCTTATCCTTCTCAGTTGAAGCAATAGGCCATCCGTCTCAGTAGATGCAAAACTATTAAGTAAAGACAAAATTCAAAGAAAAATTTATGATAGATTAAAATTATTATCCTTAGTCATAATCACTAGGTTGATAATTATGTTGTCTTCCTGCGGTTCCTTACTATGAATCGCTTCATTCTCGTCAACCTTTCAACTCATGTTCATATAACTGACATTATAGCTTATCAAAGTACAAGTTGTTGTTTTTACCCTTGGCCTGTATGTTCATAGTTTAACTGCACCAGAATTTGCTTGTGTCCAAGCCTAATCCGTGAGAGCTTTCAAATATTTTTTTGATCTTTCCCATATGAAAAATATAAGGTCAAACTGAAATGCTAAGGGAAAGAAGATGCTATTTTGGCATTTAAGTCTTGAGGGTTTCTTCTTTGTTAGTCTGTTAAAAAGACTAGGGCAGATTTTTTTGTTTGTTTGTTTTGTTTGTTTGTTTTCTCTAAAGAACTGGGCAGAAAATGATAGGAAAAATAGACTATTTAAACAAAAGAACTGTGCTGGCATATTATCAACTGAAACAACAACAACAAATAAGCAAAAAGAAAATGGCTTATAAAAGGAACATTTTGCAAGCAGGTTTGCAGGGATTCAGGAACAGATTTTCAGTCTTAGGGATAGAGAGCAAAGCAAACAACTCCTGTCTCGAAACATCATTAACAATGCTAAGACAGAACTATTCAGTTGCTTAAAGGTTCTCTATGATTTTCTTTTCCTCCGTAAAAAGGGATTGAACATATTGACCCAAGTGATGTTTTTAATCCTATATTTCTCCTTCCTACAGGCGATACCACTGCTGGAATGAGTCTTGGATGGCTCGCAGAGATCTAAATCAGTGCTGTGGTGATTGGCAGTGCCTGGATCCAACACCTTTGGAAACTGGCAGAGGTAACTAAAAATGTTTCCTATGATTGTCATCGTTTGCATCAGCTTATATTTTTGTTTCTATACTACTCAGGTTACAACCTGTTACAACATTTTGGTTTTCACCTGGCTTAGGTTCATCTTGCAGTGGTCCTACATGGGTTCGAAGCATCAGAGAAGGGGAACTGGACTTGGACTTTGATGGTCATCATATGTTTTCTCGGCTAAATTCGAACTATGTTGGCTGGCTTTCCCAAAACAATGCCAAAAAAACAAAAGTTTTCTGTGACACTTGGCCATGTGGACAACATCTAAGCACCAAGAGTGTTGGCAGCGAGCAACTGGAAGATATCACTGGAAGTTACAAATATGAGCTAGGTATGATGAAAAGTCATTAAATGGGTCAGAGGCAATTTAAAATGTTAATTGTACAAAATTTTCGAAGTAACTTGTCCTGTGTGAAAATGAGTAAGACTATTTAAAGGTTGCTTTCTCTCCTTTCTCTCTCTCTCTCTCTCTTTCTTTCTTTCTTTCTTTTTTTACTTCTTTTTTTTTTTTTCCGTTTTGAGAAAGAGGGGAAAATGCCTTTCTGTTAAAATATGATCTATGCATATTTAGATGAATCAAAGAAAACAACAGCAACTGCTTTTATTTAGTACCACTGTTTTTATGTACATGCATTGGTCTCACCTATATACTAGTTTCAAATATTAGCAGACTTTAGCTAATCTAAAAAAATACATTCTTTTAAACCTAGGATTAAATTCTTACTTATTGACTCTTGCACTAACTCTATCAGGAAATATGCTCACATACTAATTTCATGTATTATTAGGACTTCCTGTTGTTATCACTTTTGGTTTACTGATTTTCATTTCCCAGGTATGTAAGGAAGAGTTCAATCAGCAAAATTGCCTAAAAAAATGTAGAGTAGATTAGAGCTGATTGTAAAAATGCAAATTTTGTTTTCTGATAATAAACAAAAAAAAATTATTTGAATGTTGTATCTCACCTTTTGTGAGGAAAAAAATTGAAACCTCTTGTGATTTCATTTTCTGCTGGATTTGTTCAACACCAAGCCACCACATTATGTTTCAGAAAGGAGTAGGAGGAAATTTAATTATCTTTATTATTTAGGTAGATATTCCAGACTTCCATAAGACTCATTATCGTGTATCTCTTTTTCACAGGTTCTGTGAAAAGCAAAGAAGCCTATTACCGGGCTTACAGAAGAATTCACCCAGGGTACTGCAATGCTTCCAACTGTCATATAGATAGGGAGTTATCATCTCTGAAAAACCCATTTTTGAGTGACAGCGGTATTAACATGAGGCTAAAGATGGCTAACTGTCCAATGTATGGTGAAGATGTCCAACTGCACTGGCTGCTTGAAAATTTGCGTAGTGAACCCAAAACCCTGAAGTTTAATTTGTGTGCACAAATAATAACATACAATGGTTGCCCAATGGATCAGTTTTGGAAAGACAGCGTGACTGTTGCATTGGGTCCGAGAGAAGGTAAGAAGGTGGATTTGTCTAACACTCTTCTGACCACAGTTCTTTTCAGGAGACAGATAGGAGACAGGAGACTGACAATCTTCTATAGGATTAGTGGAGACAATACTCGTGGAAAGTGAAATTAGTACAGTGTTAAATATTGATAGCTGAATTGCCTTCAAGGCAATTGCCCTGAAAAATCAGCACAATATGTACTCTATGTGTAATCTATGTGTAATCTATCATGTGTACATGTATAGTAACAGGTTAACTGTAGTCTTTGCTTAGTTTCTCAAGGTTTAGAGATTTTGGTGATCATATAAAACTTCTTTCTGTTAAAAGTTCAAGTCTGGATACTATATTCAATACAAAAATAAAGTTGCAGATGCTTATCATAAAAACAATTCATTCCCTTTAGCCAGAACACATTAGACAGTATAAAATACCAATTTTAAGCACTGAAGTGATTATTTCCAGATACAGCACAATATGCCCAGAAGTGCAAAGGTGTGTCACAGAATAAGCACTTGTTTTAATAGTTATATCTTTTTGTGAAAGAAAAAAGATCACTTTACTTAAGTCATATCTATAAGAAGAAAATTAGTTCCTGATATTTACATTCTGTTTTACCAAGCTTTAATTTGCCTACATTCAAATTATTGCTTTAAGAATTACATTGTAAGTAAGTTTCAGAATTTAAGTAAATAAATAAATTTAAACTTCCCTGTAAACACACTAGTATAGTTAGAGTAATTAGAAAGTATGCAGCTGGATGTTAAAGGTAGCAATGTATTATCCTAAGCCAGGAAAGTTCAAGTCTGGTTTCAGAGATGCTGTGATAGCTTTAATATTTAATTAAACCATTTTAATTGCCAGTTAAACTTCAGGAGAAAGGGAAGTAGAATATTAGCCAAAGATAATTAAACAAGTAAATAATAACTTAAATACATTTGTTTTACAGTGAAAAAAATCCCACTGTGTATATCATATAGTCAATATGGACCTTATCTCTGTGATCACAACATTATGAAAGTAGTTGCTGTCTCAGATCCAGAGTGTGGAGAAGTTCTGATGGTTAGCAGGGATATTGTGATCAACAGGCCACCTGTTATTGTTAAGGTAAAGAACTTCAACTATGTACTTTGTGTTCTAAGGAACAGTCCTATTGTCCACTATATAGGTATATTGTCCACTATATAGGTATAATACAGAAAAATGTGTAACTAATTTTTTTTTTGCTTTTTAGAAAGATCAGTGTGATTATAAGTGTATAAAAAATTACTTAGCGTGACGCCTAAAGATCATAGAATTAAAACAAAAAGGAACATGTATATAAGTATTATATTTTTCTTCTGTTTATTTAATTTAATGCTAATTTTGTGAGGTTAAAGAAAATAAGTGTTTGATATTTTAAATATTTATTTATTTATTTATTGCTAGCTATTGAGCCAACCCAGGCTGAAAGTACCATGTACAGCAGAGATCTCCTTCTGCAATCCTCTCCAGGAAGATATGAAGAACTGCATAATGACTTTAGAAGGCTGTGGTTTATTCAAAGAGCCAATGACCATTGAGTAAGATCATCAATTATTTAAATGGGGATAATATTGGGGGTTGATTAAGGTCTGCTAGGTCAGAGCAGGTTTTGAGGAAGATGATAGTTCTGATACTTCTGGTGTTTGGGATCTGAACAAGATTTTATGCCCCTTAATTCTTGGAGACTCCATTACAAGCCTCATTCTTGAAACTGATAGAGTTGGCAAGATATGCTGTTGCTTCATTTTTCTTAAGTCTAATCTGTGTGTGTTACAAAGTTCTATTTGAAGGGGAATGCACAAGAAATTTTAGCTGTGTCCCCCAGCCCTTATAATCCTATTGAGTTTATAAATATTTCCTCTAAATGTTCATGAACTTGCATCACATATGTAAACAATTAGAAAAAGACAGTGAGAAATAGCAGTGTGCATTCTACACTCACAACAAGTTAATCACAGGAAACTGGAAATTTCCATGATGCTATAACATTCTAGGAAAAGGAGCTTTTCATTAATATGCATTGCTGTTCTTCATGACAAGGACAGCTGACAGAGGTATGAGTAGTTTTGAAGGGAAGCAATTAGGAATTGTTCTCACTGAATGATAATGAACTTGATACTACAGAGCTCCTTGATCCAATTTAGATGACTGGAAATGGGAAGCATCATGTATATCTTTGAGGCAGAAGGGTACCATGTTTTTGAAGAATTTAAGTAACTTACTTATTCCCATGCAGTATCATGAATGGGGTTCCGGTTCCAGTTCCAGAACTAACTGTGGGAGTTTTCCACAGAAATAACAAATCTTTTGAGACAGAGTGAAATGGTTACCACATTATTCACAACACAGGATGATTTGGGGGGAGCAGGGCAAGTAACAAAGTGATCATAGCAGACTGTCTCTGAAAACACATCATAGCAATCAAAACTTGTAATGTGACGTCATCTTCTAGCATTTCATGTCTTTGAGCTACCTAAGGCCCTAATTCTCTCCCTCCTCTTGGTGCAGTTTGGGAACACTGGCTTCCAATCAGCAGGCACGGACTATTGTAGAGTTCACACCATACAGATTGGGCAGCCACCGGCTCCTAGCCAACTTCGGATGCCACAAGTTTGCCTACTGCAAAGGATGTGCCAAGGCTGAAGTGTGTAATCCCGTGGGGCAGAACGGCTCCCTGCCTGTGGGGCAGAATGGCTCCCTGCCCATGAACCAGAACGGGTCGCTGCCAGTCTGTGAGAATGGATCCCTGCCCGTGAACAGCTCTGGGCCGGTCCCTGCAGGGGACCCTGGGCTCAACTCCATGTGTGAATACATATGCATCCCTGTGTGCAACCCGAACTGCAACCCAGGGGGCCCACCTGTGTATGACTTTGTGTACCTTCCTGCGGGCCATCCCTTATGCAATACCATCTGCAACCAAGGCTTCAACCCAAACATCAATCCTGGTTTCGACCCGGGGTGTGATCCTGGCTTCCGAGTTATATGCGAGACCATGCCTCCCGCTACGTGTGCCCCGATGCCTCCGCCCATGTATGGCTCTATGCCGGTTGCATCGTCCAACCCCGTGGGCCCCCCTATGCCACATGTGGTGTTTGAGACAGGGCCCAGTCCTGCACACCAGCCTGGAGGTGGAGGGGGGCCGATGTCCTATTCTGTCTCTGTCCCAGCAAATAATGCGGTGAGTGCCCTGCTGACCCACTTCATGGCTGGCCCCAGTCCCACTGCAGCAGCCCAGGCGGTTCCTACCCATCTGCCAACCCACCCTGTGTGCTCTCCAGTTGCCAACACTGTCGGCAGTCCCATGCCACCGCCTGCAGCCATTTCAGTGCCTGCTGCCTCCCTCTCCCATGTTGTCTGTGGCTCCGTGCCCTCTCCCACAGCCCAGCCTCCCTGTGGCTCCATGGCCACCCTTCCGACCCAGCCCCTGAGTGCCCCAGTAGCCCATGCTGTATGTTCGCCAGCTCCCTGCCCTGAAGCTTCTCCGGTGTCCCGCTCTGCACGTAGCTCTACCCCTGCAGGGCTGCACCTTGCAGGCTCCCCAGCCCCCCGCCCTGTGGGACCCCCAGCAGCTCACTCGCTGTGCTCCCCTGCCCCCCGTCCCGTGGGACCCCCAGCAGCACACTCACTGTTCTCCCCTGCCTCCATCTCGGTGGGAGCTACAGGGGTCCGCTCTGCAAGCTCACCCACCCCTTGTCCCGAAGATTCGTCAGCCACCTGCTTTGCATCTCCCCCAACACCCCGGCCTCTGGCAGCTGCCACAGCCCGCTCCCTCTGCAACCCTTCCTCTCGCTCGGTCTCCCGGGCTGTCTGTACCCCAGGGTCTCGCTCTGTCTGTGGCCCTCAGTGGGGGCCTTCCTGCACTACCACCACCACCTCACGCTCAGGCTCCCACTCCACATACACTCCAACCTTCCGCTCAGCATGGAACCTCACAGGGCGCTCGAGCTATATCCCCTTCTCCCGCACCTCCTACAACACGCTCACAGGACCTCCCTATAGCTCCTTGTCCCGCTCCTACAACACTTTGTCCCGCTCAGCCTACACCACCCTGCCCCGCTCTACCTCTCCCTCTGCTTATGCTACCCTGCCTCGCTCTGGCTCACGCCCCACCGGCAGTGCCCTGACCCGCTCTGGGGCCCGCACCCCCTGGAGTCCCAGCAGGGGTACTCTCTCCTATTTCAAGCGCAAATACCTGTAATTGAGAGCAACCCACTGGTGAAGAGCCAAAGCAAGTGAATTAAAGTCTGTACGCAGATGCTTTGAAAAAAGGTTAGAAATAGGGTGATGGAGAGCAACCTGCGTAGTTCTGAATATTTGTCCAGGCGTTTGAGATGTGTTGGAAAGCAGGCTGCTAGCCAACCCCTGAGAAGTGCATTTGATGTAATGTTCATGTGTCTTGAGATACAGTCCAGTGGAAGTGACAAATGAATGTGCTCCCTCTGGAGCCGTAGTGACAACAGCTGCACAGTGCAAGTAATCGGACTAGATTGCTCAGTCAAGCCCTTTTATAAATGATCTGCTTTCGTTCTCTTCCCTCTTGATTTCTTGCAATGTGCATTTCTCAAATCCCCCTGGGCTACATGGCTCATTGCAAATCTCTCTCCCCATGTGAGATGTGCTGTTACTGGTGTTCTGTGGCCACAGAGGTGGTAGAAAGACCCTCATGACATCTCCCCAAACACACCTTGGCCCTTGAGCTCTGATCTCTTTGTGGCTAAGGTCAGTTCTGCATGCACTTGTATTTCCTTAGTTATAAGGTAATGAAAACTGTGGTGGTCATGAAGTTACTAAATCATTGCAAACCAACTTAAGTATTCAGGAAAAAAAAAAAAAAAAAAAAAAAGGAAAAAGGAAAAGTTAGTATTTGGTATTACTACTCTGGATTTATTACCAGTCCAATATCAGGAAGAAAGGACAGAGTGGAAAGGCTGAAAAACTTGATGAAGATTTAATACCAATTAAACAACATCGGCTTTCATAGCCAATGGTTTTCTGTAAAGCGTTTCACAAAGTTTTCCTCTTATATATTATTTGCATTTAAGTTTACAGTAAAAGCTTATGTTCAGAACCTGTGCTTTTGTGATTCAATATAGCTAGGGTACTTTTGTCACCAGACTTTAAGCAGAGAAGGAAGTGTGATGGTATCATTTCTTTCCAACACCTAGCCCTTCCAAATGAACAATTAAATGAAAGTTAACTGGTACCATTTCAATGCTAACCTTCTCTTCTCCTCCACCTGTCCCCCCCCCCCCCCCTTTTTTTTCTTGGTATCAAATAATACATTGTCATAAAGGAACTGTCCCTAAGTTTTACCTCTCCTTTGTCTGACCCTCACAAGAGCTTTGGATTTGGTGACACACCTCCTATCCCTCTATTGTTTTCCTCTAATGCCGTTATTTTTAGTAGCAAGTGTTAGTGGGGTTTGGTGGTAAAATAATTTTGCTGGTGCTGCAGAATCTTCAATAATGTAGCAATAGTATCTCAGTAGTATCACTGTAGTTCACACCCCTGCGTTTTGTGATGAGATTGAGTAACCTCCTGGGGATTTTGAAAAGGTGAGGTGTCAGATGCTAGTTATGAATATACCAACTGTGCCAATTACATAGTAATTCTGAGTACGGTAGAAGTCTGCCTGGATATTGTAGTGCAGTGTTCAATTCCATGGCACAGTTCTATGATTTTTTTTTTTTTTAATGCAGTTTCAGTAGTTCCTGTTGGGTATTTGCTGATGATTGCTTTGCTTGACAATAAAAATAGAAATTTAGAAAAATTTAACTGTTTTTTTTTTTTTTTTTTTTTCTTCTCATAATATTTCTTCAAAATGGGGGAAAATATTCTCCAGATGCACTAGAGTGTGAAATTATTCTTCCACTGCTTCTGTTGTATATCCTCTTTATTTACCTTTGGTTAGAAATCAAGGCTCCAAAATAGGTTGTGAAATCTAGTACAGATTTCCTATTTTACTTGAAATACTCAGTTTGGTATTTAGAGAAAAAAATCAGCCATCTTCTTTGCTCACAGTAAAACGTTCCACTTACACATGCTGCATGATTTTTCCCTTTGCCTTCATGGTGTGTGAAACTTATCGTCCACGTAAGTGCCAAACTGAACAAATTTTTCAGCAACAGAGGAAGAAAGATAAAAGATACCGAAACTTATGACTTTCTTGTTGTTGTTGAAAAGAAGTTTTCATAATAAATTACAACTATATTATTATGAAGTAACATTTCACATTTCTTGTTCCACTTGTGCTTTGACTGCTCTGATTTTTCTCAGTTCTGAGAAGGAGCATGATTCCATATGCCAGAAACTCCAAAGATTTGTTCCCAACCTTTTAATGTCACTGGAGTTATACAGTGTGTATAAATACTGCTCCCCAACCCTTCTTGCTGTACATACCAGATCATTCTCTTTGAAAACTGTAGCTATAACTAAAACCATAGAAGATAATAGAAATCCTTTAAAGTTGTGGAGGTTTTATGCTGCTGGGCAGCTGATCTCCACCACAGCCACCATCTCACTACCCCTTCTCAACAGAAAAGGGCGTAGGAAATATTATGGAAAGGGTTCAAGGGTTGAGATAAGGACAGGGAGAACACACCAATTATTGTCAAGGGCAAAACATAGTGAGATTAACATGATTTATTGCCTATCACTAGCAGACTAGAAAAGGGAGAACCTAAAAGCAAACTAAAACCACCTTCCCCCCCAACCACCTTCTCCTACATCCTTCCTCCAAATGACGCAAGGGGACAGGCAATGGGGGCTACATTCAGTCCCTAATGCTTCTGCATCCCTCCTTCATGGTCACTCTCTGCCCCTTCTCCACACAGGGTCCCTCCCATGGGATGCTGTTCTTCCGAAACTGATCATGCGTGGGCTGCCCACAGGCAGCAACTCATCAAGAACTGCTCCAACATGGATCCATGTGACAGGGTCCATCCCCCAGGAGCAAACTGCTCCAGCACGGGTCCCCCATGGGCAGCAGCTCCCCCCAGACTCCCTGCTCCTGCGTGGGCTCCTCTCCATGGGCTGCAGCTTTAGCCCAGGGCCTGCTCCTGCAGTGGTTCTCCATGGGCTGCAGCATCCTCCAGGCCACATCCACCTGGTCCACCAGGGGCCTCTCCACAGGCCACAGGGGAACTGCTGCTGTGTGCCTGGAGCACCTCGTGCCTTCCTGCACTGACCTTGGGGTCTGCAGGGCTATTTCTCACCCCTCTCTCCCAGATGCTGTTATACAGCATTTTTTTCCCCTTTCTTAATTCTGCTCTCACAGAGGCATTAACATCATTACTCACTGCCCCAGCTCTGGCCAGCAGTAGGTCCCTTTTGGAACTGGCTTGAGCTGGTGTACTGGGTCTGGCTGGAATGTTAACTTTCCCTGCAGCAGCCCATACAGTGCTGTACTCTGCACTTGTAGCTGGAAAAGCAGTGTTATCACACCAGTGTTGTGTCTACTGCTGAGCAGTGCTGGCAAGGCATCGGGCCTCTCTAACAATCCTAGGGGGTGGGCAAAAAGTGAGAAGAGAAACATCACCAGGGCAGCTGACCTAAACCAACCAAAGGGATATTCCATACCGTGTGATGTCACACTTAGCAATAAAAGGTGGCAACAGGAAGAAGAGGGGAGGGGTGGGATCTCGTTGGGAAAACGTCGGTCTTCCTCCTGAACACTGGCTATGTGCATTGAGGCCCTGCTTCAAGAACGTGGTGGTCAATCATCACCCATTTGTGGGAAGTAGAGAGTAATTTCTTTCCTCTGCACTTCCACGTAGCCTTCATTTGTTTTATTTGTTTGTTTTCCTCCTTTTTTTTTTTTTTTCCCTTTTCCTCTCCCTTTTCCCCTTTCCCTTTTTATTTCCCTTTAGTTAAATTGTTTAGTTCATAATAATCTTTCTTTAATTATTATTATTATTTCCCTTTAATTAAATTATCCTTATCTCAACCCATGAGTTGTTCTTTGCTTTACTTCTCCCCCTCCTCATCTAAGGAGGGGGAGTGAGAGAGCGGTTGTGGTGTTTAGTTGTCCAGCACGGTAAAACCACCACAGCTGGCTCTGATCTGACATGGGGCAGCTTGGCTCTGATCACAGAGGCCATCTCTGAAGCCCCCTGGCTACCATGCCCTTGCCATGTGAACCCAATACAAAAGTTTAAAATTATTCTAACACTAACAAAATTATCAAGAGTGTTCTCTTGATATTTACATGCTAGTAATAACAACAGGTAGTTATTGTAATAACTAATATGTAGTCTCCTAGGAAAGTCCATTTTACTGCCACATATCCATTCAGGGAAAGAACAAAATTAAGAAAGAGAGAAAGAGAGAGAGAGAAAAAAAAGAAAAAGAAAGAAAGAAAGAGAGAGAGAGAGAGAGAGAGAGAAAGAAAGAAAGAAAAAACTTATCACACAAAAACAATTACAAAAACCACTCAGAACCTGGATGTAAATTACCTCCTTCTTAAAAGTTTGAGTGAAGGGCTCCAATCTATGTTTTATAAGGTATCTCCTATCACAAGAGGCCTGTTTTAAATTTCCACACAATTTGTTGTTGATTTTCTTTGTTTCCTCAAAACTGACTTTTTTTTTTTGCTTATTTTGTAAACACATTGGGAAGCCACCACAAACAAGATAACTATCATCAGATGTTGAACGCAGTACTGTACTATTTAAACGTTTGGGGGAACATTTCTAATTTTAAATTCAATTCAGATATGTTTTATTTATGTTTTTGAGCAAAATTTTTTCACTTGTTTCTAAGCCAGTGAAAATGAGAAAGACAATTTCACATGCATTACTATAGCTGCCCTTTCTACGATTTAATATAATGAAGAGTACTAGAATTTATTTTTGTGCAAAAGTAAAACAGCGTTATATTTCTTTCAAAGATGAGAAATAATCTAGTAGGCAATAATTTTTAGTTTTCATCACTAAGAATTCATTAAACTTTCTCAAGTCTTTAGATGAGAAGTTATGAAGATTTAGCTGCAAATTAATAGTTTCAAACTTCAAATGCTTAAGGTTTCTGCTTCCTTTGACATTTGCTAGTTACATAGCATAAAATGCCTGAGTGAAATGTGATTCATTTGTATATATTCCATTACTTGCAAGAACAATATTGAAATTTATAACTCAGTAAACCAACTTCCTACCAAGCATTATTTATAAAGGTAAATTAAATTTGATATATTGTATCTGACACAAAGATTAAATTAGGGAAACACTATATTCATTCTATTTAGTATTAAAAACAAACAAAATCATTCAGATAATAGACAGATAATAAATGAAGTGTCTAAAAAAATAGATATGAAGCATCCTGACCAGGAAAAAAAAAGTGAGCATATTCAAAATGCAAAAGAAAGTAAAAATTTTATTTTCTTTTTGCTATGCAGCATTTTTGTGTCATTCATTGTACATTTTCATTATATCTGAAATTTCAAAACTCTATTTTTTCATATTGCATATGGAAGAGACTTTCTTAAGGGAAAGTCTTCAAATACTTAGACTATCCCTTATAGTGAAAGGGTATCCTACTGAAATGTTTTACAGGCATCCCAGTTCTTTTTCTCTTTGGATGTCTAAGATGGGAGGAATTTCTTCCACACCTTTGTGTGTTCTTCCTGAATGATCTTAAAGCTTTTAAAATCTTCATTTCTGAATGGCAAGGGATGTTATGTAATAATCACACATGTATACTCATTTGTATGGTATAATTATCTGGCTCTGTGACTAACATCAGAATAAGTTTTGTGCAGGAGACCAATTCAAGACTTAAAACAAAGTGTTCCCAGCCCAAGGATCAAATACGGTGTACGTGTATGACTGAGCCTTTGTTACTATTCTGTTGCTAGTTTATAGTAATGATTTGGTCTGCTACCACATTCATTTGGATTTTTAATCTACTTCTTTGAGTTACACTAACTGGCCACACCTGTCCAACTTTTCAGATAGCCATAATTTTTTCCCTGCTATGTTCTCCTGAGAAGAGTTGAATTTGATGGCACTCAGTAGACTGCATTAGCTGTTTGAGCTATTTGAATGTGTACTTTTACATATGTTCACTTTCATCGTATATCTAAACTGCATGTGTGTTTTCTCCATAAGATATATATTTAGTACAGGCTATCTATTAGTGAATCTCTTTATTATTGAATAAAAAACATTCATGGATAAATATGAATCAATTACAAAAAATAATAAAATACAATAAAATAAAATATAGAAAAAGAGGAGTAATCTGAAAAGACGGGAAAACTTTTACTATACAAAGAAATGTTATCACTATGCACCATTTCTTTTTAGCAAATTTTTCTGTGATTCTGGTGTTCTCTGATTACTTATTTTGCATATCAAATGCTCAAATTTTATTAAAGCTATAACAGAATTTCATGTTAGCTTTAGACTAATTAGAAATAGAGGAATGTTGATGTTTGAGATAAATATTACCAGGAATCCTTGCTGCTCCAATATATTTAACTATGTCAGCGAACCTAATCCATCATCTGCAGCAGTCTTTGGGTCTAAAGATCAGATGGGATATTAATTCTGACCTACAAATATTTCTGTTCCAGCTAAATATTGCCTCTTGATTTTATTTTTTTTTTCTTATTTTCCATTTTTTCCTTATGTTCTAATTTCAGTTTGGCCTTTTTTAGCTTTCCTCCCTTTTCCATGCAGGTAAAACAATTAGAATTGCTAGAAGCTGCTCAGATACAAATATCAAAATCACTGCAACAGATTTCAGTGGACATTTCAGTCTCTAATACGAAATTCTGTCTTTGGAGCACAAACATTATAAGAGAAAGAATATTGAGTTTTTTTTATAACGATCTTGTTTCTTTCCTCTGGTGATCTCAGTTGATTGTATAATAGCATGAGTCATTAGGGGTCCCGACTGCACATTAGCAGAATACTAACATGCTTTTCCTGCATCACTGACTGAGGCCATTTGCCAAGGACAATGTCAAAGCAGAAGGAATGATAGACAGGATTCGTTGAGAACTGGTCTGTAACAACTTCTCAAAGAAATTTCATAAAATGAGGTACAAAGTTTATTCAAGGACTATGGATCAAACATAAATAAGATGTAGAAAGGTTATCCGATACATGAGGCAAAAACTAGGCACTAACTGCCCAAACAGTAAATTTCTCTGTCTGTCTTGGGAAGGGCATTTTTGGGGATGAAGGACACATTCACCATCAGTAAACAAGTAAACAAATGGGAAGCAGCTTCTTGATGGAGATGTTCCAGACACTTGATGTTTGTAACTTAAAATAAAAGTTTAGTTTTGTTCTGATGATTCTCAGAGGAATGGATGTGGCTTTTCCTCTGAGAGAGGTGCATAATCCCCATAGCATACACTTTTTACACATGCAGATTTCCTAAATGGTTTCTTCTTGACTGTCTCTAAACAGGTGAATTCAAACTGTTCTAGCTACCTGACATCCTTTCCTGGCTTCTCGTGTGGGCCACCAACATTCTCACTATCCATGTAGCACCATATTTCTGATTTATTTTAAATGAGTGATTGAAAGGGAAAAAGTTTAACCATTAACTGCTAAACTATTATGTAGAAGTATTTTTTACAAAAGAAAAAAAGACATTGCTTGCTAGGTATAGTTTTCCTATTTGACTCTCACCATACAAACTGGATTTGAAACTTTCCTCCTTAATTCCCAGGAAACATATTCAGTGAGGAAAAAAAGAGGTCATTACTTTGTTGATGCAAACCTTGTAGTATGAGATAACTGAACTACTTGCACTGTAGCAAATGCAATTTACAGAAGGAAGGTTGTCCAAATCAGTCATTGTGGATTGGTTTAACTACTGAATGTTTTCCTTATAAGCCATGGCTACCGCAAAGAGATGAAATTGTCACATATCCTTTTATGAAGATGGTAACTATTTTGGAAAGGAAGTTTATGCCAATGAAGTATGAAAGGAGCGAGGACTTTCAAGCAAATGCAAGTGTTCATATGAATATAAATAATAAATATTAACATGTAAATACTCTTCTTCCACAAATACATTCATCTCTCAGTTACTTCCTTTCAAAGCTTGATCTACATGCTGCTACTTAACAAGCTTGTTGGATGATGGGGGAGCAGCAGATACTGTCTTTCTGGACTTCAGTAAGGCCTTTAATAATGACCCCCACAGAGAAGACGCCACATGTTTCTGCTGTTTCAGGAGTCCAATGGACTGGAGAGACAACAAGAAGACTCTCCCCATAGAGAAGATTGGATAAGCAGACAGTGAGGTGGATTGAAAACTGACTGAATAGCAAGACCCAAAGTGGTCTGTGGTGCAAAGTCTAGTAACAAGCAGTGTACTCCAGGGGTCAATACTAGGTCCAGTCCTGTTCAGCATCCTCATTAATGATCTGAATGTTGGAGTAGAGCACCACCATTTGCAGATGACATGAAACTGGGTCGGGGGTTCATTCACCAGAGGGCCATACTGCCATTCAGAGGGACCCTGACAGGTTGGAAAGGTGTGTTAACATGAACCTCATGGACTTCCACAAGAGGAAATACAAAATCCTGCACTGAGGAGGTACAACCCCAGGCACCAGTACATGCTGGGGACCACCAAGCTGGAAAGCAGCTCTGCAGAAAAGAACCTAGGAGTCCTGGTAAACAGGAGTGACAAGTGTGCCCTGGCCACTAAGCAGTCCAACTATTCTTGGCTGTATTAGGCAAAGAATCACCTACATGTCAAGAGAGGTGATCCTTCCCCACTACTCATCATTGGTTAGGCGGTGCCTGGAGTACTTTGTCCACTTCTGGCCACCCCTGTATGTGATTCCGTGACAAGATTGTCTATCAGAAGACTTAGTTTGTAAGCATGCACATTTTTTGAGTTGTCTTTAGATGTAATATTTAGATTCTCTATCTTGGTGACTGAGCTTTGTAAAGTTGACAAAGGAAAATCATGGTGAAAGACATCTGCCAGGTACTGTCTTTCACAATTAAATTGTTTTTACTGCTAAAAAAAGTATTTCCATCTGCATAAAATGAAAAATTCAATAGATAACTGTTAAATGTATAAAAATTCCTCACAGCATCAGTCTGCAGGTATTCAGTCAATGCAGAGTCTCAGTCATTTACGGAGGACTTCAGCTCCATTGGTCCTGCTACTGCCATAGCTAAATGATCAACATGCACAGGTTTATGGACAGAGAGGTGTTATTATCTAGACAACAAGCAAATCCTGAAGATAATGACTTGAAATTATTTTTAAATATTCATTTAAGATGAAGTGGTAGAAATATTAAATAGTTTATACTAATGTTATTTTGGTTATATAGAAGCGCTTATAATTTAACTTTATTTCTCCTGGTGATTTGTTGTTTCAGTAGAATAACTGATTCCAATAATTTAAATGAGGGAGAACAATACTGCTAATAGTACTAATAAAAGTAACATAAGACGTTGTTTGTTGTCTTAGGACATAGGTAGGGATAACTCACAATTAGACAACATATACTTAACAAAGCCAGACTTTTCTGCATTAATTGAAAAATTAAAGAGGCAATCTTAATTTGCATTCCAAACACTAAAATTCTTTTGCCAAGCCTTTATGCGAACACAATAGTTTGGTCAGGAACTATTAAAGTGTAAGTTGTAGTTAATAAACCCGTGATATTATTATTCTGAGAAAAGGAACTCTTCCTTAGTGAGAGGCCTGGGTACTGCCTCATTATTTGTCACAGTATTGTGTTTGATTAAAAAATAATGAGATTTAGGAAAAAAAATCTATTTGGAATTGAGTTGCTATTACAAATCATGATACCTGTCTTATAAATCTATGTTAAGTGCACCTAACTTAGATAATGTTTAAGATAGCAAGAACTATCCTCATCTCTCATTTGGACTTAAAGTTGCATTTAAAATACAGCAACTGCTTAATTATTTGACTGAGTTCTACATAACGTAATGCTACTATTCACCGCATGGCTTAATAAATAGCTTGTAAATAAGGTGTGAATGCTATGTCTGCAAAATAAAAGAGAAAGTGAAATAACAGCATTTTAATTATAAAACATACGCCTCAGATATTAAAAGAAATCATTAGTAAGTGGTTCATAATGCTGGATTGGACGAACATAAAAACTTGGTTTTGTTTAAAAACAATATAGTCTGTTATAAAAATGCTCTGTATTGAGAATTTTTATGGCATAAAATCTGACTGAAATAATTACTAAGAAGAAAAATGTCAAAATAAACACATAAATTTCACATTTATTTTTGTTCTGCTCTACCTAGAAAACATTGTTTCTGCTGTTTCAGAAGTCCAATGGACTTGGGAAACAATAACAAGATACATATTTTTGTCTTAGAAGTTTTTTGAAGCATAGCAATATAATATGTGTGAAGTGATGCCAAGGGCACAGCCACCTACTCTAGCTGCTGCAGCCCAGGACCACTCCTGCCCAGCTGTGGGGGCCCAGCCTGGTGCCCAGGGTCTCTGCCCAGGCTGGAGGAGAGAACCCCCTTTTTGGGAGTTCAACCAGTAGCAAAGCTGAGCATGTATTCCAGAGACACAGAAAGAGACAGGACACTGACAAAACTGGTCACACAGGCTGACTAGTTCACAAAGGTCACAAAGGCTGCCTTCAACTGCACTTTCACACAGGACTCACATAAAACAGACACAAATAGCAGAGTGCCCTTCCTCCTTTCTGTCTGGTAGAGATGGGAGTCCACTGGCACACACACAGTACTTTCCAGGCACACTTCCAGACATGCATTTGCAGATCCCTTGAGTACCATGCACAGCCCCCCTGCCTTACCTACTTCATAGTCTGTCCACTTGCTGGCTGGTCCAGCTTGAAGCTCATTGTGAACATGCAGCTCACACACACTCACAGGCACATGGGCTCTGAACTGCAGTCCTACTGCAACCACCACTGTGAAGATCTCACCTCACTCACATTGTGATCTCACCTCACATCGTGAAGTTGGCACCACAGGCCACAGGGACTACAACCCAGGCTTGGTTCTGTAGCTGGTACCAGCCTTCACTCACACTCAGTCAAGCCCCACCAGTAGCTGGCAAGTTGATGTTCAGCACACATGCACACAGGAGAGAGTGAGATACACAGAGAGAGAGTTAAGAAATAATGAGAAAATATAAGAAGGTAAGATTGACTGTGGTTATCTGGCACAGGGTTCAAGCAGTTCAAGTGCAGACGGGCCCTATTTTACATGTGACTGGCCCTTTTCTATCTTTTATACCTAGCCTTACCCCCTTCACCCTTCCCGCCCCCCCCCCCCCCCCCCCCTTTTTCCTCCTGCTCCCCCTTTTCCCAGCACAACTCCATGGGTTTGCAGAGCTGTGCAGTTTCTGCACCCTCCCAGTCCAGAACTCCTTAATTCATTTACAACCTTGTCAGCTGTAAGGTTCATCCTGGAAATGATGAAAAGCTTGAAAAGCTTGTTAGCCCACCAATTAGTGAGTCTGTGAGGTTTGTGTCTGGTTTATTGCCTCCCACCTTAGAAGTCATCCATCGGATAATTCTGTTGACATAAAGATTCCCACATTCATAAATTAATGTGACTGATCAGACTTGGCTCCCTTTGTTGCCTCCCTTTCTTATTATCCCTTGTTGCCTTGGAAAAGGTCCTTGATCAGGTACCCTCAAAGAAACAAACATTCTCCTTCTACATACCCTTACAATATTAAAATATTTAGAGTTTGAGTGTGAAAGACCTGAAAATTAAGCCTTATAAAAATAATCGAATCAAGATATTTGGGAGGAACTGATTGAGATCATGGGCATTCCTAGTTACCAAAATCAGAATATAATAAAACCTCCTTAAATATAGAAATTTTGGCTTCTCTTTTCAGTGTCTGGTAGATTGTAGATACTTTAAAAGACTGAAAATACTTAATTTACTATTAAGAATATCTGCTTTATTAAAAAAAAAAACACAAAACACACACACAAAACAAACAAACAAACAAACAAACACAATTGTTACTGAATTTTTTGATCTCAGCTAATGCCTGATGATGTTAAAATCCATAGTTTTAAATTTGCTGGATTATGAATTTTGAAGTATAATGTGTCTTCATTTTATCTTATTTCCAAGATGACTGAACTATTCCTTTGACAGATGATCACTGGGAATAATTCTCATTAAGACTCTAAGAAATTTTTACTTGTATGGTGTATATGTAGTAATGTTAGTTGTCCAGCTTTTTGCAGTTGTTTTGGTATCTAGTCCTTCACTTTGGAAATGTTATCTCATAGTTTATGACCATATAACTAAAACCCCCAAGAATAGCATAAAATTTCAAAACCTTTCTGCGTGCAACTCCCCCTACTCCACCACACTTAACAAGGTCTTGCCCTCGGCATCACCTAACTACATGGCAGGTACCCCTGAGCCTCCTAACTCCCATTCCTCATCCTGACCATTATCACATGCAGACTGATGTCCCAGCCTGACTTCAGCCCGTCCCTGTCCACATGTCTGGCCATCTCTGGCAGTGGGTACCTCTGTTCCCCTCACTGATCTTGCTCTGCCCCCTTGCTCAGAAGCAGATCCCATGATGGTGAGGTCCTTGCCCTGATGGCAGTGCTATCATGCTGGGCTGCTGGCACTCCCCCCACAGGTCCCTGGCAAGCACACTGGCCTCAATACATAGTTTTAATTCCTCCTGTTTTCTCCTAGAGATGATTTTTCCAAATATTTCTTTGACAATCTGTTTTTATTTCAAACCTGATATGTAGTGCAAGCTGATGACACTGTAAATCATGTTAGATGTCCTTCTTCCACAACTAATTCACAGTATGATACGTTTTCTACAGATGTCAGTGTTCAAAGTCCTGCCAGATTCAGTGGAGCAGGAAGAAACCTGTGTAACTGTGGAGGGTGAGCTCAGTGTGTATGAAGGGGATATGAAACCTAATAATAGTGTCTGAGCACCTGAGCAATGGTATTCTGAATTTAGTATTCATTACCCACATTTCAGCAAGGCTTTCACATTTTTTTTTCCTCCTTCAGAAGCAATATATCAATTTTGTCATTAGTAATATATCATGTACATAATAAGTATTTATTACAGTCTCTCTCTGGGCTGGAATTATCTTTTACAAATGATTTACTGACACATAAATATACTAATTACTGACAAATTCGTGGAAAATTGGGATAACATAGAGCTCTGGTAATAAGATGTTCGCATCCCTACCTCCAATAAATTTCCAGCTTTGGTATGTGCCTGTGAAGAATAAATATCAGTCAGAGCCTTGCTCATAATAAATACAGAGAAAGCCAAAGTGCCTCAAACTAAATATATACGTAGTAGAACTTCTGAAAAATGGAGTAGAGATATAATAAGCTGATTTTAAACTTGGACTTGTCTATACTTGCATAACAAACATCTTCTGTTGAAAAATATTGTTATCTTCTTGAAAGAAACAATTTTTAAGGAGATCTTTTTTCCTCTTTTTTTTTTTCTATAATAATGATTAGGCTTTTTTTGATTATGAATCAGTTACTATTTTATTATTATTACTATAATAATATTTATTATTTAGTCTGATCTGGAGGTTTAACTCCCCTCCCCCCTCCGCCCCCATCTCGATGTTTTACAGGAAACTGGCAAGAATAAAGACAGGTGCTTCTCAGATACATGGACTGGTTCAGTGCTGACTTTTTAGTGTTCTAATTCCCCAGATGGAACCAAACACACTAAACAATAACATAATTTACCACACAATGGATGGTAGAAATCACATTTCTCAAAATTATCCCATAAAGCTCAGCATACCAAAATGACTCTGGAACTATCTAGTAGGAAATAATAGAATAACAAATTATGAGGGACTACAAATGACTCAGCCTGAGATACACTATGATTTTGTAGTGTAAAGGCTGAGCTAAAGAAGGCATCTAGTGCTCAGCACCATGTCTATATTTTACCCAGTATCTTGTAAAATGTATAAAAAAATGAAAACATAAGATGATTTTGGAGTGGGGACAGGAGAACAAGGCTTCCCTGTTCCCATGTTAATTCCATAAACATTCGGTTACTTAGACATACTCATTGCCACTTTATAGCTCAGAAATTCATAGCTCTTGCATTTCTTTCATTTTGGTAGCCAATTTTCAAATTGAGAGTTAAAACGTATGCCATAAAAAAGAACCTATGATGAAGTGCTATTTTATTCTAGAGATATTTCCATCTCCTGTATGAGCTAACCAATAGTTTAAGGACTAAAAGGTCTAACACCATCTCCTCCTCCTGAAAGGAAAGCTACACTTTATAGGAAGATCAACCCCATCAGTGCCAAATGTGCTGAAGAATGCTTAGCTTGTGGATCTTGACATATTGTTGGCACAAGCTAGCTGCTTACATTGCTCAGGTATGGCAAGAGTGGGATGTGCCCAGAAGTGTGCCTGCAAGGTCTGAGGAACTTAAAAAAGATTAGACGTGTATGAAACTGCAGTGCTTCCAAATTTAAGTCCTTGGAACTCTCCATGTATTTGTCTCAGTTTAATAGCTTAAACCCATTGTGAAATTCATCTTCATTTCAGGGAAAAAATAACCTATGCTGAGGACAATTCCTGTGACACAAGATAACTGACTGTTTCCTCACTTAAACTGGAAACAGTCTGGAAGTCTGGATTGCAAAATCTCACAGCTAATTAACTTTTTTTTTTCTTTCTTTTTTTCCCTTTATATGAAATATTTACAGTTTCCCAGCTTCTGTGTTGCAGTTTCATAACCAGTTTTTCATAAAATCATAGAATGGCTTGGGTTAGAAGGGACATCAAAGATCATCTAGTTCCAACCCTCCTGCCATAGGCAGGGAAGGCACCGACTAGATCAGGTTGCTCAGGGCCTGGTCTTGAACAACTCCAGAGATGGAGCATTCACAACTTCTCTAGGCAACCTGTTATTATTTTTATCTGTAGATATATAAGTTGACATTGCATAGCATTTTACTGGTTTTATATGACAAGCAGTCTATATGACCCATTTTAATAACTTCAGATTTTATTGGCTTACTTCAAGCCATGCTATTTTCTCTTTGTTTTGAGTAGCACTGTACTCATTTTAGTTAATAACTATTTAAGAGTGTGGAATCAACTGAGAGATGATGTCATTGTTTTATGTTAACTTAAATCCAAATGAGGTGGCACTACTACCTGAAAGTCTTGGAAGTTCTTTTTTCTTTTCCTCAGTGTTTTTTCTTGTGCTGAGAAAGAGAAGAAGAGAGGAGGAGAGGGGAGGGGAGTTATCTAGGTGAACAAGTGTCCTTGAAAAAACACCAAGCTGGTAGAGGGACATTTAAAATGTCTCTTATTTTTTTCCCAGGTTAATGTATCTCACATCACTTCCCTGAGGTAGTACTTCACATAGCTGCATGACTGCATGTGCCTGCAGATATGGGTGGAGAAATAAGCACCCAGGATTGAGGGGGTGGTGGGGTGACTGATGCTTGAGCAGGCTTATGTCATATTAAACTGGTTCTGAAACTGCAGTGTAATGCTGTACCATTTAAACATGATAACCAGTGTATTTTTCTACAATTTGTCAGATTCTACAACACCAATGTTTAAAAAGAGGTATAGTAAAGGAATTCAGTTACACAAATGTAGTTGTCAATAAAATGCTCACACCTTTATTTATTTTTGGGTGGCTTTTGGTCAATAGACAGACATAGCTGAGATGCACAAACAGAAGTTCAGCAGGCAAATAATTGTTTTCTTTTATGTTGTCTCAAAATACCTGCAACTTTAATAAAATGTCTTCTCATTCAAACTTAGTTTTTTATTATTTTATTTCATTTCATTTTTTATGTTATTTCATTTTATTTTATTTAAATTTATTTATTATTATTTTATTTTTATTTTTTTTTCCCATCAGGATACCTATGGAATTAGTATTAGTCACTCTCTTCCTGTTCATTAGGTTGGTAGCACCTGCTCTGTGTTTTGGAGAGTTTAACGAGTATGTTTACTACCATAACATCTGTTTAAACATTCCTCATAGTCTGACTCACTTTCTTGACTTTCAGCTGAATAGTATAGAACATTTCTTTACAAAAAATGTGTAAAAAAAGACTAGAATAGAAAGATGGAATCCTGCCCTCCCTCAAGGAAGTACATCGCTTTCATTGCAAATATGAATATGTAGTTATAAGTTTATACACCTATTTTATTCTGTAGAATATATAAAACTTCAAAGAATATTCCTCAGATTTTATTTTTATTTTGTTTGTGTGTGTGTGAAGGTAAGCTTTCAGAATAATTGGAATGCATTCTCTAATAAAACATGTATGGTAAGTGAGAGCAGAAGGCATTTGCAAATGTTTATTTGATTAAGTCAGTTTTGTTACTTGGATAACATTTGAAACCATTCATCTTAAAGAAAACAAAAAACACAGTGCAAACACTTTTTAATCATAGAATCCTTAGAATATTTAAGATGGAATTTGTTTGTGAATGCCCGTGCCATTTAAAACTTAGTTCAGATGTCTGTGTGTTCTCTGAACCTTTCCAGGGTCCTTCCTCTGCTGATAAAAATTGCAGTCATCCAGTACTGGAAAAATGCTATTTATTTAAAGCAAATGAAGAGTACATGTAACAATAAGTTAAAAATAAGTTAAAAATATCTCATAAAAAATAAGTTAAAAGTTAAATATAAGTTAAAAATATCTCATAAAATGAAGACATTCTACTCAACCATGTTCATACAATTTTGAATTTAAAAATAAATAATAATTACGAATCAGCCCGTGCTTTGCATTTTTCCTATTTTAGGTCGACCTGTACTGGAGTACTAGGACATACATGTAGGTGTGCCTTCTAAGGCATATAATAACCTCACTGGATACTGAAGAAGCATTATTGAGTACAGCCTATATAGATTATTCTTTGTACCCTTGCCTCCAGAAATTGTCTACATAATCAAACAATGGAAGTGAATAAAAGTGAATTTGTAAAAGTGAAAAATTAATGCCGAGGATCCAGTATCCCAAAAATAGATGCTTCATGTGTCCCAATAACACTTGGCAAAGCTCATAATTCAAATCTGAGAGGGTAGCTTTAAAAGCATACCTCTGATTCATAATTTTAGGGTAGATGCATCCAAAATACTATAAGTGTGTATGTATCATATAGTGGTCTTGCACTGCTGAATATTAACTTCACTGCTGTGCAATTCATTCACTAAAGTCTCTGCCTGCAGCCAGCTGGGCATCCTTCTGTCTGCACTTGGTTTCATTGTTAGCTTCACAGCATGTTAAAATATTGGGTAATGAAATATATATTTCCACGAATACTTTCTAGGTTCTTCCCTTGACTGTGAAGCAATTGTTTGTGGCTGCTTGAATAGATATGATTTTTCCCTATCAATTCTTCACAGAGCAGTCTATGTCATGCTGTGTCCTGTCAGCATACCATTCAGAAATGCTACAAACATATGCATTCACCAGCTGGAAATACTGCATATGCCATGCTTTGAACTCACACTCCGGTAAGGGAAAATGATTTCAGTCAAGTTAAGGGCCTGTCAATCACAATAATTCCTTAGTCTCTCAAACCACTTACCTGTGCAACTTTTTGTCAGGATTAATTCCTTACCCTATATGCTTTTTTAAGAGAAAGAATTAATTCAAATTAAGTATTTCTTATACACACTGCAAACATGAAAAAAAAAGAAAGAAAAATAATAAAAAAAAAAAAAACACCACATATGGTTTACATCTTGGAACAGCTTAAACCTACATAATGATGTTTAGAAAGTATTAAGTGTAATGATCAGGTATTTAAGCCACTGGGAACTCCCTACCAACTCATGCAGAAAGCTGTGCCAAAATTCCCTCCCTGCCCTACCAGAAAGACACAACATTACTCTCTCAGGCAAGTTTATGAGCATTAGCAGGTACAGGGCATAACATCACTCTAAATATTTTTATTTTATGGGCACAACATACATTTAAAGCCTTCTATTTTGGAATATATATAAATACTCCTAAGAAGAGACTGGTAGCTGAGCTGAGTCATCAAACAGATGATCAGCAACAGCTGCAGAGAAACTGAACCAGCTGTATTTCCTGCTTTGAGTGTAATGGACTGCCAGCAGAAGGTGAAGGTGGAAATATGGTGGAAAGAAAGGGGTGATAAATGAGCTGTCACTTCATTTTTGTCTCTCCATGTATATAGGCAAAATCTATGTCCACTCTTATCAAAATCATCTCCACATTTGTCATGTTCAGACTTGATTTACCATTTATTTCAGCTTAAGAACAGTGTAGGTTTTAAGGCACATTCACATAGAGTATTTTGCACAGACATGTTTTTTTTTTTTTTTTTTTTTTTGAATTAATAGAGTAAAATGGAATTGATTCACCTAGAAAAGTATGTAATCTACTTCATTTTTTGTCTTCCAGTCAAAATTAATCTTCCTCTATGAAATCGGTAATGTACTAAGAAGGTGTGGAGGCAACAAATAATTTTTAGTCCCAGTGTAATTTATGAAACTGGACAAGGATTGGTGTAATGGTTATTAAGCTACAATGGAGGGGAAAGCAGCTATTTAAGCTAGTTCTGGCCAAGAAGGCTTAGCAGAGCGTGGAGAGAGAATGATAGAAGAGCAATGAAACATAAAACGCCAGGCAAGAGCAGAGACAGGATGACATGACAGCAGGAAATGACTAGGAAGGAAAGGAAAAACAGTGAAACAAATGATGTGTTTAAAGCATAAAATGAAAACAAGAAATGTTTCATATTCCCTGCTGGTGGACAAGAGGTGTTTTGTTACATTACCTGTTATTTGTTAGAGAGAGAGGGACCAGGGAGTGCAGGCTGAGGGACTGAGTCAGCAGGGGGGCTGCCAACGAGGTCGCTGGAGGGCTGGGGGACTGAGCTGAGAAGTCTGGAAATAGTCTCTGCCTTGCAGTGTGTAAGAAAAGGGGTTTATGTACTGCACTGTGTGGGAAGCACATGCAGACTGTACCTCTCTCTTCTGTGGTGCTCTGAATTGGTTTCAAGTATATATGCTAACACTGGAAAGTAACTTCAACTAGTGAACACACAGAATTCAGTCTTTCAGTTTTCCCAATTACGCGTAAATCTGATTTTAACATAAAGTTATCAAAATCTGGAATCTGAGATCAAAAAGATTTACTCCATTCTGTATCTGGCAAAACCCTCAAAATGTCAGTGTACAAACATACAGCTTTTAAGTATGGAAATTTGCAGCCCCCCTTTCTATAATTTTTCTTAAAATTTCATTTTCCTCTGATGAAAGCACAGAACAAATTTGCTTCTGCTGCCCTTTTCTTCTACAAGCTTTATCTTGGCATGCTGACAAATGCTGCTATGTGCAAAGAAAGGAAAAGAGTGGTTGGGATGGCACAAGAAATAAGGCATCGAGACAAATGTTTATTTATCATCTGTACCATCCTTATATATCTAATTGTACAACAGGATGAGAGCACACACTTGATACTCAGAAGGAACTTTTTGCTGCATATTAACTTGGACACTTAGTTTAGATGATATGATATCACCCCTTCCTCTATAATGCCCATCTATAATGCCCATCTACCTTCTATCCTGAAGAGTTAATAGTGGAATTTTTCTTTCTTTCTTTTTCTTTCTTTCTTTCTTTCTTTTCTTTCTTTCTTTCTTTCTTTCTTTCTTTCTTTCTTTCTTTCTTTCTTTCTTTCTTTCTTTCTTTCTTTCTTTCTTTCTTTCTTTCTTTCTTTCTTTCTTTCTTTCTTTCTTTCCTTCTTTTTTAGCCACATGCCGTATCATTCTAAGGAAAAAAAAAAAAGAAAAAAAAAAAAGAAAAAAAGATTGGCCAATTGTAGGACAAAATCATCACTTTTAAAAATATTTTTTATTTTTTAAATATATTTTTATATTTTTTAATACTTATATATATATATATATATATATATATATTTCCAAATTGTTGCAGATAGGGAAAACAAACAAATAAAAAAGGGAAATACTGAAAGTTTTCCTTTTGTATTTTGAAAACATTTAATTAGGACAAAAAAAAAAAAATCCCACTTCAAGGAATCCATTGTGGTTCTTCAACTCTCACAGTACATCTGCAGTGTTCTTTAGGACATTCTAGGTTCTAGTTGCTGTATCTCATGCCAGCTGGCAGCTTCTGCAATGGGATTATTCAGCAGCTAAGAGAGCCTGAAGTCAGTGTTCGCAGCCTGGCATAGTTGCAGCATCACCAGTGCATCTGTTGTAAAGGAGGTCAGATGCATTATTCTGTATAGATCTCACTTTGGCTGGGGGACTCACAGCTGCCTTAATCAACTAATTTCTAGTCTTGTACAGCTTTAGACCAGTAAAATAACCATGGAAGAAATGGGAACATCTGCTCAGTGGTTTATTCAATGTTTAGTTCAGTTTATCAAAGAAAGATAGCCCCAGTATTCACTGTATTGAAATTTCTGCACATTTAATATGAGTGGGATGTTTTGGTGAAACACTATAGCCATTAATGAAATAGAAATTACTAGTTAAGCATATGACACGTAGTGTTTTTATGATACTGTGGTTTGTAGAAGACTTAATAGGTCCTGCAACATGGTATTTCTGACTCTGATGACTATCTAATATAATACGGTAAGCAAGTGTTTTTGTTACGTACTAAATAATATTATTGCTTATGTTACTGTTACATTTGATCTAGAATCCTGAATTTGGAACATTTGATCCTTTGTTATGCTATCCTTTCTTTGTAATTTAGTAACCAACTTAAGCTAAACCACAGCTTAGAGCATAAGTGCAAGACAAAGTTAACCAGATTTTCAAACATGATTAAATATTCACTTTTTTTTTTTTTTTTTTTTAAAGAGACATAACATTCAAGAAAATTTAACAGAGATGTATTAAAGATGGAGATGGACATAACCTTCAATGCAATTTAAGCTGATAAGAAAATCATACATTCCATTAATATAACATTTAGTATCTCATTGGAAAAAATATATATATATATGTTTGTTGTACTGCCTATTATTTGTGAGATATTGTTTGGGCTATTTGACTTTTTCCTTGAGAGATGAATAATAACAGTCAGTTAAAACAGACAGACAAGTTTGTTGGGCCAGTATATTTTCATGAAGTCAAGGAGTAAGAATGGAAGTAACCCTTTTCTTCATCAATCCAAGATGTTGCTCTTGAATGCTGGGATTACCACACAACAGAACCTGCATTTGGGATCCACAAATGTGATGTCTGCAAGACAAAGAGCCTTTTCTTCTTTAGGCTGAACTGTCCCAGCTTTCTCAGCCTGTCTTGATATGAGAGGTGCTCCAGCCCTCTGATCATCTTTGTGGCCCTCCTTTGGACCTGCGCTAACAGATCAACATCCTCCTTGTGCTTCCCAGACCTGGACACAGCACTCCAAGTGAGGACTTACAAGGGCAGTGTAGAGGGGAACAATCCCATCCCTCCATCTGCTGGCCATTCCTCTGTTGATGTAGCCTAGGATGCAGTTGGCTTTCTGGGCAGTGAGTGTGAACTGCTGGCTCGTGTCAAGCTTTTCATTCACCAAAACCAAGTCCTCTGCAGGGCTTCTCTGCTGAAAAAGTACAGAAATACCCTCCAGGAATATACATAATCTGAAGAAACTTCTACAACTTCATATTTCAATTTTCAGATGAGCTTTTTAAACTGCATGGAGGCATAACTTTTTTTGTTTGCTTGTTTGGTTTGGTTTAGTTGTTGTTTTCAGAAAGAGTAGAATAAGGCAACTACTTCATCTTGTATCTTTGTGCAATTAACTGCCCCAACTGGGCTACTATACCACTGTGTGGTTCCAAAATCTATCTGTCACTTACAGCCCATTCTGAAAAAATGCTTTTGTGTCTAAACTGCAACATCCTAAATACCCTAACAGTGTCCACCCTAGAGAGAGTATCACCTGGCAGGTGACATGGAGGCCTACTTGTGACACCAAAGCTCTCAAAAGAATTAGCTCATCTTACCTTGTCTGTGCAGCTCATATGTTGTGACCTCCATGTCCTCAACCCCAAATTTTCTTGTAACTCTGTAGTATTATTGGAGCTGTCAGCAGCTTTGGGACATCAACAGGCTCTAAAACCACTCAAAGGAGGTTTCCTTGCTATGCTCATGCTCTGCTCAGAGATCACAGAATCACACAGAATTACAGAATTGTAGGGGTTGGATGTTGTAGGTGTAACCTTGAATCAGATACTGCTGTGAAAACACCCAATATGCAAGATCGAGCTATGGGAAGCCTCATCTGGTGCCTCTTGTGAGTGAGGTCCTAGCCCTGCTGGCTATGCTGTTATCCTGAGGTCCTGACTCACCTTCCCTTGCAAAGCCACTCACCCTTTCTGGTCCCTGGTACCTGGTACTCTATATCACTCACCAAAGTAAGTGACCTTCAACAACTTCAAATTTATTAGATTGGGAAACTGGAAACCTACAGGACCTCTGAGATGTGATTTAGGTCTCAGGAACACAGGAGCATGGCCAATCCCTACTTTTTTTTTTTTTCTTTTTTTTTTTTTTTTTTTTCGGTGTGTGTGTGAATGTCATGTGTGAGAAGGCCTAGCCTATGATGCATTAGCCAAATCCCATCTATCCCAAGATGAAATGATTGTTACCACACACTTGTGTTCAGATGTATCTGAGGCACTCTGGTCTTGCTCTTGGTACCTACCTCCCAGAAAAGTAGTACTTGTTTCTCTTCATCCAGGGCAGCTGAACTGCTGATTGCCTAAAGCTTGTGGAGAGAAGGCCTGGCAGCTATTCAGCTCCACATAGGGACCATACCCTCCTTCGGATAGTGGATTTCTCCTGTGAGTGAGAGCTCTGTTTCAGGTTCATGTTGGCTGCTTTGCCCTTGAAGGAGGCCTCATACAGTGCCTGGTTAGTAATTCTTGCCAGTGGTGCTCTACTTGCTAGTAGAGGAGGTTGATAATGTTCTCCTGACTTTGTCACTGATGTTCCCTGTCAATTTACTTCAGGTGTGGCCTAGAGGTTTTCTTCCCTTGCCTCATCAGAGTCTTTTGAGAAAAAGTCAGATGGTAACTTTAACCTACACATACAAATATTCTGTGTGATAACATGGTATTATGTGAAAATCTGTCCAATAACAGTTGCTAGGAGTCCAGCCTTTCATACTAGCATTATATGTACATTGGGAAGCAAATTACAACCAATGTTATAATGATATGTTGAGTAATATAGGAATATTATTTCAAATAGAGCATCTGTCTAATGACCTAAAGACTGTAGAATCTCATAAGAACATAGAAACGTTTGCAGCCAGCCTCAGTCTTCTTAGGACCTATTATGCTTTCTTGTTCATGTTTTTTTTTTTTTTTTTTAATCTTTTTTTTTTTCTTCTTCTTTAGCACAGTTATTGAATGTATTCCCTACTGAAATGGGAAAACACTGAAAAAAAGACTCGTGCAGAACAAGCCATTTTATTTACTGTAGTTGGTGTTCTTGCTGTGTTTTGAAATTGCACATTTTGTGTCAGCTATTTACAAGAAAGATGTTAGCAGAAATCTCAGTAGAGTAGTCATCTTTGCACAATGACTGCAAAACTCTCAAAGCCACTCAACTTTTCAGGACCTAGAGCTCACCTATTTACTGAAAAGTCAAAATTCTGAAGGTGATCAAAAGTCTATGCTGCAAACATATTGAACAAACATATCATGCTGGCATTGGCCTTGGCAAATGACCACATCATGTTTGTGTATCTGAGCACGTAATTCAGACAGTATTTCTCAAGTGCTTCTGCCATTAGTGTGATCTACTTTATCAGGGTCTTGTCAAGGACTTCATGAGCTAAAGTGAATCAGCACATATTGGACAACTGTTGGACAACTGTAGTGAATCCAAGTCATGTTACTATCATGGCAATAACGTCTCTCAAGGATGGAGAACTTTCTCACTTGCTTTCCTCATTTCTGTGCCAAATTCTCTCCTGAATTTTACTTCATCTTTTCACTTGTCACATTGTTGCCCTTGCCATAAGAGCACACTCTGTTCTTTAAGCCTTCTGTTTTAAGAGAGGATGAGAATCACAATCGCCTACTCATTTCATATGCTGCATATCTAAGGTTCTGAAAAGCTGTTTTTTTTTTTTTTTTTTTTCTCATTCCTATTTGAAGGCACCTTTTGCTTGTATGTATAGCTTTCTTACCTTTCCTATCTATAGTGATGATTTTGCTGAAAGACTGAAAAGTAGATGAGTTGTACCATTGTAGGCTTATGATAAGTCAGGATAGATAAATTTATCTTTGCATAACAATATGATCAGATGCAGGTACTTTCTGCCTGCCAAGAATTAGAAAAAATATCGTTGCCCCCTTTTACAGTTTTGGAGGATCTCTGGCATATCTTTTATTGCTGTCTCTGTTGGTTCTATGGTCTCTCTTAAGATATTTTGTTTGTTTGTTTGTTTTTAAGAGAGTAGAGATGAAATTTAAATAAAATGTTTAGAAAAGACATGCAATTCATGATATTCTCTTTACAGCTTTTCAGATAGAAATAGAACTTTCCTAGTGTTAGCACAAGTAGGTGGCAGTAGATACATACATATAATGGCACAGATGATAGAGCACTTGACAATACCAGTTAAGTAGTAAGGTTATGTATTTAAACATCATGCAACGACTTTTGATAAATCAATGATAGGCCAATAATGCCACACCATTATGCAGAGGCAAACAACTGTGACTTTCTGATTAATGTTAAAGATGCTTGCAGATCTCAGCGTTTAGCAGTTTGGATGTTGAAGTAGATCCAGAATCATTTAAACTATATACAGGTTTGTTCCATCTCTGGGATCTGTCTTAGCCGTTACTTCCTTGAGAGAAGGAACTTGATTATGAAGTTTTGGATTTGAACTCTGGACCCATTGTTTTTCTCTTTTCATGTTGAGTGGCAAGACCAGAGCTCAGAAGTAATATGTATGTAATACTTTCACTCTAAAATGCCAGACCCATTGGTTTAGAACATTTAATCTTAGCTATAAATGAGCATATTCTTGAAAAGATATATTATTTTTATTAATTATTATTAATAATAATTATTACAGGTGTATGAAAACTTAGATGTTTATAGACTTTCTTCCTTGCCATTTTAGAATTTGTGTTTCTCAGTTATAAAGTTACTGTGACAGGGTGTGTGAATTACAACACACATATGACTTCTGTTTTTTTAAAAAATCAACAGGATTCTGTGTTCAGAATCTGATATATGTACATACATGATTCACAGATGATTTTACTAATCCCTATAGCGTAGAGGCACAGAAACACAACTTTTTTTTTTTTTTCTTAAATTATTATTTTATTTCAAGTATTTATTAAATTGTAATGAAACATTGAATAGAACAGAATAGCTGAAGGACAGTAACTAGTTTTCTAAGAATGAAGTTGTGTCACAGAAAAAATTAAAAATTAAAAAAAAAGGAGAGCATGCCAGTAAGAAGAACAGCAGGAGAAACAGATGTAAAACATTCTGCCAGCTGGGTTTGCCAAAATACCAGATGTTACCTCTGGTAAACTAAGTTCCATTGCTTTGGCATCTGGATGGTCCTTTTTAATGACAAAAAACTTTTGACAGTTACTGCATTTTGTGAAGGTATGTGTGTTTGTTTTAACTGTGATGTTTTTTGCAGAAATCAAGCTTCAACAGAAGCCACCACATGAAAAATAGGTAGGTAGAAGCCTTTGAAAATATAAAACACAAACAGATAAGGAAAATATTTTGCATATGTTAGTAGTGATTCACTTGAGGAAGAGGTTTATGTGATTTTATTTTTATTTTTATTATTTTTATTTTTATAGTAAGACTCCGTGGGAGTTATATATAAAGTACTGTTGTTTCTCTCTGAACAATTGTGTTAAATAAAATACAGAATACCTCTGAGGAGGCATGCAGAGAATAAAATTAAAGAAAATTTGTTATTCTATTTATGTAGATTATAGAACAAATCAGAAGAACACAGTTTGGGAAACAAAACATTCTGTCTGGACTGAATAAAAAAGACTTAAAAATAAGCTATATAAAAATACACCCTTAGAATATTTTCCAAGCTACACAACAAACACTATGCTAAGTGGAATTAGCATAAAATATTATGCTAATATTTTAAAAACTGAGTTTTTAAAATTTTTAATATTTTTAAATTTTAAATTTGTAATAGTTTTTAAAAGTTTTTAATATTTTTAAAAACTTTAAAAAAATGAGAAAAGTCTGTTTCATGAGTTCTCGGAACATCAGTATTTCTGTCAATACATAGACCTAAGGGATATTCAAATACCATGATAACAGATAGCATTGCAGCTTTTTGAAATATAAATATAAATATTGCAGGAAAAAAAATAGTGCTGAAATGTAGTAACATGTAATATCATAGAAAAATTTAGGGCTTAAATTTTCACGAGCCCATCTGGAGCTCCAGAGCATTGACTGCCTCATTTTAAACACTTCTAAGGAGCTGGTTTGATATCAGAAAATCTAAGAAATGTGTTTCCTGATTCTCAAGTTAAGAAAGAAATAAAAAAAAAAATAGCTGCTTGTTTTTTATTATTTTTTTTTCAAACTTTTAACACAAGTGTGAATATAAGAATTCTTCCTACCATTAAATGTGCTTGCACTGAAATCTTGAGTGAAAAATAACAATTTTTAAAGAAGTTCTCTAGTTCTCATTCCTAGTAATAGATTAACTTTGTCAGAATAGTGGACTGAAGGCACTTCAATGGGCAGATCAGGAATATAATATTCCTTTGTATGCTGTTATTTTAATTTTATTTTTTTAAGAACTGTTGAAATTTCATATATATACCACACTTTGATGATTTTTCCTACTGTCATAAAGAATAGGAATCAGAACCTAGACTGTTGTTGTTGTCGCTGAAAACAGAAAGGCTCTTAAAATCATACTGCAGACACTGAAAAACTTTCAAACACTCTTTCCACCTTCATTTTGCAAGACTTACTATGCCAAATAAAAAGCATAGTAAGTATCCTTCTTCCTCAGGATAACTTAAGATGGACTGTCAATGTTATACATAAAAAAAAAGCCATGGGCAATGGGTGGGGACAAAAGGCAGCTATTATTAAAACTGGGAGTGATTGTGCATGTGTATGACATTTTGTATTTGTTCTCAGTTTCTCTGTTTGCGTAACAACCAGCTGGCCCAGAACGTATGTACCTTATGGGAAAAAAAAAAAAGAAAAAAGAAAAAAAGGAGAATATATATTCAAGAGCAACTCCTCTGTTTTGCATCCTTGTTTATCTTGCTTGTAAACACTAAAAGAAAAGTGTTTTAATCGCATTCTAAATAGAAAGGGAAGATTTTAACTCAAGCAGAAGGAGATATTATTATAAACAAGGTGACATATGTGAACAAACATATGAATCTACAGAACTTGGGCTCGTTTTAAAGCTGTCAGAGTGATCATTAATGGATAATTGGAGGGTTAGAGCAAACAGTAAGAACAAGGAAATCAATGGGGGCTGTGAGGAATTTCAATGCTGGGTGGCTACAGATGTTCTAGTAAGATATTCTAGTTAACTTGAACGTCTCTCAGCAGATAGGGTATACATTTGTGCTATTAATCTGTGGTGTAGGTAAGCCAAGCAAAAGGACAGCTGTTAAGAAATTTGTAATTAAAACATCCATAATTTGTGTCAAGACAATTAAAGGGCAACAGTGTCATGTCAGGTTTTAAAGCAAAATTATAGCTAATTCCATCCTCTGGTCATTTAGCAAACAACTTTGTAATTTAGCAAATAAGGATAGCCTGTACTGTTTGTCAGCAGGACATCACAGAACTTTTAAAGCATTTTGTTATTATTATTATTTTTTATTTTTATTTTTAACTCTGTCAACCTCTTGTAACTTCTTCAAAACAGTGCATCAAAGGATAACTCTGATATTGAAAAGACTACTCATTTTAGAAGCTTTGTACCAAAATAGCATACTAATATGGTTCTATAGCCAAAGATATATTTTATGTTGTTTATATCTAGAGAATGTCTGTCTGGGTACCCAACAGCTTATGTACTTTAGCAGTTTATTTCATGCTCAGTACATAGTGTATGATATTGTAAATAAACTGATTAAACAGCAATAGCTTGGCAAGCAGGAGTTTAAGTTCTATGCTGCATCTTAACTTAAAAACATACCTTGTCCCTTTAAGGATCCAGTGGTAGCACAATGATATTTCCTTCCTAAGTAGCTCAAAGTAAACCTAGTATGGGGTAAGTTGCTCCAGACAATCAAAGCATGAGACAAATCACTGAAGTTATGCTCAGTTCTAATATTCTTACTCCTTCACCCCCTTTTACTCTGGCTTCAGTATAATTCCTTTCCTCTTGGATCAGATGTCTGTTGCTAAGAAAACTCAGCAACACTTTGTGCAAAGAAATCTATTTATTCCAAACCTTAGTAATGCTCCCAGGCAGCAGTAGGTTAGTTTCTTGTTATTTTTTTTTCTTTCTGTGTTTGTGATGCTATTCAGATGTCTTTTATCTTCCAGGATCAGAAAACAATCATACACACTGAACTACAGCTACAATGAACTACACATAGCATAAATGGTTTGATTTTAAAATATTTCCTCTGAAGTGTCTTTTGTGGAGCACATTTTTCCCTTTCCTTTTGCCTCTGCCCCTTCTTGTTATAAGCATATTTCTCTATGGAACAAGTTAAGAAGGAAAGGAGAGAGAAGTTACGTTAATTCAGTGAAATGCAACATTTCAGGGGAAATTTGGAGTGTAAAGGATCTGAACTTCTACTTGCATTAGCTATCATGTAGTCCTATGGTCAAGGCTTGTTTGAAGGTACTGTATCATTTTGAAAGAGCATTTTGTTTTTTTAATCACTTTCATGCTCCTGTATACCATCAAAAACAACTTGTTATTTCTTCTCAAAGGAAAGGCCCTCATGGGCATTCTATTTGCTTCTTCTCTTCAATTGTTTAGTGATTGTAAAAATTAGTGTCCGTAGTTTGGACATTTCTTTCATAAGCATTTCTCAGATAAACCTTTAATTTCTCATTACTTCAGTAACTGGTTTTAAAAGTCTGGCAATTAGGTGTTGAGGAGGGGGATCTAAATCATTTCTGAGGATGCTTGTGCCAAGCAGAGAGTAATGGTGGTGTCATAATTCTTTGAAGGAATACCTCTGAGATCGACCTACATGGACAAAAATGAAGCATTCTGTTTAAAGACAATGGTAAAACTAATTCCCATCTTCACTGTCAAGACAGATACATGTAAGCAAATGGAAATCTTTTCAAGCATACTAGGAAAAAAATGTTTACTAAGGAGGACAGAGTGGAAGAATTCATGCCAGTTGTAGTGGAAAGGCAGGTGATTAAACCAATCATAATTACTTTAGTTAATTGACAGGTTAAACAAAGGACAGAGATGGGCTTAGAATGAAATGATACGTATTTACTGTTTATGCAACAAACCCTGCAATTTTAGTCTTTATTTAGTGTTTCAACTAGTGACTCTTCTCACTGGTAATTTTAGGCCTGTAATTAACAGCAGATTACATAGGAATCTAAAAGACTTCTTGATGGCATTTTTTGCAATGATTGCTATTGGGGTGGGCGCAATAAATCATTCTCCTTTGCTTTTATTCCTTATGAATACATGCTTTTGGTTACACACATCTCTGGAGATCAGGTGTGTTACATATGAATGCTGCTTAACACTAACAAAGGCTATCCTTGCTAAAGGATATCCAGCTATTCTTGGCTGAGCCTCTTTATTTTGTTGGCTGATCTGTGCTAGTTCTTGTGCAGCCAACTGCTGGCAGGGTCTGGGCAGGGAGCTGCAGGGTAACCCTCATGGGAGGACGCCATGAGATGCCTGTGACAGTCACAAACAACCCCAAATGGCTCTGATGCCAATGGGAAGAGCCCTGTGGCCCACTGGGACTCCCTGGTGCCTTGTCCCTGAAACATTTAAGAGCCAAAGCCACTGCAGGGAGGGGACTTGTGAGAAGACGGGTGAAGAAAGCGGAGGGGACACAGAGGGGCTGTTGCTGGGGACATGGCTGGAGACATACTGTGGGAAGGGACACCCCCAAGGTGGGGGAGGGGTGATGGACTGAAATTAGTCTGGGGAAGGGGCACAAAAGGTGTTTCCCTAAATGATTCTTTATTTATTTGTGTCATTGTTGGATTATTTTTTCCCTCAATACCTGAATCAGTCAGTTAAAAATGTCTTTTTAACTGTCAGTAATTTAAATTAAGAAAAATTCCCCAAATTGGTACTGTTTTGGCCATGATACTGACTGCCTCAAAATAAAAGGAAGATAGGGCAAAAAGAACGGAGGTCACAAAAGGTGCTAATAATCCATGAGAACAACATAGTTAATTTTTGCACTTGTTTTTTCCTGTCCCCATACAAAAACAGAACAATACAAAAATCCAGTGTACTTACTGGAAACACTAAGCTTCAAAAATCACCATTTATTATTTTTTTTTTGGTGTGTGTTGCTACAGACCACTCAGACCTAGCCTATTGTCTCTTACAGAACAAGGTCACAGCCAACAGGTGCTTAACAAATCTCTCTCCAGCAAAGGCATGCATCCATCTATTTTGCTACTCCTTTCTCACCTTTCAGCATGTAACTTATTTCCTCTGGCCCTCCTTTCTTTCCCTGTTTCTTATTCTTAATTCTCTTGTCTATCAGCAGATTTCTTCCCCTTAATCCATACCAGCTATGTCCCTTCAATTCCTTCCTTCTTTCCTTTCTCAGCCCTATCACCAGTTCCTCTCCCTCTTATCTGCAGTAATGATGGTATTTTAAAAAATAAAGAAATAAATTACCTTCATTCTCAATCCTTTCATCTTCTCAGACTCCTCAAATGCTCCTTAGCTGGAAATGGGACAGATACATCTCGTCGTGAGCCTTTTAAAAGGGATAGAGTAATTGCTGAACCTGTTCTTAGTCATTTGTCTTGCTTCTTGCTTTCCTCCTTCTTTCTCCCCCATTTGCTTTGTCAAAAGGAACCTCCATGATTTAAAAATAAAGGCAGAAATTTCACCTTAATTACCTATTTTGGGGTTGACTAGAAGGATCTGAATATGTAAAATACCAGCTAGTGACATTGGATGGAAAAAGGACATGCAATACAGATTGGATAGGAGGTTCCAATGTCTGCCTGGAGAGAGTAATAATTTTGCCCATGCTTAGTTACTTGGTTTTAATGCAGATCTTGGCTGAACTTTTGCTGCTGTGGCCAGTTCCTTGTATTAAATGAATTGCCTCGGGCAGGGGCAGTGCATGGTGAATGACACTCTCTAGCCAGCAGAACACCATTCCCCTCTGCACATTCATTAGCTACCTGCACCTAAAGAATCTCATTTTGTATTTCCTCAGTGGTCATATTTCAATTTCCTGTCTTTCCCTTCTTCTGAGAAGGAATAATAACCCTGAAAGTACTGTTTAAAAGTAATGATATGATTTTTTTTTTTTTTTTTCCTCTTCCCCTTCTCTGATTGGACATATTGAACAATATGTCCAACATGAATTATGCATATATTCTAGGGAAAACAAACAAGCAAACAAAACCCCACAGAAAAATGGCACTGATGTCATGGCTGCTGACTTATGAAATAATTACTTGCAACAGCTTTTGTTAAAGCCCTAGTGCACTGTGTGCTAGTAAAACAAATTAAGCCAGAGTAACATGCTTCCACACAGAAAACAATGGAAGTGGGTGAAAACACGGTCTTCTTTGAGGCTGCTCTCATAAAGAATCTGCTGAAAAAAAAAAAAAAAAAGATTACACAGTGGTTTTTAAGCCTTACTTTCCACCAAGTCAGTAAGAGCTTTTTGGCATGAAGGTCCTGAGCTGTCACCTGATGTCAATTTAAAGAGACATGTGATTACCCACAAAGTGAAAAATAATGTGCCATTATTCCCTGAGGTATAAACTCTGGCAGAAATCAGAAGAGAGGAGAGAAAAGGGGGCTGTTGTAGGGTGGACAGAGCACAGTGCTGACAGTGGAGGAGATGAAGTGAAGTTGACAGAGTTTCATTTCAGAGTTGGCTGTGCTGATATGGCTTTGGTAGTTTCGTCTCAATCCCAGCTGTCAGTTCCCTTCTGCTCCTTTCATCAGTGAGTTCTGAGCTTGTCTCTCCTATGCTCTCCTTTGCTTCAAGCCCCCATTTACAATTAATGCTTTAAATTAGCTCTTTACTATATTTTATTTCAAAATTTCAAGAAATAGGGTACAAGGATCATCATTATTTAATGGACACATTTATTTTTTATTTATTTATTATTTATTATTATTATTATTTTTTTTTCATTAGCTTAAGAAGAATGATTTTTTATTGGGGGATATCATTCTCTTTTCAATGTTCTTCTTCTCGTCTCTTTCTCCCCATATCTTTCTGTGTTACTACTTTATAAGTTATAAACAACATTCCTGTTGCAAGAAAGTTAGTTACTGGTTATATTCTGGGCTGGCATTGAGAAAACATATAAGGAAGCAGATGTGAAGAAAAGAAAGTCTGAGGATTAAATATCGTTAGAAAAAAAAATACAAAAACCAGGACCCTTAAAATACTACCGTCTCTGCCCTCCTCCTCACCCCCATTCTGTTATAAATGCTCTCTTGGATACATCAGTAATGAGTAAATTTATCTGTGACAAACTCTGGATGCAACAGGAAATTTTCAAATGGAAAACTAGTATTGTTATATTTAACTAAAGACCTTTGTATCCCTTTTAAAAATAAAATAATAAAATAAAGAATTCCATGAGATACTACCATGTGAAATAACCTTTTATCTTGCAGTCATCAATGTACTTACCTATCAATCTGCCGTTTTGCCAGAAAATAGCATGGCCATTCTCTTTTAAACATCAGAGGAAATGTGAGTAAGGTTGTTCTTCCTATCTTTAATTCAGGATCTTTGTGCATCACTCGATTACAGCTTTTTTCACAGATTCATGTAAGGTAGAAGTTTCACATGTTAATTCTACAGATTTGTGCTCTCCAATATACTGGAAAGAAGAAATAATATTCCACTTATGTATGTCATTCCTGTAGACATGGGTATCAACTACTGTGCTAAACAGAAGCAGTTTTAGATCATCCTGATGGCAAACATACATTTTATTTTATTATTTTATTATTTTTTTTTACATGAGATGAATGTTATTATTTGACAAGGCTAAGAGAGGTGTAAAAAAACCTCTTGTTTATAAAGGGTGATATAGCACATGGAATTCTGGTGAGGCTACCTGCCTTGAAATTTAATGTGGACAATCTGTTCATTTTCTCTTTTTATTTTGAAGTTGTTTAGCCTGAAAGTTTCATCTGATTATAAAGCTGAGTTAATGGTCTTGCATATTCTCTTCTGTCAATCATAAAGTATGGGAAAACAGAGGCTAATAATAGTCTTGTCTTTCTATAGTTCTTCTGAACCCTTGAAAGAGTTCAGATTTTCCACTGGCATTCTTAGTGCTTGAGTTATATTGAGACAGTGTGCAATGAAGTGATGAAGTGTTATTATTATTAGTAGCTGTAACTTTTATGTCTTGTTTTTATAAATTTGATAGGAAAACTTTTTTAACCAGTGTTGCCAAGGGGAGAATTTGACCTGTTTTTTTTTTTTTTTTTTTTTTTTTTTGTCTATTAAAGACAGAATTCTCATTAAGTGCCTGATATTTTTACTTCTGAAGCATCTTGGTGTTCCTGGAAGCATATCACTTGATAATAGAACACCTTTAAAATAAATTCAGTATTAAATAAACACCTGTTCATTAAATCTGTAGCGCTCTCTATGTGGTTTGGTAGCAGATGCTGTGGCTGCTAATGATACAGACTGTTTGACAGGAGAGTTGGATACTAATGGAACTACAGATGAATCTGGATGCTTTAGGAGATTATATGTCAAAATAAACTCTGTATTTCTCTCTGAAATAAAACAAGCCCAATCTGCATAGAGGACTGAAAAATCATTTTTGGTTTAAAAAGATGTTAAGATCTAAACCATTAGCCAATAGTTGAACTAGACTGAACTTTGCAAGGGTTCTGGCATTTCTTGAGCCTTTTATTTTCATATGCGTAGTCTTGCTTAAGGAGGTATCTGGTCAAGGGAAATGCAATTTCAGTGGCACAGCTAGAAAGTGGAGTTTAGTGTGATAATATTGAGACGTCTAGGTAAGCCAAGAGATACTGCTAGTCTTTTTAAAAAGGCGTATATAAGGTGTTTAGACCAGATAAATGTCCAAAATTAATTCATATATATATATATATATATTTTTTTTCTCCTATAGATATAGGAGTAGCATGAAAGTAATGCATGCTTTCATGCTAAAAAGCATGAAAGGTCAATAAAATTGAATTTTTCTACCTTAAGAATTAGGCCTCAGGGCTTAGCCACATTTAAAATAAATAAATAACTAATATATATATTAAAAATATATTATATTATATATATATATATATATATATTTTTTTTTTTTTTTCCAAAAGAAAACTCTGGGCAGTAGTGTCAAGATTTCATTTATATCCCTGGACTGAGGAATATTGCCACTGAAAGACAACCCTACTTGCTCCTACTGCAAAACGGCTTCTGCTCTTACTCCTTCAGCAGCCACCAGCTTAACTTCCATTTTTTTGCTGTAAGAATGGGTTGAGTCTGCTGACAAACACAGTCCCTTACCTTTGATTACATCTAGAGCTAGCCCTGAATGTATTTCAATCCCCCAACTTCTTCTTCTATGTATAAAGATAAAATTGTCTTCATCTTAAGGAAGACAATAAAAATTAAATGTTACCTTACAGAAAGCTACTAACATTTATGAACTTAAGCTTCTAGGAATTAAATAAAAGGCCCTTAAATGGATAAAGCATAAAAGCCTTACAAATAAGAAATAAGAATAAATGTTCATGTTTCCCTATAGGGCTTTTCACTGTGCTTTTTGGCATATTCAGTTATGATTTGGAAAATGGAAAATATGGGAAGTAAGGTGAAAAAGTGTCCTGACAATGGAAAGTGTTCAAAAAAATAAAACAATCAAACAAACAAAAAACCCAACCGTGATAAACATCAAAAGAATTTCCAGAGTGACCTGAGGACAAAATGGCAGAAGAAACTCAATATAGGTGAATGTGAAATGATTTATAGAGAGGCCCCACCCCAACCTCTAACTTTACCTGTGCAGTGACGTAGCTTAGCTTTATCATTCAGTAAAGAGGTCTTGGAGTCCTAATAAACAGCATGTGAAAATCTTAAATGAACTACATGCCCAATGTAGTATCAGAAGCAGACATGGTATTTTAAATTCTCTTTCTAAAATAGAAGCTCAATTAAAATACACTTAAGGTTTTATTTAAAACATGGTGCACCAACATCTGTTACACTCTGTTGCTTTTTTTTTTCTTTTTTTTCTTCCTTTTTTTTTTCCCTCAAAAATATTATATCATCTTCAAGGGGTCCAGGGAAGGGCAGTGAGAACAATCAAAGGTATGAAATAGTTTAAAGTGAGTGAAGACCTAGTATTCTTCTGTCCTATAATTATACCCTCCCCAAGGCATTTCATATAATATTCTGTTGGTGTTTGTCTATGTGGATCTTTGATGTGGCCTAGGGTGGCAGTGCTATGTCTGTCATGGTGGGAGGAGTACAGGACAAACTGACAAAATTAAATTCCATTGAAACACTGTATCCACCACTGCTTTCTTTTGAAGAAGTGCTGTTCTTCCTTCATAAATAAGTTGAGAGTGCATAAGACTGCAAAGGAATTCAGAGTAAGCACTGCATCACACAGAAGAGTTCAAACACACACCTTCCACCTCTAAGGGAATTTCCTCCCTAACAGGCTGGAATTAAACCTATTCTCCAAATAAATATTTAATCTGACTTTTGAACAGCATTTTGATACATCTTCATTAGCAAGTAGTGCAGCAGAGTAGGAGCAGATTTGTAGAGGAAAGCAAAAGGAATCCAGTCTGTGTATCAGAGACAGCTCCGGAATGTGAACCACTGCGTGGTAAGACAGAGAGCAGAGTTTCACTTCACAGTCATAACCCTGGTAGCACACTGGACAATAATGTGGACATATCCTATCCAAACCTAGCTCTCAAACCTGTGAGTGAGGAGTCTAGTCATGAACAGGAGACTGACAACCCTTTTACTCCTCTCCTACAATAATCTTTTTGTTTGTTTGTTTGTTTGTTTGTTTTCCTTCAGTATAGCATAATTTTTACAGAGGGAGGGGTGCATCTTTAACAAATGATCTAGGACAGTCATCAGCAGATGATGATATGGGTTTGAGTGCCTTCAGACTGAAAATAACACTGGTCAGTGAAGTACTTTTGAGGCATTGAACTATTACCTAATTTCAATCAGGATGGGTATAATCCCATCATCTTCAATTGAAAATGTAATTTTAGGCAACAATGACTAGGTTTTTATGAATCCTAATAGCATGCTTAAAGCCCTCTCATCTTCTTCCTAAAAGAAGGTAGAATTGCAATATCCTTCGTTTTTTTCCAGTATTTTCTAATGTCTAGTTCTAAAGCTTGTTAAATCCCACTCTGAGGTGCATAATTTTACTTAGAAATTACATTACTTACACTCAACATCAGAAACTAAATTATGAATTTCACCTTAATTTTGGAGTAGAGATATCCTTGTTTTTACCAAACAAAATGAAAATAAAAATGATAACATTCATCTAAGGTATTCCTGTCATATTTGACATCTGAAGGTCTTCCTTACACTTACAATTCTTCCTGATGCTTTCAATTTCTTTCTGTTTTATTAAATACTTAGATGAGTTGCTAGAAACAGATTTTCCTAAAGTTACCTAAAGTACCAGGAAGTTGTACTTCACCTATATCTGGCCTGGCTCATATTGTAACTCAGTGCTGATGAAGCCACATCAATGGGACCAAGAGCCATTTCATCTTACATCAGCCTAAATCTTTTTATACTTTTTTGTTGACTTGAATTTTGTAGCCAGATGTTAACCCTAAGGATATCAAAACAACTATGTTAGATACACAATGAAAATGTAATGCCTTCTTCTGTTGTCATTTCTGCAATGCTTACACTTGAAATGCTTTAAATGAGTTTAAAAACTCATTTGAGCTTAAGCTCCTATAGAACTTTATTTATATAGACTTGTCTTTAAATACTGGAAAAATACTTCTGATCATTAAACTCTGTTAAGTTTACAAACATTTACAGACAAAGGCATTATCTATATTGGTAGCCATTTCCTGACAAGGATGGCGAAATTAAGAGTTCTGATGACAACACAAGTATATCTTCAGCTCCATATAGTTTGCTACTTCTTTTTGTTTCTCTCACTCTCCCTTTTCTCACAGCACTTTTAGGAATATGTTTCATGGCACAGTTCATCAACTATCTCCTTTAAAAACATAATTTCAGTGTAGGATAAAATATTGTTCTGATTAGATGATTTTCTTCCAGAAAATAGGATGGTTAAGTGAAGCTAGAGCATGCCTCAAGTCTATCAATCTATGTGAATAATGAGGGCTTGGTGTATGACACAACATTCATTGCCTTATGTGAGGAATAAGAGAGGTCTTTTTTGCCTCTAAACTTTTCAGAAGGCTTCCCATGGTAGGCAGACATCTATCTAGTGTTATTACCTACTTTTTATCTATTACTAATTTTTCCTTTGGGAGAGGAAGCTGGCTAGCTGACAGAATAATGCAGTCCTCTCTGTTTTGATTTCAGTGGAGAAATAAGCACACCAAATGAGCTGGCTAAAATATTTTCCCATTAATACATGTTTGAAATAACTTCAATTTTTTTGTTGCTAATAATAGTGTTTTATTTTATTATTAATATTTTTAAAATTATTTTTTAAAGACCTGTAGTTAAAAAACATTTTATCTTAGGTTTCACCTTAATTACAGCATTAGCTTTTGCCTCACAGTATAGCCCAATGGTAAGTTTATCATTTAAGCACTTTAAAAGGAACTTCACCCTATTCTGAGTACTTTTCTAACACTTTTCTTGCATTATAGAGTTAAAATAGAAATTGGAATTTAATTAAGCCATAATTAAATAGAATTTTCAGTCTTTCTTAAAACTAAAACATTGCTCAGGAAAATACTTAATCCTAAATATATTTTAGATGCTCTTAAAACCAAGACATATTACACTTTCCAAGAGGCATAAATGCAGAGCTAAATACAATAGTCTGAAGATAGCTTAACTAATGTTTAAATTTCAATTTCACAGAAAATACAAGTCTTTTTTTCAAGAGTATGATGTTCTATGAAAATTTGTACCATCCTCATGACAAGTAATTTATACTGAGATATCCTCTGTTTTAGAGAATTTTGGAAATTGATAAGTAAACACATGCTGCAAAATCCCTGAAAATCAAAACAGAACAATATAAAATGCACTTTTCCAACTTTAATTTATGTTTAATTATAAAAAAGTGCTTTTGCATTTATTAGTATTTATAGTATTTTCACATAAACTTGATTTATAAGACTTGTTCTAGTAATTAACATAAACCTTAGGCACGTTACAGAAAAGAAATGCAATTAAAATCTGAACTATGAAAATCTGTGTAAAACATATAAATGTTAAGATGAATATTTTTTTAATGTATAATATATTTTGCAAATTCAATCTTCTCTACCCATTCAGTAGAAATTTTAAAATCTTCATTTGTATAAGCATTTGCAAATTATCCAACTGCACTTGAGAAACAGATTTTTGTGAAATATAAATTTAAGTATATACATAGGCATAGACACAGGTCTTTAAAATTTGCATAGTTTTGTGAAATCTCTGTAACATTAAGCATCTGAGAAACGGAGCCCTTGAAGTCCCTTAAAATTGGCCTACAATTAATGAAAATGTCACCAATTAGATTGATCTAAAGCAACTCCTGTTCCATTTCAAAAACAGATGTTTGTATAATAAAAGATAAGGAAGTGAAAGTCCTAAAAGTTCAGTGGAAGGCAAATGCTGACATATATTACTAGCATATGGATAAAACTAACATTTACACTACAAGCCTGCATGTGAAGTTCTTTGAAGTCAGGGAATTAAATCCTTGTAGTGTTGAAGTCAAACTACATTTCACAAAGAAGAGATACTTAAGAGAAAGATTTTTAATTAGATATGAAAGAAGAGAAAGAGTGACACATCAAACTTGCTATAATTTAGGCAGTTGGTCATGTACCTTTGGCTGTGTCCAGATTCTCTTTGAAGGGAATCCCCCATGGCAAGAGGAAAGATGGCTTTATTGTATGTATTTCATGCTTGTCTGGATAAAGAAAAGATACTGCTGTGTTTATATATATATATACACATATATACACACACATACATATATATATATAATTCTAGGGAGCCTGTTTCCTTTTTTTTTTTTTTCTTCATTCTGTACGTGCATGATTGGACTTAGATTGGGGAAGAAAAAACCCTGCTACCTTTGTCATCTCTTTCTTCTTTCTCGCTGTTAATACTTCATCTTGCTTCTGAAGATTAGATATCATTGCAGTCATTGTGATTTTACAAATCTAGACAGTTTGTTTACACCCACTGTGTATTTTTTAAGTTATCTCTTTAAAGAAGTTTTTTTTGTTGTTGTTGTTGTTGTTGTTGTTTTTTTCCCCTCCACCAAGATCAAGAAGAGAGAGTAAAGAAGAGTCCAGAGACCATTACAGCGAGTGCTCAATTCCTTGATTTCAGCTAAGTGTCTTAGGAAAGGTAGAATTTTAACCATTTTAAGTTCATGATGAAGTATGATTTAGCTTCTTTTCTTTTCCAGTTATTTAATTATTATATTCACATTTAATATATATTAAAGGGCATTAATCTTTTACCATAGCATTTTGATATTTCAGCACTTTCTCGCTACAAAATATCACAGAATCATCTAGGTTGGAAGAGACCTTCAAGATCACCTAGTCCAACCTTTGACCTAACACTAACAAGTCCTTCATGAAACCATATCACTAAGCTCAATATCTAAATGTCCTTTAAAGACCTCCAGGGATGGTGACTTAAACACTTTCCTGGGCAGCCCATTCCAATGCCTGACAACCCTTTCAGTAAAGACATTTCTCCTAACATCCAACCTAAACCTCCTCTGGCACAACTTTAGCCCATTCCCCCTCATCATGTCACCAGGCACGTGGGAGAATGGTCCAATCCGCATCTCGCTACAGCCTCCTTTAATAGAGAGCAATAAGGTTGCCCCTGAGCTTCCTCTTCTCCAGGCTGAAAAATCCCAGCTCCCTCAGCCACTCCTTGTAAGACTTGTTCTCCAGACCCCCCACTATATGAACTATATGATCTATATGAACAATATGAACTATTATTTTATATATATATATTATATGAACTATTTATCTTCAAGAGCAGAGTTTGTTTGAACAGTCAGATAAACATGCATACAACAGATAGTTCTGAGCATAACAAAGACCTTAAAAATCTTTATTACTTCTCAGTTTCAGTGACTTTACTGTGAAGTCAAGGTCTGCATTTTATCTCTTCTCACTGTTTTCTTTCTAGCTATTTGTATATATATTAAGTATAGCTTTTACAGTAAAATTGTGACCTATACCCTACTGATATTTTGGCAATGCATTTTTTGAAAATCACTTCCATTCTAATTCAAAATCAGATGGTTTTTAGAAAGCCTGAAAATGCACTGTACATTTCCATTGCTTTTATATACTAGACGAATATGATGGTATGATCATGCTAAAAATTAATACAGAATAATGTGTTTGAAATTGTGGGAGACTTGTAACTTTACCACAAATGGAAGAAACAAGGAAGAAATCCACCATCAAATGACTTTGACAACTTTATTACAAGTAGTAGAATGCAGTTTTCTCCCAAATTACAGTTCCATTCTCAAATACCTAACAGTACTACTGAGAAGTCCTTCATACTGATGAAGTAGTCTTTCAGAATATAACAGTATTTATCAATTCATAGAATAAATTGTATTTAAAATACCAGATTGTTTGAATTATTCCTCTCATGTAAAGTTAATGATCTATTGTAGTTAAACTGTTAGAGTAATTAAAATAATGAAAGTTTCAGTCAAGTTGTTTTCCTGCAGAAGAATAAAGAATGGAGATAATTGTTAAATCTATTTATCCAGAGATCGTGCCACGTTAAAAAAAACATTGCTCCTTTCTGATTCTGAATTTCTGACCAAATCCAAAAGATGGAAAAAAAAAAAAAAAAGAAATTTGAAGCATGTGATACATTCAAAGCATGCTCAAATTAACTTTAGTTTCAGAGACTATCTGATGAAATTAACATTTTTTCATATATATATATATATATTTTTTTTTTTCAGGAACAAACAAACAAACAAACAAACAACGAACCTACCTTCTGTTTTATAGATTTGACAACAGAGAACCAAAGCAATTTTTGTCTTCAGTGTCACTATTCTCCAGTTCTGTCTTTTCACATAAAATATGTAGAGTCCACACAGCTTCAGATCAGTAGTTACAATCACAGATAATTGCTTTAAGCAGAAGAGCTCCTCAGAGTACGCTAATCAAGTGCTGCCTCTTATCTAGATTATATTTAAGAGTAGATATTACTGTTACATTGCAAGGAGGCTAACATACAGGATTTTGAAGGTTTTAGATCCTCTAGAGGGTTTCAGAGATTTACATGAGTAAAGTATGAATAAAAAAAAAGTAAAGAAAAAACAGTATTCTCAGCCTACTATGAATTTTCTGTTATAATGTCCTAACTTTTTAGTTTGCAACTTTATAGGTAAAAGTTTTTTGTTTGTTTGTTTTTGTAGTATAGGTTTTCAAATACAATTTTAATTGTCCATCACTAGATAATTATATATGTTGAAAACTTGAATATGTTGGAATATGAATATGTAAATTCATAATCAAAGCATGTAAATTTATTTTATATGCATATATTCAACTCTAGTTTTACTTTTTTTGATATCATAGAATGACCTGGGTTGAAAAGGACCTTAAAGAACATCTCGTTTCAACCTTCCTGCTCTTTGCAGGGTTGCCAGCCACTAGAGCAGGCTGCCCAGAGGTGCCTCTAGGCTGACCTTGATTGCCTCCAGGGATGGGGCATCCACAACCTCTCTAGGCAACCTGTTCTAGTGCCTCACCATCCTCTGAGTGAAAAACTTTTTCCCAGTATTTTACCTAAATCTCCCCTGTCTTAATTTAAAATCATTCCCCCTCATCCTTTTGATATCCGTCTGTGTGGATAAAAAAGTAATAATAAAAAAATATTTCAGCTGAATGATATATTGTGTCATAACATTATAGTGTCTCTCATACACTCTCATTTGATTTTTATCAGGAAACCTTGTTGTTTTATATGAATGTCAACAATCATTTCGGAATATGTGTCTGGTACATAATTAAGAAATCGCCCTTTAAAAAAATAAATAAAAATACATACTAGTTTAATATTGCATGTATGACTCAGGTGTTTGGAAAGTCTAGAAGATAAAACTAAATTCTTTCCCTTTCAATGTTTCGCTATCCACTAGATTGACTTATTTACTTCTGATTACAAGTCAAATATACATATAAGTGCTTATTGCGTACAGCTTTGGAAGATTCTGTTTTACACCTTATTAAAATTTCTGTGAGACTGAACACATGTCAAAATCATGTTAGAAATTATATTAGATTTCTACCTACTTTCTCAGTGTATTTGCTTGTTTTAGACCGACATTGATGTTATTAACTACAGAACTAAGTTGTTTACAGAATGACATTAAACAGGGCTGATAAGATTTTTTTTTTTGTCTTTTTTCTTTAGCTGGACATCTGGTGGCCATTAACAACCAAACATGATGAGTTATTCATCTGTGATGATATTGCACAAAGGATTTTGCCACCTGTTCAGTTTTTTTTTTTTTTTTTTTTTTTTCCCACTATAAAATATATTTTGAAGGGTCTTTTATATTTTTGTGCTGATTGTGAAGGACATCATATAAGAATATGTAGTTCATCAGGCAGATTGAGATATATACTAAATCCCACAGTTCTAAATCTCATGAAGTTTTCTTCAGTGAAGGTTTGCTTGCAATCACTAGGAACTGCATATTTGTTTGTAGACAAAAAATACCCCATTGAATAAGTCTCTGTCAAAGAGAGTATAGCTTATTTTTTACCCTCTGGTATTTGAAGGCTTGTATTTTTAACATCAGAAAGATCCCTAATGCTGTCCCTACTATTGCTGACCTACTAGGTGGTGCTGATTATTACTTGTTAATCGTGACTACTGACACACTGGAGAAAGTGAAGGGATAAACACACTACCAAACTTCAAAGAACTGTGGTTAAAGAGCTAATCTCTGTAAGAGAAGGGGGCCCACATGAACCTAATGAGGTTCAACAAGTCGAAGTGTAAGGTGCTTTACCTGTGTTGGGGAAATCCCCAGCCTGAGTACATACTGGGTGAAGAACTCGTTGAGAGCAACCCTGCAGAGAAGGATTTGGGGGTCTTATAAGGGGCCTTATAAATAAGATGGAGAGCAACTCTTTGCTCAATCAGATAATGACAGGAAATGGGGAAGTTTTAAAGTAAAAGAGGGGAGATTTATATTAGAGGTTAGGAAGAAGTTCTTCACTTAGAGGGTGGTGAGGCAATGGAACAGGTTGTCCAGATAAATTGTGGATGCCCAATCCCTGGAAGTGTTCAAAACCGGGTTGGATGAGGCCCTAAGCAACCTGATCTAGTGGGTGGCTTACCTGCCTATGGCAGAGGGGTTGGAACTGGATGATCTTTAAGGTCCCTTCCAACCCAAATCATTCTATGATATTCTGAGTGGAAGAAAATGAGGTTCTTTGTGTTTCAGGAATTTATAATGCGTATGTAGCTCAAGTAAGTAAATGTCATCATAAATTTCAGGGATTCAGTGAAATTTGGAATTTTATCTAAGATAATATTGATCTTTCATAAGTAGCTAATACTTAACTTGTTTTAGCTTCTAAGTTAAGGGACTAATCACATAGGCAATAGTATATATATATGATTCATGTTAATTAAGAAAAAGCTATAAGGGATTTGGAATGCATAAATTCTAAAGGTTTAAAATTTACAAGGCCTTTTAGGAGACAAGACAGTTGATTCTTAAGTAAGGTGTTGCTAGTCTGTTTAAATCTGTCATCATCTTGGTATGCTCAGCATCAGCAAGACTAATGGCTTGGAAGAGGATAGTTCATGTCATCATTTGGTAAAGGGGAACAATATTTGATGTGTTATGAATAGCAAAGAGCATGTGATTCTCTCTCTTTCTCTCTCATTATATCACTGAGCATGCATGTTATGCCAAAGTAATCTTACTCTATTAAATTGCCTATATAGTATAAATGACATTTGGAGATTAGAATGGGTTCAGATGTTGTACATTTGAGTTTGCTTTTTTTCCCTCTTTGTATTCTGTAATACTTGTAGGGAAAAAAAAAAAAGTCAAAAATAGAAAAGAGGCATGGTTGTACAGGGTCAACCCTGTATAATGCCCCCTCCCACCTAAGAGCCATCAGGCTGGGGGTGGACAGGGGAGGGACAACACCAGGGCAGCCAACCTAAACCAACCGAAGGGATATTCCATACCATATGATGTCACACTCAGCAATAAAAGGTAGAAAAGGGGAAGGAGATGGGTTGTGGTGGGCTCTCATGAAAATGTCCGTTCTCCTGAACAATGGCTATATATATTGGGGCCCTGCTTCAGGGATGTGGTCATGTATCACATGTTGGTGGGAAGTAAAGAAGTAAAGAGTAATTACTTTCCTCTCTCTCTGTGCTGTGCTTCCACATGGCATTTTTTTTTTTTCCTCCCTCTTTTCCCCTCTTCCTCTTCTCTTTAATTAAATTATCCTTATCTCAACCCATGAGTTGTTTTTTACCTTTCCAGCATACTTTCTTCTTCCCCTCCTCTTCTGAGGAGGGGGGGTGAGAGAGCACTTATGGTGGAATTCAGCTGCCCTGCAAGGTAAAACCACTACAGTGGTAGATCATTTAGTCCAAACCTGTGTTCAAAGCAAGTCTAACTTCAAAGTTAGTGGGTGTCCCAGGGACACCACTTCCGCAATAAGTGGTTTCAAGATTACGTTTCCTTGAAATTTTTATGTTCTAAATGAAATTCCTAAAATTTATTATGGACTTTCCAAAAGCATTTTGCTGTTTGTTTGTTTGTTTGTTTGTTTGTTTTTTCCTTCTTATTTGATTTCACAGTCTCACTAAACAAACTTTTTATTTACGAAGACAGAACCATACGGCTGTAAAAAATGACTGAGTGATCTTCTGGTATCTTCATTCTAAAACATGATAGATCACATATGAAAGTCTATAAAAAAAAAACAAACGTTCACTGAGCTAATCAACATTTGGTTAACTGAGTCTAACATTCTTATTGTATGTTAGACTCCATATTTCTTTCATTACAGATAAAAACCATAATGTTGGTTAATTCTGGAAGACAGTTGTGTCAGTGCCATTCTAAAAATATTAGAACAATATTCAGTAACCATAGAGTGAGAAGGAATATAGGTCTGAAGTCTTCCTTTATGCCATTATTTTATTTTTCTCAAGATATTTTAATATTTTTTTCTCAGCTGATTATTTTTTTTTCTCCTGGAATGCAGTCTTTTGTTCAGCTTTTATCTCCCAACAGGTTTACTGTCTTTGTGTCTGGCATGCATTTTTTTTTTTTTTTTTTCATGCTGTCATACTGTCCTTCCAACTGTTCTGCTAGTAGGGCACTTTAGAAGTTACACTTCCTGGAACCTCTGCTAAATCAGATATGGTGTAAATTTCTGGGGAAAACAAAACAAATCAGTTTCTCTGATCATGTTTAGTCTTTGAAATTTTAAAAACTACTTCAAATTAATATGATTACTGTTTGGTAAAAAGATAGTAGAATTTAAAGAATTCTCTTGCAAATATTACAGAATTTGTCTGGATAGCTGTGCCACTCCCTGTTTTCATCTTCTTCTCTATAATTAATAAAAAATATGGGGACTGCTTTATTCACTCCAAAGAGTTGTCTTAGATTTAATATTCAGGAACCTACAGAAAGAATCATCTGTTTCATCGACAATGCAGAATCATGCAAGGGATTCAAATCTGGATATGAATAAACCATTTTGCATAAATGATTCCCAGTTTTGTTCTTTCTGGGGGAAAAAAAAAAGAAAAAAATCTCTACAAATATTGCTTAATTAACTTATTAACTTGTAAGTTAATAAAGAAATAAAACATTAATGTATAAACTAAAACATCAAACATTTTCCTTTGAGGTGACTTATTATGGGATTATAACATCTTCTGATATCTGGAATAATAATAATAAAAATCTAAGCAAAAGTGATACTTTTTTTTTTTTTTTTTTTAAAGTCATCTCATGCAAATAGGTGTGATTTTTATCAGGATATAAAATAGAATATCAGGACTATACTGGGAAGTGTAAATCGGTACATTACACCAGAATCTGCTTTCCCACAGATTGGATTTATGCATCTGTGAGTGTAGTAACATGAATCTAGTCATTTTGGAGATACAGAGGCCAGAATCTGCTCTAATAGCTACTTTAATGGATAACAATGGCAGTTGTGTGACTCTTATGTGAGGTCACAGGCTGGACCATGATTTTCATATCAATGATACTGATTTTGTGAATAATTGCATTTGATAAATCAGTTTTGCAGTCATACTAAAGTACTTGTGCTCTCTGTGAACAAAATCACTATATGATGTTTTTTTTCCCCCCTCAATTTGTTTATGTTTAGTATTGTAAAATCATAGTCTTAGTTATTATATTTCTTGCAAGGTTTTAATTGGGAATAAATAAAAGAATTAGCATGGAGTTCAGTTGGAAAAAAATACAAACTTCAGGAATTAAACCCTGCGGATTTCACTCACTTTCCATATAATTTATATTTAAACCGGATTCCATTTGAGATATTGTGAGTTCCCATGTGGTGGGTTTGAAGGATAAAAGGGCAGGCTGTATGAGACTGTGCTTCTCATTGTAATGCAGCATCAGTTCAGTGTCTCCAACAGTTTAGAAATAACCAAACACTATCTAGATGGCAGAATAACTTAATAATTACAATATATTTCAATATATTTTCTAATTCTAAATATATTTTTATGATAAGAAAATTTCAACTTTTGTGTGAACCTGATTCATTTATCATATATAAATGCACATTGTCCAGGCCTTGATGGACATTAATACTTCATTTTAAAAAGGACTTGACTTGTTATGTCGAATTTAATCCTAACTAAAACCTTACCTAGAGTCTACCATATCTATTTTTGATGACTTTCTAGCAATTATTAAAACAACAACAACAACAAAAACAATAACAGAAATACTAATACATGTAAGATATTTCAGATGTGGTAGGCACTATGAATAATCTTGAGATACATCAAATATTACCATGAGTTACAGAGACACTAGCAAAGGTGCAGGATCATTCCTTCAGTAGAGATATCCACTGTCCATTTCAAAATAAAACCTGTGTAGTTGAAATAGATATTAACCTCGGTTTAAGGGCATATTCATATTTGAACATTTCCACTTTCAGTAGTTTTTTTTTCCACTTTTCCCTAGGAAATTCACTTTTAATATCTACTTAAAAATGTGCTTAGCTGAAGCATGAATGTAGTCCTTTTTCTGACATCAAAATTAAGTTTATCCTAATGGAGAAAAAGTAATGAATGTATGAACGAGTATACCCACTTGAATATTCCTCAAGATATTAGTGGAATAAGAGTTACAGTAAGGTTACTTACAAATGCTGGAAATATTGTAGTTTTTATTTCTTATACACTCAAAGAGAGAAAATACCTAGAAAAATAAGGAAATGTGATGCCAAGAATCTCTTAAAAAATATGCTGGGGTACTCACATGTTCTCTCAGAGACTAAATGTACTTCATTAAAATACCTCCCAAAAGCTAGTTATCATCTTGACAGTGGCCTTTAAGTTGTCATATTTTTTCCTTGTACAGTAATCTGATTATCATGAAAGATATATTTTTTTTGTAAATATGGATGGCTGATATCAGGTTAATTCTCACATAAGTCTACAATAATGTTTCCATGTGAGTCTGACTGAATTCTGATTTCATTCTAGGTACTCAAGTGAAGTGCTTAAAATATACTGTACATTCTAATTATATTTATGAGGATATTTTTATTTTTCATATTCTTCAAAGAAATAGAACAGTCTTGTAAAAAAAAACTTGCAACTTTCTTTGTGCTTTCTATATGTAGTACTGATAGATGTATAAAATACATGATGGCTATGAAGAAGGATTATATTTGGCCCATAGAGTGATTTAATTAATATTATACAGAAATTCTGGGTGAAAATTGTCACATATTGTTCTCAAATTCATCTCACTTTCTCAGTTCTGGGCATTTCAAAAACGTGCATTATTTAGTAACCTTATTGCAACCGTAGTAACCATACATTAGTACTTTAGTAACCGTATTGCTGATATATGTTACATATATATAACTTATATCATATAATTTATAGATTTGATAGGAACTCTCAAATTCTGTCTATGCAGAAATCAAACATCCAGACTGACTTTTCAATACAAACTACAATGTCATATTTTAGAGTATTCAGCACCCAATATTTCTCCTGTGCTCAAATCAAAATGACATATGACATAAGAATTTCTTCCTTATATCTAAGCTAAATCTACCATCTTTTAGTTTAAAGCCGTTACTCTTTGTCCTATCTCTACACTCCCTGAAAAAGAGTTCCTCTCCTGCTTTCTTGTAGGCCCCCTTTAGGTACTGGAAGGTTGCTATAAGGTCTCCCCTAAACCTTTACGTCTTCAGTCTAAACAACCCCAACTCTCTCAGACCTTTGGAGAGGTGTTCCAGCACCTTGATCATCTTTATGGCCATTCTCTAGACTTGTTCTAATAGCTCCATATCCTTCTTATAGTGGGGACCCCAGAGTTGAATGCAGTACTCTGGGTGAGGTTTCACAAGAGTGGAGTAGAGGAGGACAATCACCTCCCTCGAACCCCTGGCTGTGTTTCTTTTTATGCAACCCAGGATACAGCTGGCTTTCTGGGCTGCAAGTACACATTGCCAGATCATGTTGAGCTTCTCATCCCCCAGGTCCTTTTCCAAAGAGCTGCTCTCAATCCTCTGTCCACCCAGCCCAGTATTTGGGATTGCCCCAAAACAGGTGCACTTGGCCTTAATGAGTTTCACAGTCTTCTCACAGGCCCACTTCTCAAGCCTGTACAGGTCCCTCTGAATGACATCCCTTCTCTCCAGTGTGTTGACTGCACCACACAGCTTGGTGTCACCACAAAATTTTTGAGTGTGTTCAGCTTCACTGTTCATGCTGCCAACAAAGATGTTAAACAAAGCCAGCCCCGATGCTGACCCCTGAGGAACACCACTTATCGCTTATCTCCACTTGGACATCGAGCCATTGACTGCAATTCTTTGAGTTCAATCATCCAGCCATTTTTTTTACCCACAGAATGGTCCATCCATCAAATCCATGTATTTCTAATTTAGTGACAAGGATATAATGTGGGACAGTGTCAAATGCTTTGCACAAATCCAGATAGGTGATGTCAGACACTCTTCCATTATACACCAGTGCTGTAATCCTGCCATTGATGGCCACCAAATCTGTCAGACACAATCTTTCCTTAGTGAAACCATGTTGGCTGCCACCAACTACCTCCTTATTTTGCACGTGCCTTAGCATAGTTTCCAGGAGGATCTGCTCCATGGTTTTGCCAGGCACAAAGGTAAGACTGACAGACCTGTAGTTCCCTGGCTCTTCCTTTTTTTTTGCTTTCCTTTTATGTTTCCCCTCTTCTAGTCAGTGGGAACTTCACCAGACTGCCTCGACTTCTCAGACTTGATAGACAGTGGCTTAGCAACTACATCTACCAGTTCCCTTTGGAGCTGTAGGTGTGTCTCATCAGGTCCCATGGACTTGTATACCTTCCGGTTCTTTGCACCTGAACTTCTCCTACAGTGGGTGGTTCTTCATTCTTCTAGTCCCTGCCTGTATCTTATGGGACTTGAGCTACATGGCCAATGCTCTTGCTAGTGAAGACTCAGGGTAAAAAGTCATTGAGCACCTCTATTTTCTCCATATGCCATGTAACCAGGTTTCTCTTTTCATTCCAGAGAGGACCCACAATTTCCACAGTCTTCTTTTTATCACTGACATACTCATAAAAAACTTTGGTTTTGTCCTAGATGTCCTTAATAGGACGTTAGCTTTCCTAACCTGATCCCTGGCTGCACAGATAATTTCTCTATTCTTCACAAGCTATCTGTCCTTGCCTCCACTCTCTGTAGGCCTCCTTTTTCTGCTTGAATTTGGCCAGGAACACTTTATTCATCCTTTCAGGCCTCCTAGTGTTTTGCCTGACTTATTCATTGTTGGGATACATTGATCCCAAGCTTGGAGGAAGTGATCTAAGAATATTAACAAGCTTTCTTGGGTCCCTTTTTCCTCCAGGGATTTGTCCCATGGTACTCTACCAAACAGATTCCTGAAGAGGCCGAAGTCTAGGGTAGTGAGCTGGCTGTGCTCCTTCCTTGTTGCTCTCTGGATCCTAAACTGTACCATTTCATGGTCAGTGCAGCCAAGTCTGCCCTCAAGCTTCACATTCACCACCAGCCCCTCCTTGTTGGTGACAATGAGATCCTGCATAGCACATCTCATTGGTTCCTCTATCATTGGAGAAAGATTTTGTCATCAGTGCATTCCAGTAATCTCTTGTATTGCCGATGCCCTGTTGTGCTGTCCCTCCTACAAGATATCAGGGTGGTTGAAGTACACCATAAGGACCAAGGCTTGTGAACGTGAGTCTGCTCCTATCTGTCCACAGAAGACCTCATTAACTCGGTCTTCCTGATCAGGTGGCCTCTATCAGATACCCACTGTAATGTCACCTGTCCCTGCCTAATTTCTGTCAGCTCCTCATCCATCAAGATCTATGACTTTAGAAATCTGCATGTATCATAGAATCATTGAGGTTGGAAAAGACCTTCAAGATCATCTGGTCTGACCATTACCATACTATCAATGTCATCCACTAAACCATGTCCCTAAGCACCAGGTCCAAACTTTTCTTAAATGTCCCCAGGGACAGTGACTCCATCATTTCCCCAGGCAACCCATTCCAATGCCTGACTACTCTTTCTGAGAAGAAATGTCTGATAATTTTCAACCTAAACCTTCCCTGGCGCAACTTGAAGCCTTTCCCTCTAGTCCTATCACCAGTTACCTGTGAAAAGAGGACAACCCCAGTTTCCCACACCTACCTTTCAGATAGTTTTACAGAGTAATAAGGTCTCCCCTGAGCCTCCTCTTCTCCAGACTAAACAACCCCAGTTCCTCCAGCTGTTCCTCATAGGACTTGTGTTACAAGCCCTTCACCGTCTTTGTAGCCCTCCTCTGGACACATTCCAGCACCTCAATGTCCTTCTTCTACTGAGGGGCACAAAGCTGAACTCGAGGTGCAGCCTCACCAGAGCTGAGTACAGGGGGACAATCACCTCCCTGGTCCTGCTGGTTACGCTATTCCTGATACAAGCCAGGATGTTGTTAGCCTTCTTGGCCACCTGGGCTCACTGCCAGCTCATGTTCAGGCGAGCATCAATCAACACTCCCAGATCCTTTTCCTTTGCACAGCTTTCCAGCCACTCTGCCCCAAACCTGTAACGCTGCGTGGGGTTATTGTGGCCAAAGTGCAGGACACAGCACTTAGCCATGTTGAACCTCATCCCGTTGGCCTCTGCCAATCGACCCATCCTGTCCAGGTTCCTCTGCAGGGCCTTCCTATTCTCCAGAAGATTGACACTGACCCCAACTTGGTGTCGTCTGCAAACCTACTGAGGGTGCACTCAATTCCCTCATGCAAGTCATCAATAAAGATACTAAAGAGGATGGGTCCAACCACTGACCCCTGGGGAACACCACTGGTTGCCAGCTAGATTTCATTCTGTTCGCCGCTATTTTCTGGGCCCAGTCGTCCAGCCAGTTTTTAACCCAGCAAAGAGAGTACTTGTCCAAGCCATGGGCTGCCATCTTTTCTGAGAGAATATTGTGGGAGACCATGTCAAAGGCCTTGCTGAAGTCTAGGTAGACTACGTCAACAGGCTTTCCTTCATCCACCAGGGCATTCACCTGGTCATAGAAAGAGATGAGGTTGGTCAGGCAAGGCTTGCCTTCCATGAACCCATGCTGACTGCACCTGATCCTCTGGTTTTCCTGCATATGCTGCATGATTACATTCAGGATGACCTGTTCCATCAATTTCCTGGCACCGAGGTCAGACTGACAGGCCTGTATTTCCCCGGGCTCTCCTTTCAAGCCTTCTTACAGATGGGAATCTTCCATGAAAGGTAGTTGAGATTTTCTGAGACTTGTTGTTTGAAGATTGATACAAATAAATATTTATTGCTATCACAGTAGATACTGATACAAATAAACTTTAGATAATGTCACATTATAAAGCAATTTTCAGTGCAGAAGTGTTTTGTTAGATTTTAGATTTTTCCTCAATAACATTCCTAACATCTAGATTAAGTTTCTGATCCATATCACCATCCCCGTGGGTCACTTTCCATGGGACCCTCCCATGGGATAATATGGGACCCTCCTTTGTGTTATATTAGCTTTAGTCATTCCTCATTCCAGGACTTATAATTGCAATAAATGCTACCTAACAGAGTGTACAACTGTAACAGGGGAGTTGACTTACAAAAGAAGTTGTGAGACTTTTTTAATATTCTCTAAAGGAAGACTAAATACCACTCTCCTACTGAATAACTTTGAAGACAGTCTACTCAAGATTCCTGAAGACCTTTTATTATTCCTATGCCACTGTTCACAGGTATAGTAAGGATTTAGTAAGTCCAAAACAGAACAGTGGCTTATAATTAATATATGTATATATATATTATTTTTTTTCCAGTAAGTGAAGCTTTTTTAGTTTCATGTATGTAAGCACCAGAAGGGCCAGATTTTACTGGTGTTATCCTTCCTTACAGCTTTCATGTCTTAAATTTGTGTGTTTTTGTAGTGTTTATTTGTAAAAGTTGCTTATTGCTGCAAACTTTTCATCTACTAAAGAAATAAAATTTGTTCTCCTTTCATAACTGTACTTTATCAATAGCACACAGTGTTCTTGGCATTTACTATTTTGAAAATTATTTTAGAAATACCTGTGGTATTTCTTAGTGAAATTGTTGTCAATAAAAGAGATAGCAGAAATGACATTTAGATATTTATAAAACCTACTGCCTTTCAGTAAGATATGATAGTCAAAAGAAACCCTCATGTATTAAACGCAATATACATCTGACAGGTTACGTGACAAAATGTTCTGTTGTTTCAACATATACCTTCTGTCAGTGGGTTTTGTGTTGCAAATCTATGACTAGCTGCCAAAATGTTTCATTAGCTAAATGAAGCATGATAGAAAGTAGATGACCTGCGTGTATTGGTAATCATTTATGTAGTTTGTGAGGTGTACTTCTGAATCACCTTGTTGTTACATGACTTTTCCCTAACACTTCTGATATTTTGAAAGCTGTTGCAAAATATACTCTCTGGGTAATGCCTTGATTACTTTCAGCATGTAGGATATAAATTAGGGCTCCTCTTCTATTGAGAAAAGGTGGGATGAGTATATGTTGTTGTTGTTGTTGTTGTTTTTTTTTTTTTTTTTTTTTTTGTAACTTTGTTATTCTGCTTAGAGCTATTTATTTATTTATTTATTTATTTATTTATTTATTTATTTATTATTTATCTACCTGCTCCAGAGGCTACAGTTAGAAACAGGTCAAATAAGATCTGTTATAAATGTAAAAATGAAGGTCTCTGATCCTCAATAGCACAGTGGGTAATTGCACTAGAAAGGCATTAAAGCACAGCCTTGCCAAATACATGAACATTTACAGCTGAGTTGGAGTAGGGTACAGGAACACAATAATGTCACAATCAGAGCTGCTGTAGTACTCCCAGAGAAAGAATTGGTAGGAAAACAATCCACATTAGATAGAAAAGATCTCAGAACATCTACATAACTATTCTCATTGGGGTTTTGTTAATAATTTATCATCTTAATCTATGGCAGTGCAAACATTTTTCAGTCTTCTGATTTGAAATTTACCATTGTAGACATATTGTTGCAGTCTACTTTGTTCTTAATAAATTCTCAGGTGTTTCACTACCTCCATAAGGAGTGTATATAGGCAAGATTGAAATACCACAGAGGCTTGTACTTTTCCCATCTTGGCTTATTGACAACTACTTTTTAATATTCAAATATTCTTGGTAAAATTTATGATCTTCCATGGATTACATTTCTAATAAATGTATCAGGAATTGTTTCCAGATTTATATTTGTTTCCTACATGATCATTCTTATTCAAGCATAAGTCTGCACTTAAATTTTTCAGACACTTACTACAGATGTCTCTTTTCATCAATTTTTTTTAAAGTTTAATCAATTTAAGCAGATGTTTTCAAGAAGAGGTAGAAGCATAAAGTTTAAAGGAATAGTTCAGATAAAAAGATTTGACATTTCTGAAAACCAGGTTAGAGAAGAAGTATTCTTATATCCATGTTGAAAAAAAGTTGTTCCATTTTATGTTGAAAAGTTTTTTTAATTATTGTTGTTTGTTTTTATTTTTGTTCCCCCCCTTTTCCCACTTGAAATTAAATAGCGTATTAGTAGCAGTAATTAGTAATTAGTACCTGAGAAAGGTTGGAACAAGTCTTTGTCTTCATTTATCAGTAAATCTGGTGTTGGTAGTCAGCAAGCATAGAGAAGAGATGTGAGAATAGAGTAATAGACAAATTTGGAGAGAACAAGATGAAAAAGTTGCAAGGACAAGAGATTGGAAGTAAGCAAGAATAAATGAAGGAATATCAATTAGGAAAATTAGGGCAAAGCTGAGAACAGAAAAGACAAAAAATGGGAAGATGAGGAATATAGGGTGGGACTGAAGGAGGACGTAAGTATGCTGCATAATGGCCAAAAAATAAAGAGACAGAATAGGCAGAAAGGGCAACATAATAGCTGATAGGATAGGCTAAATGATTGTTGATCATTGTGGAAAATTTTCCTTTAAAACTCAGTATGGAATGCAGGACATTGTATATCTACCATTTGCTGTTGCTAGCACATATATGCAAAGTCTGGTGATAAGATTCATGTCATTAGTATCCCATACCATTTTATGGGAAAGGTATGCTGCTGTTGCTAGTTATTTTTGTAACTTGACTGAATTCCACAATGTGGAAACAAAAATTTCCAAGTCTGATGGGCTGTCTTGCTCTTTATTTAATTTAATTTTAGTTTAGTTTAGTTAGTTAGTTTTAAGCATTAGGTAATTATACTTTAATTATATAAATTTTGAAATAAGCAATGTTAAAAAGACATTAATAAATCTGGCTTTTTGAATCAAAAATTATTTTAGAAACATTTCATCTGAATTTAGTTTGATTTGTACAAACATGTCTGTAAGATACTTTCCTTAATATGATCAAATATCGTTTTTACAAACATCCTTGCATAATTTCCTTGCATAATTCAGTACACAAAATGAAATATTTTGGGGCTAAATTCAAGGCACGTAGTGCATGAGGCTATTTTATCACCCACGCTCAGTTGCAGTAGAGATATACATAATGTAATATATTATGTTTTATCAACTCTACATAATACAGATGAAGAAAATTTGGTTTCATGGCTAAACTTTAATTAATTAATTAATTTTTTTTTTTTTGATGCAGAATTCCTAGAGTTCAGTTCTGCTGCTCAGTTCATACAAACCAAACTTTTTGGAACTGACCACTGCCCACTTGCTGGGTTTTCAATGTGTGATACCTACACACTTTTTTGAAATTGTTTCATTAAAGCAACTCCATAACAAGTAATGTACAAGGGCCCAGTTCTTTGAAATATCAAGTCCTAGTCATTTCCAACCGGGCAGTATGAATTCCTGGATATTTAAAATTATTTCTTCTTATTTTCTCCTAGACACAGTTCCTTAGTTATAAAATCTGGATTTTAATCTCACTGATGTTCTGTAAAGAGAAATACATTAATGCATGTAAAATGGTTAGTTTCGATGCTAAGAATACAGGAGAAATATGTCTGAAGAAATTAATAGTTTAATGTTCAACGTAGGTTTAAAATACTATATTGATCTAGAGCTATATATAGTATCGGGGCAAACATAATATTGAATGGTGAAAGAAAAATAACAAGACAGAAAAATAATGTACCAGGTTACCGTTGCAGATTACATCAAAACACGTGAAAGTAAGAAGGCTATAAAGTCTGAATTTTGAAACTTAGATTATTGTTATTATTATTATTATTATCTGTTGCTTTTAGTACTGCCTATTGCTCTTAGTACTACTGCAAAATACAGATTTCTCTTCTGGCCATTCAGAATCAAGAAGCCTGAGATTTCTGCTGCTTACAGTTCCTATGACAACACACACAGACTACTGTTTTTGTAATTTTTTAATCCTGTCAGCAGGTCCCTTTTCTCCTTTTTCTTTTACCTGTAAATATACAGGTAAATATGTTACCTAACATATACAGACAAATTTCAGGGATTGCTCAGTTCTTAATCCCAGACTTTGTAGAATAAAATAGAGATATTAAATGACGTAGCCAGATTATACATTTGAAGACTATGGCCTTGTGTCATACAATAACACTATCAAACTGTTCTTGTATAAAAGTACTCTGGGTAGTCAGTGTAGTACATGCATTGATCATTAACTATATTAGATAGTTATTAGGATATTAGACTATTTATATAGGATATTAGACTATTTGTTACTCCTTTAAAAATGCAGTAGTGTTACTCATTTGTGGCTGGCAGATAACTCAGATTTGAGATCTTCATTGAATTTACTATTCTCAATTTAAGACATGAAGAATGATAACACACATATCATAATAAAACAATCATTAAGTAATCTGTATGTTAGTTTCCTAGCAACAGATAAATATAAGATAAAAAAAATAATCATACCAATAGGGCCTCTGTAATTATTTATTTTTCTTTTCTCCATGGAAAGGTTAGATATAGCTCACCAATAATCTCTTCTTGGCAGAACAAGATTTTCTTTGCAATAAAAATAGCTTTGTGACTGAAAGCTGACACTAGCATTTTGACAGGCAGTTTTACAAATCAGTTCTTGGGTTTGAGGTCTATTTCTATAGTGTAATAAAACATACAACATAATTAATAGGTGCTGGCATCTTTACTTTTAATAGAAAAATATTTTTCATTAAAAATATGTCATGCTTCTTTACTGTGTTGAATTTTTGTGAATGTAGGCTAGAAGAAAGGCCTACAATGCAAGCAACACTCTGTTCAGAACTATTCATATTTAGCCAGGAATATTATTATTATTATTTTTAATGCAAGAGCTTTATGAAGTAATCATATCTTGCTCCAAGCTCTTGTAAATGTTTACTTGCTTCCAGACATGCCATTGATTTGCAAATGAATACAATTTAGCGGATGCACAAGTTTTTGCACAATTAGGACTCAATTTTAAGAGCATCATTTTCCCTTTTTAGGAGCAAGACAAGTTTCCTCAACAGCTGGTAAGAGTGCAGGCACATTTTTGGTTTGTTCTCTTACAGTAAAAGTTTTGCGAGAATGTTGTAAAAATAATATTTTCTGATGAATATTGAACAGATCTAGTCCTGTGGCCCACAATCCTGAAAGCTCTATTTAATGACAGATCATTTTATGAATCTAGTAAATTGCTTTGGGTCCATGAAACTTCACTTTGTTTAGCACTGTCTTGCCACACTCAGAACTTTCTTCATTGTATGGATGATAAAAGTCCTTTCCCCACCCCTTTACATTTGTTATCAATTCTTATTCCACCACAAACTAAATAAAAATTCTACAAATAATAATAATAATAATAACAACAATATTTTTATTATTAATAATGATAATAAACAGGATGTAGAAATCTAGATTTTTTTTGTTCTTTTTCTTTTGTTTGCCTGAATTAAACATATTACAAATCTATTTTCATATCTAACTGACAACATAACCATGGTGCTTCATAATTAGTTTTTACTTGGTGCTTCTATTTAAGCTTCTACATACTGAATTCTGAGTTATCTGGCTTTAGAAAGAAATGAAGACTGAGTTGATATTTCCCATCTCCCAAATGGCATCATGGTGTTAGGGTTTTCCTTGTGATTGCCCAAAGTTTGATTCCAAATCTCTAGAGAAACGGAAGTTACCTGCTAATCTGAGATATATTTTTTGTTGTTGTTTTAAGGAAGGAAGTACAGTGTACTTCCTGCCGTCTAAAATGTATTATGGGAGTGTTTCTATTTCTCACTTTAAAAATACAATAAAAAAATACAATAGTTATTATTTTATATCTTATCTGTGCCATAGACTACCTGTATTATTCTTTCATTTATAAGAACTTGCTTTCTCTTTTACAAGTTACTTATGCATCTGTGTTGGTTATCTGTAAGATTCCTCTACACTATCTGTCTTTAAAAGATTTCTGAGTGCTGGTTTTAGAAATCATCTAAATTCCAGTCATCCTAGTAATTTACATATCACACATCCCTTTGTTATCCGTTACAATCTCATACTAGGTTATTATTATGCTCTATCACTTTTGACTCAGTCATAGAATAATAGGCTATGAAAGTATGTTGTCATTATGTCAATTTTTGAGAAAAAAAAAAAAAAATATATATATATATCCTTTGAAATTGTTTGGTGTTACTAAATGAAAAAGAGCCATGACTAAGTTTCAGTTAAATTTTTATCCATATCTGTTTTAATTTCAAAGCTATTACTGAAAGAATAATGACAATTTGGCTTTATCAGGGTAATTATCCCCTGCTTTGGTGTATTCTGTTTTCTATTGTTTTAATTGAACAGCATGTAGGGATAATGAATGTATGCTTGAGAATGCATCATAAAAGAGACATTACATGTCTCTTTTTGTGTCTTGTGTTGGGTTCATTTACTGGTGCCTACACTTTAAAGTTATCAGTCCCCATCTTTGATATGAACTGTTTTGCATCCACATTTCTCTAGGATAGCCATTTCTGTAACGCACCAGACAACACAGAAGAGGCAGGCAGAAGAAGCTGGGGGGTGGGGAGTTTTAAGGAAGGGGGGTGAAGGGTGAGGGGGAAGGTGTTTCAAATTTGCTTTTAGTTTCTCACTGCCTTATTTGTTAGTAAAAGTCACTAAATTTTTAGTCTGGGAACACACCCAACTGTTACCTATTTCATTACCTTTTCAATGATCTCACGGAATACTGTAATAAGTGATTAATATACAAACTGTACAGAATGAAACTGCCACCTGCAACATTTATGAATTCATCACATGCCTTTCTAGCCTCCTGTTCCTCCTTATGTGATTGTGAAACAGTCACAAAAGACAGCTGCACATAAGACAACATCCAATAAGCTGCTGGCCCCTCTAGTGCTCCTGACTTGCTTTGTTCATTGTGCTCAGGAAGCCACAATACGATTTTAGTTGTGCCTCATTCTTCAAAATGGAATTATATGAATTACTACTTCATGACTGGATTTTTCATTCTGGTACAAATATTGATCCAGAACTTGCAGAATATGGAAATTAATTCCCCTGTGTCCTGTGGAGAGGCCCATGGTGGAATAAGCTGTCCCACTGCAGCCCATGGGTCCCACGGCAGAGCAGATCTTTATGCTGCCAATGAACATTTCCTGTTTCCTTGGATTTTCTGTCGAGTCCATCCACCAGCAAGACAATAAAGGAAAGAGTATCACCACTGATATTATGTGAGATCATGTAAAATTGAAATGGAGTTCAACATTTGTTTGAGCAACTGATATTTAAAAATACTTAAAAAGTTTGCTAGCTGAATCAAATATATGAAAGAGAAAAAGAGTCATGTGTTTATAAATAATACTGAAAAATGAAAAATAATTGTGCATAAAAAAGTAAGAATATAGAAATGAGACAGCTTTGAAGACAAACTGAAGAATTCTTACATTATCAGAATTTGTATATGGAAACACAGACTAGAGGGAAAAGACATACTATTTTTAAACAGATAACTCACAACATACCTGCAAACAGTCACTTTAAGTGATTGTCCTGGTTGTCATGGATGATGATAACAAATGATTTTTGTATGATTCATAATTTCTGCAACCTGAAACTTTCCTGACCTATTAATATTTTCCAACATGCCAACAAATCATCCAGAGAAGAATTATAGTCACTATAGGGAAAAGCCATTTATAAGGATGTTCTGAGGTAAGAAAACTTACAATTAAAGTCATTGTAAAAGACCCAAAAAATCTAGGTGGCATCTTGTAGACCTAGTCTGTAGTACCATGTAGTACTGCTCTTCACAAAAAGGCAGGAATCTGACTCCTGAAATAATATATGGTAATAAAACAAAAAAACATTATCACATGTTATTTGGCTTTTGCTATTGGACTGGTTTGTTATTATTCTCTGTGCAGATAAACTTTTACTCCTTAACTATCAGTCTACAGCAGGGAATTCCGGAGTTCAGTCTGTGTAGTAACAGATGAAGTTATTAACAATTAAATCAGTCAGTATATTGCCAAATGTGTTCCTGTGGCATGAAAAACTTTGAACAACAAAGTTCCCTTTCTGATCATTACCCCTGTCAGAAACAAAACATATGCCTAAACATAGATGAACCTACGGTACAGAAAAATAAGCTGTGTTACAAAACGTTGCACAAGGGGAAGTTTAGGTTAGGAAATAGGAAACATTTCTTCCCAGAAAGAGTAGTCAGGCATTGGAATGGGTTGCCCAGGGAGGCGGGTTCAAGGACCTGGTGCTTAGGGACATGGTTTAGTGGGTGATATTGGTAGTAGGGTGATGGTTGGACCAAATGATATTGAAGGTCTCTTCCAACCTTAATAATTCTATGGTTCTATGATGGTGAATAATTTATATTTTATTTTAATATTAAGCATTTTGAATGTTCTGTTTTTCTCTCTTAAACAAGCTTAACATCGGTTGTAATCTAGTCCAATTACTTCTCATGTGTATAGACAACACAGAGAAGAGACCTTCCATTTTTTCTTTTGTATGTGTGATTATCTATATATATATCTGTAGTGACTTATAGAATTTAAATTATGGACATTATCTCCTGAATATTTAGTAAGAGGACTAAATCTAAACAACACACAAGAACCATCATTTTCATTTCCCCTGGTACAGAGGCTATTTTTCACTTTAAATAATGAGAAAAAACAATGTTTCTCACTACAGATAAGAAGACAATATGAACAGGATCTGGAAATGCATAGGCTATATTATAATTTAACCAAAACAGTACACTACTAAAATATTACCAGTCCTGGAACAGGTTGCCCTAGACCATTAACACATAGCCACACTGCTTGCTAAAGAGCTATTCTACTGAGATTAGCATGTGATGAATGTTACTACTGGAAATACAACTCAAAAAAGTGTTTTTGTGTGAGACATTTTGTTGCTGGATTTCCTCTAGGCTTCTTTCTCATTGTATTTAAAGTAAAGTACATTCATTAAATTAGGGGCAAATCATCCTCATTACTTGGTTTGAATAAGTTAGAAGCACCATTTTGCATGAAATGAGCATTTTGCTTTGCTGAAATTGTTTGTGGAAATATAAGATAAGATTAAGATGATATGTTAATTCAACAAAAATAAAATTATTATTTTCCCTGAACATTCTTCTCTAAAAATAGTTAACTAAACTGCCTTTGTGGACAGCACCTGAAAAAAATCCATTACTTCTTACCAGTTGGTGTTCCATTGGTGTTCTACAGTGTTCTACACTGTAGAACATACCTTCTCTTCTTACCTGGCCTTGCTGTGTTTCAGAGGCAATACTTGTTGATTTTTATCCTAATTTTGTTGTATAAAATAATTAGATGCCTCAGTTGTAGTTTACCAATTTTTTTTGGTAAACTTTGTTGCATGGATGTCTAGCCTTGTATGTGCTTATTCTTCTCAGTTGTTTTTAGCTTTATACTTTTTCTCATCTATTAATACAGGAAAATTGAGTGAAACTGGATGGCAACTTCCGGGCAAGCTTGCAAGCTTGCACTACCCAAATCCATGCTTCTTAGATAAATGATTCATGTACTTCACAGATAGTATCTTTATGCACTTTGACAGAATGTATGAAGAGAGAAGACAATGTTCTTGACTTAATGAATGTGCAATCATATCTGCCTCCTAAAGGACAATGTCGATAGCTGTCTCTTCCAAAACCAATTGAAACTTTGTCTTTGGATATACACAACTAAAATGTCCCCTCCCCTCTCTCCCCCCTCTCCCCCCCCCCCCCCCCTTTTGGTAAGTGAATGTGACATTTTAATGAATTGTTCAGAAATTTTGGGAAGTCAAATAACGTTTTTTTTTTCCTTTCTAATTTTAAAGAAAGGGTTTCCAGAAGATATTGCAAATGATCTTTAAAGAACATTTAAAAAAAAAAAAGGTTAAAAAAAAAAGGTAAACATTTCTTTGAGATGTGGAAGTGAGTTCAGGGCATGGTCATAAATTGAACTAGTTCTTATAACTGAATCATATAAATGCTTTTTAAAACAACTTTTTTTTTTTTTTTTCTCTAAATGACATAGTTTTCCAAATGACTTTCTTCTAAGATATCTCCCACTAATGCTGAAGAAATATAATTTTTATTGCATAGGCTGTGACACTTAAACTCCACATCTGGACTTCCAAACTATACTATACACAAAAATACACTATAAGATTTATTTATTTATATCCTAATGAACATCAATAGATTTTTTTTTCTAAAGAAAACATTATTTTTCAGCAAAAAATATTTTGAAAAATTATTTTTTATGGTGTTTTAAATAAGATTTTTGGTAATTCTTTGAATGTGATAACAATGAGAGACTGGGAAGGAGGAAGCAGCTTCATGATAGGGTGTCCTGAAGAAGACAGCATTTTCACTTAGAGTTATCTCTTTCCTGCCTTGTTAAAAATAAGATGTTATGTTACTTCAAAATAATTTTAAATGAGTTGCTCGTTCATTTTATTTTGTAAAATTATAATTTTAAAAATATAGGATTATGGTGAAATTCCAAAATATGTTCTGCATTTGAAAAACCTGTTCTGCACTGTCAAAATTGCTTGTTGCAGCATATTGGGTCTAGCTTAGATGGAAATAATTTTTCTCATTGCAGCATTTTGGATTTGTGACTAATACAGTGTTGATAACAGACATGTTTTGGCTCATGTTTAACAGTGCTTGCACACTATTGAGGTTTTCTTTTTTTCCACTTTTCCAGTTCTGTCTCTGCAGTGGGTAGCCTGGAAGTGTGCCTCCAGAACAGCTGACTTGAATCGATGAAAAGGTATTCCATACTATGTGGTGTTGTGCTCAGTGATAAAAGCTAGGACAAATTGGAAAAAAACTGTAGCTTTGGTGTCTGTCTTCCCAAAGTAACTAGATCATTGAAATAATTTTCTGCTGTTATTACTATTATTTTTTTACATAATATTTTTTTTTTCCCCCTTCACAAAGCCCCTAATACTCTTCCCGGTAAAAACAGAAATTGTTTGACTTTCTTTCTAATTATCTAAGTATCCTTTTTAAAATTCTTTTCATTTGTCTGAATGCAAGTTACATCAGATTTAGAATCATGGAAGAGTTAAGGTTGGAAGGGACCTCTGGAGATTGCCTAGTCCAATCACTCTGTTTAGATTGAGGTCAACTCAGACAGACTGCCCGAGGTTGTATTCAGTCAGGTTTTGATTATCTCCAGTGATGGGGATGCCACAACCTCTCTGGACAACCTGTTCTAATGTTTGACTCAGACAAATTCATTCACTCCCTCAGAGTGAATGAATTTCTTCTAATGTTTCAAATGAAATTCCTGTATTTCAGTTTGTTTCCAATGCCTTTTGTCTTGGAGTTGGGCACTTCTGAGAAGAGCCTGGCTTCCTTTTCTTTACTGCCTCCTATTAGGTATTATGCACAATGATGAGATCATGCCTGAACCTTCTCTTCTCCAGGCTGAAAAAATCTAGTTCCCTTAACCTCTTACATGACAGTTGTTTCTGTTTCTTAATCATTCAGAAACTTGCTAGCTATAAGCAAATGTAAATAAAATTTACATCCGGAACAAATGCAAGGGATTTTTTATTTTATTTTATATTTATTATTTTATTTTATTTTATTTTATTTTATTTTATTTTATTTTATTTTATTTTATTTTATTTTATTTTATTTTATTTTATTTTATTTTATTTTATTTTATTTTATTTTTTCATCATGTTTATAGATTCAATTTGGAGAACTAAAGTAGTAGAAAACATTATTCTGGGAGTGATAACTGAAAACACAGTCAACACTTAAAAGATGTAAAGTGTATGCACAATATGAATTAACTTGATCATTACAAAGTAAGTAAAATTATTACCACATCTTAAAAACACTTTTTTTGTGTGTGTGTCTGTGTGTATAGCTTCCTGATATTGCTTAACAGTACTTAAAAGAGGAAGAAGAGAAAGTCCAAATTAAAAGAATGAAACTTCCACATGTGGCCCAATAGAATTAATATTTTCAAGTGGTTATTTACTTTTTATCAATACATTTGAGACAGGATAACTGTTTGTAGATAATTTATGCTAATCTGTTCATTCTTGTATGTGAGAAAGTCCATGGGGCCGGATGGGATCCACCCGAGGATACTGAGAGAACTGGCAGAGGAGCTGGCTAAGCCACTTTCCATCATTTATTGGCAGTCCTGGCTATTGGGGGAGGTTCCAGTCGACTGGCGGCTAGCAAATGTGACGCCCATCTACAAGAAGGGCCGGAGGGTAGACCCGGGGAGTTATAGGCCTGTCAGTTTGACCTCAGTGCTAGGGAAATTCATGGAGCAGATTATCTTGAGTGTCGTCATGCAGCACTTACAGGGCAACCAGGTGATCAGGCCCAGTCAGCATGGGTTTATGAAACACAGGTCCTGCTTGACGAACCTGATCTCCTTCTATGACAAAGTGACACGCTTAGTGGATGAGGGAAAAGCTGTGGATGTGGTCTACCTTGACTTCAGTAAGGCTTTTGACACCATTCCTCACAACATTCTCCTCAAGAAACTGTCTGCTTGTGGCTTGGACTGGAGAACGCTTCATTGGGTTAAAAACTGGCTGGATAGCCGGGCCCAAAGAGTCATGGTGAATGGAGTCAAATACAGTTGGATACCAGTCACTAGTGGAGTCTCCCAGGGCTCGGTACTGAGGCCAGTCCTCTTTAATATCTTTATCAATGCTCTGGATGAGGGCATCAAGTGCACCCTCAGTAAGTTTGCAGATGACACCAAGCTAGGTGCGTGTGTTGATCTGCTCGAGGGCAGGAAGGCTCTGCAGGAGGATCTGGATAGGCTGGACCGATGGCTGAGGTCAGCTGTATGAAGTTCAACAAGGCCAAGTGCCGGGTCCTGCACCTGGGGCGCAATAACCTCAAGCAGAGCTACAGGCTGGGAGATGAGTGGTTGGAAAGCTGCCTGGCAGAGAAGGACCTGGGAGTGATGGTTGATAGTCATCTGAATATGAGCCAGCAGTGTGCTCAGGTGGCCAAGAAGGTCAACAGCATCCTGGTTTGTATAAGAAGCAGTGTGGCCAGCAGGGCTAGGGAGGTGATCGTCCCCCTGTACTCGGCTCTGGTGAGGCCGCACCTACCTCGAGTACTGTGTTCAGTTTTGGGCCCCTCGCTACAAGAAGGACATCGAGGTACTCGAGCAGGTCCAGAGAAGGGCAATGAAGCTGGTGAGGGGCCTGGAGAACAAGTCTTAGGAGGAGCGGCTGAGGAAGCTGGGCTTGTTCAGCCTGGAGAAGAGAAGGCTCAGGGGCGACCATATCGCTCTCTACAGATACCTTAAAGGAGGCTGTAGCGAGGTGGGGGTTGGTCTATTCACCCATGTACCTGGTGACAGGACGAGGGGGGATGGGCTAAAGTTGTACCAGGGGAGTTTTAGGTTGGATGTTAGGAGGAACTTCTTTACCGAAAGGGTTGTTAGGCATTGGAACGAACTGCCCAGGGAAGTGGTTGAGTCACCATCCCTGGAGGTCTTTAAAAGACGTTTAGATGTTGAACTTAGTGATATGGTTTAGTGGAGGACTTGTTAGTGTTAGGTCAGAGGTCGGACTCGATGATCTTGAGGTCTCTTCCAACCTAGAAATTCTGTGATTCTGTGATTCTGAAAAATCTACTTAAAAGAAATTCCACAACTTCTCTACTATTGATTTTTATCTTAATAATTAAAAGCTGTTATAACAGCTAGTGAATTATTGACCCTAAAATATTTTTGTGAAATTCTTTTGTCCTCCTTTATATATTGATTGAGATATAGACCACAGTTAAGAAGCATTACTATCACTATTTTTAAAAATTATTTTTCTCTAATTGAATCATACTTATCTATTTTATTGAGAAAACATGAGATAATCATCAAAACAATACTGAGGAACCCATTAATTGCCCTATATATTTTCCCTAAATCTCTTATATTTTTTTGCTGATCTAGATTTTTCTCAGCTCCATTAATATTCATTGTTAGATATCCCAGATGTTTTCTTTCAAGCTGATGTCCCAGACTTGGAGTAGTTCTTGTGTAGAGTTTTATTCACCCTGAACATGGTAGAGCAATGATTTGTGCATTATTCATGACACCAACAGATTCTTTCCTATCTTGCTACTTCCATGTTTGTGCTTTGGTTTTCATCTCCTACCTAAGATACAACATGTTTTGTTGAAGCATTGATCACTGTATTTGTGTATCAAAACCACATTGAATTCTGATTTTTCCAGTTTGGTCCATGGATATTTTATTGCCTTATCCAAGTTGTGAATAAGTTGAACTAGTCAGAAGCAGGTTGCATATGGAAATTCTTAGTCTAAGACACTGAAGGTTAGTTGAGGTTCATCCTGCAGGTAAGTAAATTGGTTATACTTTCAAATGAAAAATACAAATATCTTTGGATTTTTTTTATAATTATTTATAATGTTGCTTATATATAATCTTGTTTATAATGAAGAACCAAAGTCATATATTGGAGTCAGTACTGGCCTTTTGTGATTTATGAAGATATTAAAAATAAGATGGAAAATTTTAATCTCAAATGGATTTAAGGCATATCAGAAATGCATCTGTGAACAATGAATTCAAAGTCATGTTAGTTGTTCCAAAGCAATTAATTACAATGGACATTTTATTTATCTGTGAACAGTATTGGAATAAATATGAATATAGAAGTTCAATTTGAGCTCAGTGGGTGAAGAAATCAGTATGTCAGGGGGTGAATCTGTATGTACAGTCTATTTCCTCTACTGAAATGATTGAATAAGAAGCATACTTCTATCTCTCTGGACCCAGAAACATGATTTTCCAGTTTAACGGACTGGGCGAAAGACTGTGTACCTCAACATCATGTTTATAGTAAAAAGCTTGGTACAGGAATTGTATCTGACATCCTGGCCTTCTAAGACTTCTTTTTTCTTCACATTAATCTTAGTGGTCCATACTTTAAACAGATTGCTTCACTTTTTATTTCACCTTTTGTGAGATTTAATGTCCTCCTCTAAACATGACCAGTGGTAATGAAACAACAAATCAATTTATTGGCTTTCTTGGGTGTTTGGAACATAAAATGCCAAAGGTGATGGTGTCCTTGGAAAATATCTACAGACTTCACCACTGAAAAAATGCAACAATTCCTGTTTCAGTTAGTTACCGTAAAATAATTACTCAGTAATTATTTTATATTTATAAGTAATTATTTTATAATAAAATTATTAGTAATTATTATATATATATATTATATATATATATATTATATTTAACATTTGTACAAAAAGTCTTAGTAACAATGGAATAAGAAATAAAAGTTAATAACTTGCACATAATCAATTTATCAATTCACTGGTAAAATGCTGACAGTAAGATCTGACAACTGTAGGGAGTAGGAAGCTCTGCTTCTTGAAAGTAAGAAAATCTGTGCTTTTCTGCACTGTTACCTCTTATGAAGTATAATGTGAAATTGAGACATGTACTTTTACCTTTCTCTGTAGAGTTTTCTTCCCCTTCATATCTTAATTATCACAGCATTTTAAGTGTCAAAATGAATGACAGATAGATACAAAGCTACTTTGAAAGTCTGGTTTTAAACCCTGTGCCTCTATTTTACATCTCTTACACAGCCACATGTTGTCTCTTGGAGTGTTAACACTATAAAGTCACAAATCAGAAATCTTGGATGGCAGTGACATAAATATGGCTATTTTGTTCCATTAACCAGAAGCTGAAGATATAAATAAAATTTTACTGGGTACTCTGATCACTAGAGTAGGATTAAAATCTTAGCAAAAATAAAGATTGTTTTGTCAATGTCATAAGTAGGTACTTCACACCACAGTTATTGTTGTCAGGTAATGAGTTGTCTGCTTGATAAATACAAGGGTATCAACTATTGACCTGCTGGGCCTGAGGTCTGACATGATTTTTCCACAATAAATAGTGAGATATTAAATTATGCTGGTAAATTTATTTTCAGAATTTCCAAATATTTGGTATTATACTACAATTTTTTCAAAAGGCAAAGCAAAAAGGGGTTAAAATCACAAGTATCCATTAATTTAGGTTTCGTATTTTAAATAATCTGAAATCTATTTTTCAAAATGTTATATTGATTTATAATATTTTTCTTTTCACTAGATGAACACTTTAGCCTCAAGTTCTCAACATACAGAAGAATACTATTACCAGGCATCCAGGGAAAGTTTAATCTTAGGTGTTTTATTTACATCAATATAATAAAAATATTATTATTATTATTACTATTGTTATATATATATTATTATTATTTTTTTTCAATAACACACAGCAATTCTGTGCAAAGCTAGAAACAAAAATACAGTTTTTCAAGGCATGATTTTACTTACTAATGTGTAGGGCTATGGCTTCTTTTCTTAATTCTGTGTGCTCTTACCACCTTTGGTGACAAATTATTCAACCCCAAAGCACAGTCCAATCTTTGTGTTGAATGAAGAATCGATCAAAGCTTGTATAAAATTAGTATGTGAGCTCATAAAAGCTGAAGGAGGAACAGACACAGTACACAATTTTGATTGAATAATAAATGTGTTGGGCATACATTTCTCATTCTCAGTTCATTTAAACAGATGCTTTAAAAAATTCCTCTGAAACTGTGGTTAAAATGAAGGGATGTGCTTAGTTTTTGTCTTTTGATTGTTATGTCCACAGCTTCTCAAATTCACTTTCAGATTATTTCATTCTCTCTCTGGCATATATGCAGGTAAGCACAATTTGTTTGATGAAAGTGTTTAAAAGGAATAGGTTGTTGCTATCCTTTTCTTTTTCTCCTAATATGGTAGTTCTGCTTGTAGGCATTACTTTAAATGAGTTTGACTAGTAAAGGAATAGATTATTATCCATGATTACAAACTAATTGTATAGCAACAAAAGGATGAATAGCACCAAACCAAGGATCTAAAGAGGCTGCTAATGAACATGAGTTCATAATCTTATTTCCTTTTGTTGATTTGGTGGAGCATGTCTAAAATGACAGCAGAAGCACTAGCAATCAGTGCATTTGAATAAAACAAATCACATTAAATGATTAAATATTTACAGAATCACAGAATCACAGAATTTCTAGGTTGGAAGAGATTTAGCTTTACTTCTTTCTATTTCAAGATAATAGACTAGTCCAAACTGACACTGTTAGCAATAAATGATATAAAGAATTTTTATTTTTCCTCTGATTTTTGGATGGGCCAATATTTTGGCACATAACAATCAAATCTGATGTCAAAGAAGATTTAACTGGAATTTCTCAGTACAAATAAAGGATAACTTATTTATTTATTTTTCTCTCATACATGTTTTCTCTTTTTCAGAAATCAGAAGTTCAGAAATGTAGTAAACATATATTTCAATCTGAAGTGTGACATATGTGCTGAATGTCTTTGCTTTACAGAAATTTCTCTGTTATAGATTTTGTCTGAAAATTTTCATCCAAATGAAAATTTTCCCTGTAGTTAATGAGTGGCACAATACAGCATCAATTTAACAAAAGTTTTATTGGAAGTACTGTTATGTCTGCAATGTAAACAAAGCAAATAGAGAAGAAATGAGGAGCTATGATGTAAAATGTGGAAGACTGAAATCTACCAAATGTACTGATTTTTTTTAAATATTTTCCCTTCTTTCATTTAATCAAATATTTTTTCATTGTAATTATTGTAATGAGAAAACAAGCAATTGCTTTGAAGAGAATTTGCAGAGTTGCAGAGTGTCATTGGCATCATGTTTAAGCTAACAGAGACAATTCCACTATAATTTGCATTAGGTGTCAATCTAATGTGAAAATGCCAAAAAATAACAATCATATTTTTCCATTGGTCTACACCAATTATCAGGAATCTGTCAGCCAAACTGATATTTCTGCTTGCAGATATTAAACATAATTCATATTATTTTAACTTGCAGTCAGCAACCACCGTTTGTTCTATTGGTTATCATTTGAAATCTGGTGATGATGAGAGATGATGTATTCAGTTTGCAGCTGCAGTTTTTGACTCTGATAGTGAATGACCAAAATCAGATCTTTTAAATTCTGATCTTTACATATACTTATCACCAAACAACAACAACAACAACAACAATTATTTACACTGTGTTCTCTGCTTAAGAAGAAGCATCAGTATATGGCCTTAAAGAAATGCATATAAAATATAGTATTGCTCTCAGTTTAAAGATATCATGAATAGATGCTAAAAAAAAAAATCACACTATACCATTTAATTGGTTTAACAAAAAATATTTACATTAAAAAAAAACAAAGCTACTGTGTTCATCTTAATAATATATATATGTGTATATATATATTCTGACACAAAAATTTCTGCTAGATCTATGTCAAATGGAAAGATGAAAAGTAAATTTATAAAGTAGCTGCATGAAAATTGGAGTATGTTTCTAACATTAACACACGTGAATACACATAACCATAACAGCATCTTACCCTGAAATTGAAGATGCCTATAGACAAGAGACATAATCTGTGAATACTGGGTAGTTAAATTATTTCTTACTTCTTTGGGCAGAAAATGATAAAATATTTATTATTTATTTATTTGTACTTGAATTCCATAATGTGAACTGGAACTTAAAATGTAGCTTCTGCAGTATGTATCCCAGAATCTTTACAAACATGTTCAGTACTACAGGTACCACTTGCAAAGAGAATTTCTAAGCTCTTGATGTTATCCAGTACATTCAGAACAACCCTTTTCACTTTGTTTTCATTCAGATTTAATAACATTAACCTTAAGAAAAAAAGTTTTCTTCAGTTTCAGCGGATTTTTTTTTCTAACAAGTTAACAGGAAGAGAAATTAACACACACAACATGTAAAATCATAATAACTAGCACTTATTTTTCTCCTTTTGTCTTACATTTCTTTGCTAAGCCTACATGAAATATGTGACAAAATTCCTGACAGCAATAGAACTTACCTTCTGCAAGTTCTATTGTCAATTTCATACACCTTGGGGAGAGACTTTCACTTTCATTTCTGTATTTTGCATGTTTTATTAGCCCTACAGTGTTCTGCTTTCTCTCTTCTCTCTCTCTTTTTTTTTTTTTTTTTTTTTTTTTTTTTTCTTCCATGAGCTTCCTTGAGTATTGAAAGAGGATCAATCTCATGTTGTGGATTCAGCCAGTCCACCTTGAACAGGAGCAAATCTACCCACTGTGAACATTCAGTTCATGCTGGTTTGCATCCTGATTTCAACTGGGAAAGATAAGCGTCCGCTTTTTAAGTGGAAAATAGGTGCATAACATATTAACTTCAGATACTGATTGTGTCATTTTATACAATACCATAGAGTGTAGAGACATATATAATGTTTATTTTGTATTTAGTCAATTTAAAGCCAATCATACTCTCTTTTCATTTTTTTTTAATTGAAAAAGCAGTAAAAAGCAACAAAAATCACCACATCCCTTCTATTGATGTTTGTTGATGTCTGTTTCAGATACAATTATATTTGTATTTTTGAATACTATGAAATAACTTTGTATTATGCCTCAGAATAAAATCTCCTGGAGCAGTGTATACTGATGATGATGTACTTAAAGTTTTGTAGCTCAACTCATAGTTCAGGAACGTGTGAATACAAGACCAGTATTGTGACACATATTTGTCTTTGATCATTATTACGTATTACTGATGTTAGTTTAGCTTACGGCATTACTTTATAGATAATAAAACAGCTGCTACATTTCTAATGAACTCCTGAACTGTAAGTATTACCTTAACAGCAGAATAGGGATGACTGGTGACAGCCAGTCATTCAAGAAACAAGTCAAGAACCTGGAGTTTCCTGACCAGGTTCTGTCTCTCTGTCATCTCACAGCCATTCTTCTGTTTAGAAAGAGAAAAATGGAAACCGGCTGCTAACCCTTAAATCATTATCTGACCAGAAATTTATCCTGCAAATTGGTTTAGATTTTTTTTTTTTTAAATTATATATATATATATTTATAAGGCAGGACATAGGATGAGCACCTTCTTGTTCAAGGCTTTTTGAATAGAAAACTTATGACAAAGCATTAAAAAAGGGCTCAAAAGTTGTTCCCAGTGTTCTCAAGAATTTGCAAATAGATAACTTATTAAGATCCCTTTAAATGACCAATCAAATAAAATAATCTAATAACAAATAAGATGTGTTTCACAAACTTAGTACCTTAAAAATATTTTCTAAAACAGAGTTAAGCTTAAAAAAAGAATAGGTTTTATATTTGTAGTACATCCTCACATTGATCTCAGTAAGCTATTTTGAATATTCCACAAGTATGCAACTCTGAATTTAGTGGTCTGACTTTGAGTGGAAAAGTGTCATTATTGTCTTTTATTTTTATCTCAGATTTTTCTCTATTTTACTCCAATTTTAAAAGCTCTGTCGTTTTCTTTCATTCATTTATTACCAGTAACAACTTTCAAGCACCCGGCTTTAATGAAGAACTTTTAAGACTTGATATATTTGTAAACATTTTTTTTCATCTTTTTCAATTTTTCACTCACAATACACAGCATAAAAATGCAAAAATCTACAAGATAGAAAGAGTCAATAATATCTAGCTGCTAAAGTGACTTTTGTTTGACAATTTTTCTGAAGACTGTATATAAACATACAACAGTTAAATAGGATCCACAGAGACCCCTTTAAGGTCTTTATGAATATTTGAAAGGGCATCTGGATCCATGGCTACACAGGGCAATCAATTGCTATGAATTTTTATTTCCCCAAGCACTCAAAAGGAATGACATGATAGCTATGTATTATAAACAATCTTCATTTAAAGAAATATGGGGCTTATTTGGGTAGGACCAGAGGTAAGACGAAAAGTCACACATAAGTAACCTCCTTTAAATTGAGCTAGTTATTTAATTATTACCACAATTATTGTAAAACTGAATGTTTTTTACATGTATATATATATATATATATATATATATATATATATTTTTTTTTTTTTTTTTTTTTTTAATTCCAACACTACTTTGGAAATTTGAAAAGTCTCAGGAGCCTGAAGAAATGAATAATGAAAACGAATCTTTTTACAAGAACTAAAAATCAGATTAGAAATTGGGCTTTTGAAGGTGTCCTTCTTTCTACAGAGACTACTTTTCAAAAAACACAGAGAGAAAAATTCAGACCTTTAAGCTTATCTTGTCTTTCACCACATATTTTAAAGTTAGAGATTTTGTCAGAGGCAATTTAAAATGTTATTGTGCCACTGGAAATCCTATTGTTATTATACTGACATTCATTTACACATATATTTTGTGCTATATATATAAGGTAAAACATCAATATTAACTGTCTCACTGATACATGTAATAAACCTGTAAGAGGAAGCATATTATATATATTTAAAATGAATAATACCACAGGGTAATTTCTATTTTGTATTACTCTTTTTGGAAGACTGGTCAGGACCAAAATGTTGTTCTTAACCAAGATTAAGCTCAAATAGTGTAGATGGAACTTAGGAGATCCAAAAGAAAATCTCTACATTGCAGAAATACAACATACATAGTATATGTTAATTGATATAGTTTATATAGAAATATTAGAGTAGTGTACATAATATTACAGAAATGAAGCTCATAATTCACTGGTGTGGGTACTCAGTCCAATGTATCACCACTAAAGTGGCATGTATGCAGCTTGCTTCTTTGAGATTTTAAATTCACTCCACAAATATAGCTATTTAATCAGCCATGACATCACTAACTCCAGAAATATTGTGTGGGAGACACAGATGAAAGTCTTGATTCAGAATGTGTCACAGTTACTTTAAGATACCCAAAGATATGTACTCTGTAGATTACTCATTCTTTAGTTAGCTCAATTTTTAGGAACGTTTTAATCTAAACACATTACTAGCGTATAAATTGCTAATAGTTGGTAGATTTGAAGAAGCCAATTTGCAGGGATTAAAATATACGATAAAATATTTGTGTGGTGATTATTTAGGGTCCTTAGGGAATAATCTTACCTGAAATCTGTTTTCTTGGACTTTGGTCTTAGAAAAAACTGCTTTCTCTACAGCATTTCTTATACAGAAGCCATTGGCCATAAAAGGTTCTGAAAGGTGCTGAAGCTCACAGAATTTCTCAAAACTCATCACAACTGAATTCCTTGTCATTTCCCAGATTGATACCAGAAGCATTATTTCTATAAATATTATATATGTGTATATATATATATATACACATATGTGTATATATATATATATGTATATACACATAGATGCTTAAAGTATAGAACATACAGATCAATGATTTTAAGTAGGGTAAGAAGATGTACATTGGTAGTTATTGTTCCTGAATCTTGTGTCCTGAGGTTTCTCCTCGAGTTATTTTTGATCTATAGATAGACATTAAAAGATAGTCGACTTAGGCACATCTGAAAATCTACTTCAATACTCAAATACAACTAATTCAGGGGTCCTCCAGATTAAATAACAAATGAAGTAAGCCAAGTACAAAAAAAAAAATTAATTATATATTGTTTTCAATTTATTTTAATTAAATGATGTATTGTGTTTTTAGCTTCACCTTTTTGTTAGGGAAAAAAAGTTTAAATACAGACTACACGTTGCCTTCTATTTGCATAATATAAGTGTCTCAGTTTAATGCTAGGAGGTTATTTTTTTGTGGATGCTGAATTTAAGATTTACATGTTAATATTGGCTAATGTGTGTATAAGGAATGTGTTGCTGTTTATGTCTTTTGGCTGATGGACTGAATATGTTGCATGAGTTTGTTAATAGTGGCCCATTGATTTTAATGTCTCTTGTTCTGAGTATATAACTAGAAAACGGTTTGAAAACTCGAAAGCGTATATATACACATTACTCTCACACCTCACTTTAGCTGTTAAATTGCAATTTGAGAAAATGTCAGGAATAAAATTATGCGTGTGTAGTATTTGTAATGCTGAGTATTAAGGCATGCCAATCTGCTGAAATTACTGGAGTTATAGCATGAGAAAAACATACAGGATGAGACTTCTAGTAACACAAGATCTTCAAGAATAACAGTTTCCTGCATCAATTTTATAAATCACTTTTTGTTATTCAAATAATGTCAAGTGAAGTCAAATGAGGTCCTTTTATTTTGTAAACTGTACTGAAATACAACCCTGGCCCTGATGTTGGACAACAGTTATGGGTCAGATTCTGCTTCACTACTTCTGGGTACATTAAATACAAATTTTCTCTCTCAGGACAGAAGACATAAAATAATTCTTCTGCTTGTTTGTGGATCTAATATAAGACAAAAATCTGCAAGGAAACTCCAAAAAACAACACACCTAGAAGATTTTTATTCTTCTGGAATAAAAATAAATAAATCACCCTCTGGGGGAGCATAGGATAAAAGACTTTGCTAGCACTCTGTCTATCTAAGATACTGATACATTTCACTTCATCACTTGAGCTCCTCACACAGAAATAGTCCAGCAAGCCAAAGAAGGTAGCCAAAGATTTCCTAAGTCCAGACTAACATCTTGTCTCTTAGGTCACTTAGGTCACTTTTATTTTCACTTGTGGTGCAGGATATAGTTCTTTAAGTACTTCAACAAGTAATTATTGAAGTAATTTAAGTAATTCAATAGTGTAAGAGAATACAGAGACAAAGGTAATCCTGTGAATTTTTTTTTTTCCTTTTCTAAAATCCATTTCAATGGTGGAAGTAGAAGTCTGCTCACACAGAAAAAAAATAAAAAAGAATCAGACCTGAAGATAAATAGAAATAAACAGAAGATTCTGAAGTTAGGAATTAAGACATAAAAAATAAAACCAGTATTGCTAACACCTGAATTCAGGTGAACATTATGTATATTTTAAAACTCTATTTGTCTTCCTTTTTCTTGCAGTTTTTGAAAACCAAAAGGTGTTTAAAAACACAGAAATATTTCCACTTTTTAAGTCCTGCTTCTGATGGTTCATTAAATATTGTTTCAGTTCATATTTGTTGCAATGAAAACTGTTTTCACTGCTATGTTATCTATGAAAAATATTGTGTTACACATTCATACATTGCAAGGAAACTAGATTTTATTCAGACTTTTTTTCAGCATTTCTTTAATTCCGATGAGTGATTTTGTACATGACTGGCCATTTTCTCTAGCTGAAAGCAATATAAGAGGACAGTGGAAGCTCTCAGCTAAGTTTTCAAAGGAGTATGATATATTAACTCAGAGATGGGAATGCTTTAATCACCTGTATTTTCATTGTAAACTAACACAGTCATTTAAACAGGAACACAGCTACTAACCTTGTCATTTGAAAACTTCTATACTTTTTACTATAGATGAAAACTGTCTCGCAAACTGTGATTTTCAGATCTTGTCTTCTTACTCTACTCTTAGCCTGATATTAGAACTATGTTTAATATCACCCTATAGAAACACTTGATTTTCAATGATACTTCAAATCCTTGCCAATGGTTTAAATTCTCATGTAGCAATTACTCTAGATGGGCAGAATTTGTCATTGTGTCTTCAAAGAAAGCTTATGGTATACAGCTGATTAGTGAGTTGTGTTCATTTCAATATATGTAGTGCACAACTACAACTACAGTGATTTGTGCATATTATTACACTTTGGAAGCTTCATGTAGCTAAGAATCGTGCCTTAAGACAGTGTTCACAGATAAAGTTCACAGAAGAGCTTTGAAATAATTAAGATGAATAGAGCTAGTAGAAACCATGCTAAAATATGAAACTTTTGAACACTGAAGAAAAAGACAGTGATGGCTGTGCCACCACTTCAAGTATTCAGTCAGAGCTAAGCCATGATCATCTCTTAGCATTTAGAAACACAGGCTAAATGCAGGGATAAGAAGAGTTTACTCCTACACAGTCCCAATGGCA